>NC_057780.1:6630155-6947998 GCF_014825855.1 Bombus pyrosoma | reverse complement strand
ATGCATTCAGCTAAATATTGTCATTCTTTTTGTTATTATATTTATTTGGTTATACAATGAATGGGCCAGCCCTGATATCATATTTGTATTTGGGGTAATATTCACAATATTGGGTTATTTTATATATTGTTTGAAAGAGGCAAGTACTTTGATAGAGTTCACAAAACATGTTAGAACTGTATTGATTTTTCTTACATTTGGATATATTTTGTCACCTATTTTGAAAACTTTAACGGATACCATCAGTACAGATACAATTTATGCCATGACAATATTAATGTTTCTGGTGCATTTAATATTTAGTAAGTATGGTCCTTTACAGATCTCTTTGTCTGATTCTTTGTCCATAACATCTTCAATATTTGGCTCCTTAATGCTAGCATCCAGATTGGCATCTCCTTTACATGCCTTTTCTCTTCTCACTGTATCTGTTCAGTGTTTTGTTTTATTACCATTTTTAATGCATAAACTAACTAGCAAAATACTGATCTCAAGTCTTTTAACATTGAATACATTATATTTTCTTCTACTAGTTTCACAAATTCTTTCTTATGTATTTATTGCAACTATAGTATTTTTACATTTTATTTGTCCTTATTGGTATGTAAGATGCCAGAAGTATAAAGATAATATTTATGGGCCATGGGATGAAGCTGTTATTACTTCTTAGAAAATATTTAATATATTTTCTTCCACTTATTGTAATATATGGAATTGTAAATTTAAAAAAAAGGCATATTATAAATATTTATTATTAACACACAACATAATTTTAATATAGCAACAAAACATAACTATGAAAATGTATTTTACATATATATTATTGTGCTTAACAAAATTGTATTTCAAAATGATATACATTAACAATTTTCTAAATGTTCAATTATAATTCGAGAATGTTAATTAATAAAAGCATGAAGGTACTTTTTTAAAGTAAATTGTACTTCTATATAAATCATTTATTGAAAATTTGTATCTGTCGAATTATTATAATAAATACTGTCTACGAGAGTTTTGGCAGATGTTCGTAAATACACAGATATGTAAAAAAATATGTTATAAATTCGAATTATAGACGGGATGTTATTGTACAATTATAAACTGTAATAGCCTTTTAATCCTTCTAACAAGGGCTTCAACAAAGCTGTGATCCACCGTATTTTTTGCATATTCGTTATGTGTATCTAATAATTGTGTAATAAAGTTATCTGTAAATGTAGAAACAAGACCTTGTTTTAATTCCATTAGAGTTTCTGAAGATGCTTTCCATGCTACCATATCTTCATCTATACCTGCTGGAGATACTAAAACAGAAAAAATTTTTAATATTTCACTTAATATTTACTTAATATTTGAAGAATCGTTAATTATATTGTACCATTAATAGATGTCATATTACCTTGCATTCGGCTGTACCGTGACATTACTTGTATCATATAGAAATCCAAATGGCTCCACAGTATATATAATGCGTGTTCTATTATTAAAGAACAATACTTTATAGTTTGACGTTTTTCTTTCACCCACCGATTCAATCGCTGTTCCACTATTATTCGTTGCTTTTGCACATCGAGTTCCGCTTCCTCTTCGGACATATATTCTTTCAATTCGGTTGTACTCATTTCTCCTATCATTGCCGACTTGCTAATGAGAGTATCAATGTGAGGTAATTCGGTGTGCAATAAATTCGTAACAGATACAAGTTGATCAACGATCGTTCCTAAATGTACACCGCCAGAAGTGTCTTTCATTCTGTTTTCACTTCCTCCAGGTTTCAGCGTTAAATGAGGCTCAAACAGCACATTCCTTATTTTTTGATCCATTCTACTATGTTGCATCTGATTACGAGTGTATAGCATAATATTTGCAACTATTTGAACGCAAGAAATATGTTGCTGGTTTGCTTCTGTTTTCTCGTGGCACAAACGAACAGGAGCAGGCTGCAATTGAAATTTATACAACAGCGACAGCATTAATCTTTGTAATTCATACAAATGAGCACGAAGTTCTCTCATGCCACTAATGTCTCCTAATTTACAGTCATCGAATTCAGATTTAGCCAATTCGTCATCTACCAGTTTGTACATATCAATATTCGCAGATCGGGATATTACTCCTGTAAGACAGGCGATCTCTTTCAAGAAAAGTGTATTCGCTTTCGAAAAGGCATTTTGTAGTATTATTTTAACAATATCCCCGTGGCTCTGTAGAAAGCCACAAACTTGTATAGCACATGACTGGTTTTCTGTTCCCAGAGTAGTAAGCAGAGCATCGCAAAGGTACAAAGCTGGCAAGAAGATTTGCTGATAACGCTGACCAATGGAGGGTATGAAAGAATAGTCACCTCCTTCAAATCCTATGTGAACATCGGGATGTCGATCAAATACAATCATATTTGACATACATGATAAGATCCTATTTTCTAAAAGACTCTCAGCACCCAATCTTGTGGAGGCCATTCTACAAAATGTTGCCATTTTTGCTTCATACAAGTATAGCGGTCTTAACGTCTCAGGTTCGGGTTGTAGCATACACCGTAACATATTATCAGATTCTAAAAGACTGTCTATCATGTGCTTTAAATATCCTCTGCTAGCTAAATAAATGATCCAGGCATTGTCGTAATCCAATTCCAAGATTTTGTCTAGACAGGACAATGCTAACATTTTACAAACATCATGACCACCTGAACAATTATGGCATAAAATGTCCATCAATTTATTTCCAAAGCTATTTATCACTTGTATCGTCGCGTAACGATGAGAACGTTCTTGAACAGGCATTACTCTGTTCACTGAACTATCTAATTGACTAACGTACATTAAATCAATGATGTTCGTACTTTCTGATTTTTCTAAACCGACCACACAGAGGAAATTTAACAATGCTGCATATAAATGGGTTATTACTTTCTGTGAGGAAGCTCCTGCGTTCAAGATCCATTGCAGGATATGACTCAAAATGATCTTCATCATCGTTGTATTCGAGGGCGACGAAGGAAATGATTCGTTATCTATTTGCGTGAGAAAACTGTTTCGCAAATGTACAAGTAACATCAGAACTGTTCCAGATACTAAGGTCTTTATCTCGCTTAAAGCTTCGCAAGACGTCATTTTCTGTAACAAATCGTGGGATAGATTTAACAGCAGATTCTGTTTTTGTGGTGTAGGAAGTTGTTGATTCGTTGCAACACAGAACAGTATTTCTGTTGTTTGACACCAGCCCTCTACGAATTTGACAGTGGCATAAGATAAAAGCTTTGTTTGATTCTTTTTCAAAGCGTATGTCAAAATTTTCTGTACTTCTTGTTGCATGAGATTGCGCTGAGTCGCGGTTGCACTACTTTGAGTAACAGCCAATTCTTCTGTGATAAGAGAATGTAGCTTTCTTATGTCTATAAGTCGAGGGCCCCCTATCAATGTAACTGGAACGCTACATCGTCCTAAAACCATCTCTACTTGTGATGGATCGAAGAAATCTAGAGATAATGGTGATTCCAATTGAAGCTGAAATTCGATATAATGCAGAAGGTCCATCAGAAGTTTCTGTGATGGCACAATTTGCCCTTTTTCTTGACCAAAGTTTCCAACTAATCGTTGAACCAGAGAATTTTGTAAGCTTCCACCAGCGACACGTAATTCAATTGCGGCTATCTTTAATAACCACGACATACAACCAAGCTCTGTTGCTTTGTTCTGTCCCTCAAATGGTAATTTCGTGAGATGTCTTTGTACGAAGTCTTGATTTACGCTAGTTCGCAAAAATCTCAATACAGGAACAGATGTCTTGTTATTTACAGCTAACGTATGAAGGAAACAATAGCAAGCTTCTGTTATTTTGTCACGGCCACGTTCAAGAGATTGCTCTAAAATTCCTAATATTGAATGCAGACATGTTCGTGGGAAGCCCAGAATACCAGGTTGCTGTAGAACGGTTTTTCTAATATCTTTGGTAATCTCAAATCCTAACAGGTAGTGAGAAAGATTTGGTGTAGGTCGTATAATACTTTGCATCATCAAAAGCAAAATACGTTCTTTGCAGCTACCAGTATACTGCTTTTCGTTTTCCGTATCTTCATCGAAAGTTGTATCTGCATCTAAGCATTCCACGAAACCGTGCCTGATATTTGTGGTTAAAGTAGGAGTAGCTGTAAACGTAGAAAGCAATTCGGAATCTGCTCCTGGTTCGTTGGTCACTTCATGAATAACTCCGACAGCATGAAACGCGTGTTGTGGAAGCCAAGAACTATACGAAACATATTTAGCAACATTGATCATATAATCAGGCTTTTTCGACTGTGGATCCACCTCTAAAAGTAATCTTGATAGTCCGGTCAAAATTTTGTTTATCGATTTCGCAGCGGCTAATTGAGCCATGTAGTTGTGCTGCGTTTTTAATCCTCTTTCCAATATTTCCAAACAATACAATGTGCCGTTTTCAAGATTCTTTTTAGCAGGAAACTGTTCATAAGTATCGAAATGAGTACAACCTTTATCAAGAATATATAGTATAACATGAAGTAATTCGGATTTGGAATGTAATTGGGTCATTATATGATAACCAGGAGCAGAATTAACTATTGTAACTTCTCCATTCTGGAGCTCCATCTTGCATCCAATGAAATCTTCTACAGCTGGTTCATATTGTTTAATAAGCTTTGAAAATATTTTTAAACAAGCTTCTGCAACTTCCCATTTTTCTCCTGGGTTCTTGTATGACCGTGTATGAAACTTTAAAAAGACAGTATTAATAATAAAATGTAAATACGGATCAAAGCCCGGATTACGCTGCCCCATTCCTAATAGTCGTAATACAGGAAAATCAGTAAGAACGTCTAAAAGTTCTAACATTGCTCGTGTTAATGGATATCTTTCATTCTTTGATTCAACCTCCTCTAATTCACTTTGAACTCCTCTTGGTTGATAGCTGCTTATCGTTGGTATAGTTGAAAGTATTTGCGCAGCCTCCAAACTTTGCCATACGGTGGATGAACTTTCGGGCGATCTAGCTAACGCAGCGAGTGTTCGTATCAAAACACTCTTCAGCGGAATCGGTATTCCACAACTGACTAAACCGATTAAAGATGGTAATACTTTCCACCCTGGATGATCGCATATTGCTATCCTTGATATTTCGTCGTTTTTCGCGATCACTTGAACGACCAACAGCACTGCTTCAAGACCTTTACTTTCTTCGGGCGTAATGCCTTTGGGATGGCTCCTTTGTCGGTAAACAGTGTCTTGACTGGGAGGTAGTTCTTTCCTAAGATTATCATAGTACTGGCTTAGAGATTTAAAAAAGTGATCCCACGAAATTGTTGTTGAACCTGAAGATCCTATAAATTTTTTTTACTTTTGAATATTCCTTTATTCATTCAATAAAAACAATAATATATTTTTAAAACACAAATTACTTACCATTTGGTTTAAGAAAATTGAACGCTTGCCGTGCTGCTTGTGTAGAAGATGCAAGAGATGCGATCATTTTAAGATATGGAACAAATAATCCCGCCGGTAATATTTCACCAGCAAGGCGTACAAATTTAAAAAGAGCAACTTGTCTAGATGGCAAGCGATTAATGTATGTAGTAGCAGATGCGTGCGTAGAATCATGACTGGAGTGATGACACCAATAGTCCATGACTAATTCAAGTTTCAGAGGGTCTTCTTTATATAATTCCGCCACAGTTAACATTAGATATTCAAAATGATTATCTAGATTCAAGGGTGGTTTGATACCCTCTTGCTGGTATGCCTGAATCAAACGCATAGACTCGTCCACTCGACTCCGTAGATCCTTAACTTTTAAGGGCATCAATAATATAAAATCGGAAATAAGAGAGTGGAAATAGCGGATATAAAATTCTTCGTAATATATGCTCTTGTTTCTAAATAATAATTCAGCCATAAAATGAAAACATTTGTTTGTTAAAGCTGCTTCCAGTAGTCTCTCGTCTTCAATAGTAATATTCAAGACCTGTACGTTAGCTGTAGTTTTTATTGTTGTAAGAGCAACTGCAAAAGCAAATTGTATAAGTCCGCGTAATTTAGCACACTCCCAATTGATGTTCATTGATATTAATTTTTGATATAGTTCGTCGTGTGCTCCTCTTTCTGCAATTAATGGCATAGAATTGATCAATTCTGAAATAAAAGCTCTATATAATATAACAAATCACAACACAAAATCTATATTTATAGTCGACTAAAGAATATACCTTCGCCATTTTCATGACTATGTAACGAGCTAAAATTGATGGCATTTAATACACTCATTATAATAGCAAGCGTAACTTTATCCATACCACCTTCATACGTTTCATCAATTTGTTTCGTTTGTAATAAAGATAGTAAACGAAATAAGATTGGATTTGGTAATGAAGATTGTGCAGACCATAAATATAATATATCTGCTAAATCTTGTCTAGAATCATTGTAAAGTTTCATGACCATGTATCGATGCTTTGATCCACCTAATGCCCGATTTTTTTCTAGTAGGTCTTGCTCCTTCACAGGATCCATTTTTTCTAATAATGATAAAATCCTATCTAATAAGCCATCTTCTTGTAATTTATTTGTATACTCCGTAATATGTCTCAGAAGAGCTATTGGGGCATCAATATTCCAACTATGTCCCATTCTTGCCTGTATAAGCATTCTTAAAGTTGATGTGAGCGCTTTCTTTCCATCATAATATAATAAAATAGCTGTTAATCCTCTAGGTAAACCAGGGTGATGAGGCATTTGTAGTTGAGCAGTGCATAAAAGATCTAATGCCATGAACTCATTAAGTTCATACATGTCTGATATAATAAGGGTTTCATCGACCAATTCTTTTGACAACAACTGATGTCCTAAGCCAGGAAGTGTAATACCATCTGTTGCTCCCTTTGTTATTTCTTCTCTGCTGTTCACATTCTGCGGCTGCAATAGAATATATCTTAAACCATATATTATGCAAATTTGTAATATTTTTGTTGTCTCACATAATCTTAAATACATGATGTCATATAATCACTTACAGGATTTTTTAAAAGAGTTAAAAAATTTTGCCTATGGTTACGTAAAGCTTCTGTAAATTCAGGATATTGAAGGTCATAAGTTGTTGGAGAAGAAGTAATATATCGTTCCACAAGACTCTGTAGTTCTTTGTAAGGAGTCCACATATCCTGTGTAATTTCCTTTTCTATAAAATTCATAAAATAACATTTTGTTAATAATTTATATGATTAATCAGAATAATATAAAAAATAAAATAGAATATATATATATATATATATATATAATTGATTAAAAATATTTTTCTAAGGCTATATAACACTATAATAAAATGCTAAAATATAGGAATTGTTGCATTATGTTAAAAGGAATACAGTTCAAATATCTATTAATCATTTATATGATGCAGGTTAGATTTTTCATGTGACATTAAAGATATGGATCAATCATATAAATTAAAAATTACCTTCGGTCATTTTGTTACGGTAAATAAAATGTTATAAAAACACAAATCTGGCGGAACAAAATATAGTACTTAAATATAATGAAAGGAAAGAAATCTCGTGCAACATAATACAAATACCGGTCCTCTGGCGGGAACGATAGATTTATTGATAATCATAAACCATTGAACAACTATACACGAGATGCAATTGCTATAAGCATATCTTATTTTTAAAAATTACACCAGAGAACGTATTCACATTAAAATTTTTTTTATTTTTAACTTGAGAGTTTAATTTATCGCTCAGTATTTGACCTATAATAGCCTATAATCAATGTTTATTTGAACAAAGAATAGTTTTAATTCTTTCTTTCTATAACGTACTTATATACACGAATACCAAATAATTTGCTTGGTCTTATTTCGATTGTAGGTAGCGCAACTAGAAGCTGACTTTAATCTATGCTTTTTTCTTTCGAGTCGCGATGTTTCTCAGTTAGTAATTTAAATGACGTTGTTATTTTATTACTTTTCTTGTATTGTAAAATTCGTAAATTCGTAAGTTCACATCACGGTTTACGTAACATATATAAAACTACATAAATGTACGATGCGGAACGATTAGATATGTGATGTAAAATATACATATGTCACCGGCCGGTAATTTTGTGTACGTGGTCAGTTAATGAGGAAAACTATCATTTGAATTCATGTAGTTCATTTAGCATGTAATTGCTATTTTTTTGTTGAAGCAATATGTTTATTATTTCGTTCATTTATCTCTTAATCGCGTACGTTCGATATTTTCTATTCTACTATCTCTTTTCTATGGAGTATCATAACCTATTGCTGACAATGACAAACGCCATGTGTTTTTCGTTATAGCTTTTATTGATATGATAACTAGGGTGCTTCAGGATTTAACAGCCGAGCTTCGTCAGTGTAATCTATGGCTATATTCAAGCAAAAAATGTTATATAACTCACTTAAAACTTTATTAAAAAGTTATAATAAAAAAGCACAATATAATAGGAACAATAATAAATTTGTAGTTACAATGCTGTAAAACAAGAATAAGTATAGATTAGATAAGTATAAGACTCATTTTGATATTACTTCATCTCAATGTGAATCAATAAACCCTTTATGTTATTTTATCACATGTATCAATATTACTTGTTCAATATATTCTTTTTCCTGAAGTTGTTTTTTATTTTAATATAAAAATATGTTAACAAAGTTCGGCTGTTGAACATTGAGACATCTTGTATAATAATGCATTGAAGATTTTAGCATATAATATTTCTGAGTATTTACCTGCTTTCCGCATGTGATACAAGTGTAGTTTTTATCACAAATAAATAAATATAATATCAGTATGAATGATAGTACATTTTTTATAGGTAAATTTTATAAAGGTGGTGTTTTAATTATTTAAGAGAGTAACACCTCATAGCCTCATCAATATGGTTACATTGATGAAGACAAGAGGTTTGCGTATGTCTGCACAGAAGCAGGAGACTCTTTTGAAATTGACTGTGTTATCTCTTGCAGCAATTTTATGTAAGTTTCCTAAATTAAAATAAGAAGAATTCTTGTAATATTCTAAGTAAATGTAATCTTTTTTTATAGCTTTTGCAACAAGATTGTTCTCTGTCTTAAGATTTGAGAGTGTTATCCATGAATTTGATCCATATTTTAATTATCGCACAACAAAGTATTTAGCAGAAAATGGGTTTTATAGTTTTCATAATTGGTTTGATGATCGTGTTTGGTATCCTCTTGGGAGGATAATTGGAGGTATGTTCCTGTGTATTAATTTTTAATCGTAATATACTTTAATCATTAATTATTTCAGGAACAATATATCCAGGATTAATGATAACATCAGCAGCATTATATCGTCTTTCATGGCTATTAAATATTACCTTAGATATACGTACTATTTGTGTCTTCCTAGCTCCATTATTTTCTAGTTTGACAACAATTATTACTTACTTACTTACCAAAGAACTGAAGGTAAAAATATATTCAATATATATGTAGTACTTTTAGTATAATAAACCAAAAATATATTACTTTGTGTATGATTTTAAGGATTCTGCATCAGGATTGTTTGCTGCAGCTATGATTGCAATTGTACCTGGTTATATATCACGATCAGTGGCAGGATCTTATGATAATGAAGGCATAGCTATTTTTTGTATGTTATTTACATATTACATGTGGATCAAAGCAGTTAAAACTGGAGCAATTTGTTGGGCAACATGTGCTGCTCTTGCATATTTTTATATGGTGTCTTCTTGGGGTGGCTATGTATTCCTAATTAATCTAATTCCTTTACATGTATTAACTTTGATGGTGACTGGCAGGTTTTCTCATAGAATATACATTGCATACAGTATTGTATATTGTTTAGGAACAATTTTATCTATGCAAATATCTTTTGTTGGTTTTCAACCTGTTCAGAGCTCTGAACATATGCTTGTAAGTATAAAATATAGTATCTCTGTTTTGTAGAAAATACTCTCTAGACAAAATTAATTTATATTTTGTACAGGCATTGGGAGTTTTTGGACTTTGCCAGATTCATGCTCTAGTTGATTATCTACGTAGTAAAGTGTCACAAGATGACTTCGAAATATTATTCCGTGGTCTTGTTATTTCTGTAGTTACTATTTCATTTGTATTAGGTGTTATCTTAACCATTACAGGTATATACAATAATGATAATATATTTCTTTAGATTATAAAGAACATTTATTAATTTTTTTATCATCCTAAATTGCAAGGAAAAATATCTCCATGGACTGGCCGCTTTTATTCTCTTTTGGACCCGTCTTATGCAAAGAATCACATACCGATAATTGCGTCTGTTTCGGAACATCAACCAACATCATGGAGCTCTTTTTACTTTGATCTTCAGATTTTAGTATTTCTATTTCCCTCGGGTCTATACTTCTGTTTTTCTAAGTTAACAGATTCAAATATTTTTCTCATCTTGTATGGAGTTACAAGTCTATACTTTGCTGTGAGTAAAAAGTTTTCATTAAAAATTCGTTAAAAATTAATGTCGAAAATTCGAACAAGCATTTAAATTTTAAACTATACAGGGTGTAATGGTTCGATTAATGTTGGTTCTGGCTCCAGTAATGTGTATTTTGGGTGGCATCGGAGCTTCCTCTTTACTTGTCACTTATATGAAACAAGTAGAAAGAGGAAAAGTTACAGATAAAAAGTCGAAAAAGTTTGAAAGTAATTATATACTCAGAAGTGAGGTAATTACAATGAACATCCTTTCTTAACTTTCATTTTTTACGAAATTTTATATTGACATATTGATTTTCAGATTGCCACGCTCTTTATAACAGTAATGTGTATTCTCTTCTTTTCGTATACTATCCACTGTACGTGGGTTACAGCAGAAGCTTATAGTTCGCCTAGTATCGTGTTATCGGCGCGTTCCCCAGATGGTGGTCGTATGATCTTTGATGATTTTAGAGAAGCGTATTATTGGTTACGGATGAATACACCAGAAGTAATTTTATAAGTCTACCTAGACAATTTCCTGTTAATCTGCAACATTTAAAATTACGTTTCTTAACTGCAGAATGCCAAAGTAATGTCTTGGTGGGATTATGGATACCAGATCACGGCGATGGCGAATCGTACCATTTTAGTAGACAACAATACATGGAACAATACTCACATATCAAGAGTCGGCCAAGCAATGGCAAGCTCTGAGGAAAAAGCTTACGAAATAATGAGAGAACTAGATGTTAATTATGTTCTTGTTATTTTTGGAGGACTTACAGGCTACTCGTCAGATGGTATTACAATTAATATATAAACCTAAATCAAGCTATAACTTAAAATTGTCTAAGGACTTGTTCAATTATGATTTCAGACATTAATAAGTTCCTATGGATGGTGCGTATTGGCGGAAGCACTGAAAAAGGGAAATCTATAACAGAGTGGGATTATTATAACTCTGCAGGAGAATTCCGAGTTGACAAAGAAGGTTCTCCAATTTTGCTCAATTGTCTTATGTATAAAATGTGTTATTACAGATTCGGTCAAGTTTATACAGAAGGGGGTAAGTTTTTTTATTATGACATGAATATAATTTATACTAGTTTAAAATAAATATGATTTGAATAATTTTATGATTAAACAGGCAAACCCTCTGGATATGACAGAGTTAGGAACATGGAAATTGGTAATAAAGACTTTGAGCTAGACATGTTAGAAGAAGCTTACACTACAGAACATTGGCTTGTACGAATTTATAAAGTGAAAGATTTAAGAAACAGAGGAATTTAAAAAAGATATGGACTAATAAGAAAAAAGTAATATTATCACATCTCTGTAAACTGTTTCATAATTTCACTTGCTTATAAGTTTTATAATTGTCTATAAGATATCAACATGGCACTAAATACAGAATTACAATTTCCATTAAATAGTGTAATTGAAACTTTTATAAAAAATATACTCAGGCCTCATTATATACATACATTATTTTAATAAATATAGTTATATCGATTTATGAAATAATTTTGGAAATAATCTTTATAATAATCGAAAAGAATCCAGCAGCATATTTATTTTAATAGGGTTTATAAGAACGTACTATTATCTGTAACTTAAAGAATATATATATTCTGGGTATAGTTTATCAAGTTGAATATTCTTAGAGAAGCATTTATTTTAAACGTTAAATTATTAAACGATCCCTGTGTTCAAAGATAATGATCATCTTCGTAATTGCTTCCTACATACACATAAGTAATTACATTTAATAAAATGACTAAATTTTATGAAAAATGTAATTTCATTACTTATACTTACTGAGAATTAATAGGGTAAAGATTTATTATGCCATTAATTATGTGTTCATATGGAGAATAAATTTGCATTAAAGAAGATTTCTTTTGTAACCAAGGATCATAAACTCGAAACCTGTCAGAAACATCAGTAGTAGTATACGATGTAAAATAGTACCAATTGATTATAAAGTGATTTCGAATTGTGGTGCATGTATATATATATGTATGAACATATGTATATTAGGAATACGTACCAATTTATCATCCATATGCTTTAGAAACGCATGCCTTATATCGTATGTTTTGTGGATGTGTATGAAAATATGTGATTTTCTGGTGAAGATGGAAATAAATGTAAACAGACAGCATTTGTTTTTTATACATACATTTTATTCGATATATTTTACAGATTGTAAAACCATTAAAACTCCTGAACGATAAGTGTCTTTTGTTTCAGAAATATCAAGTCATCTATGTGAATTAATACGAATTGCAATGTTTATACAATTACCATAATTATTTTACTCTTAGCAATATTGTTAATTTAAAAAACGTAGGAATGCAAACGTTCATTTAAATAATAAATTTATTGGTTGGTGCAAATTTATTTGATTATCTTCTAATAGACCATAGAGGATCCAGTTGACTTAGCGGATCGATTATTCCTTCTTTAGGTTTCTCTTGAATCGACGTCGTAGTTGAATGTATTGAATTAGCAGTAGAAGCTTTTTGTCGACCTAAAGTTTAAACAATATCATTAAACTATACTTTGTAAAAAATATTACTTTACAATACCTTGGTCAACATCTGATCGTTGGGTATTTATGCCAAGAGTTTGAAGGAAATCATCAGAAGGATGCATCTTCCTTGATGTTTTGTCCTTATTTCCCTTTAATCCTTCGAAATTTTCAAATGTCGAGCGAGTAGACGATAAAATTCCACCTAAATATCCGATAAGAAAATTTTATTTTGAATTAATTCGATCAAATCATATAAACAATTAGAGGAGAAACAGTTCTTACGTTTCATTAAAATGTCTTGAGCGTGGTATAATACCAACTGATACGCGAATAACAAGGACTCCTTATTTACAATTTGTTTACGGCACTTCAGAAGACCCTTGAATACAAGAGGTACATTGACTATTCCGCAACCTGCACGTATATGGCATACTGTAGCTGCTGCTACTAGGAATAAGCTGCTTAGTGCTCCACCATCTAAACAATGCACCACCACTGGTTTTGTACAACGTCTCAGTGCTTGTTCTGTCATTACATCCGTTGAAAAAGTAAGCAGTGCACCTGGACTACTAGGAAAACCACTGAAAAGTAAACAAAAAATTATATACATAAAATGATTGAATATTATTTATTTTGAAGACATACTTGGAAGGCCATGTGAGAAATTGCATGTGCACGACAGTCTTTTCTGAGTTCTTTTTAGTATTATGCACAGAAATAACCCTTTGGACGTAGCATACATGGTTTACTCTCTTTTTTAATGATATCGTAAAGCTACCAATGTTCAGAATATCTTCTTCGTTTATAGGCCAGTATATCTCTCCATTTAATTGTGCATCGGATACTAAACATGCAATTATTTCACTTTCTTGTTCCCATATCATCATCCAAAATACTTCTAATTTGTCTGGCAATGGTGCTTGAGTAATAATAAATGCTGTCGGTATCCATTGTGTAATTTCCATTATATGAGAAGCGTTAATATAATTTGGAATATCTGTCGACGATATTTGTACCTTTGTTGTGTCATATGGGATACATTCCATTACTCTATTTTCCGAAGAATGAGCTAACGCTACTGTACACGATTGTTTTCCACTTTCCCTTTCCTAAAATTCAAGTATATTATTTTGTAGTGTGATTAACAGAATAATATTTTACACTATACAAGTAATTTGGAATTCATATGATCCTACTTCAAATTCTTGGACTTCCTTCCATTTTATATCAAGATTAGTTGCTCCACTTAATGTTTTAACAAGTAAGCTATCTACAAATTTCTCATACTTTTCAACCTCATTTATAAACTTCTGCAATGCTACTGGATCCCCTAAAGGATCCTTTTTAGGTTGCACGTCATTGTACCACGTATCCCATACAATCTGCAAATTCTCGTTTTCCGTCTTATCTTCGACAGTAGTAGTGTCATTCGATTTTACTTTATCATCTTCACTAGCAGTATCTTTCGTTTCATCTTTTGTCGTATCTTTCATTACAGCTTCGTCTTGTGCATTGCTTTTATGTATGACAGGACGTACTTCTGGTACTAAAGGTGCATGATTTATAGTGACATCAAGGTCAGCAAGCAAGTCCACATTAGATTTCTCTGACATTGTAGCGGGTTTAGTAGGATTCGCGCTTGTCGTTGTATTAGTCCCATTGTTAGCAGCTTGCATGTATGTTTGATTGTAATTAGTGTAGTTTTCATTTCTGTTAGAGGATGCTACAAAAATTAAACATAAAATTTAAATAATTGCAATCTTAATATAAGAAAATAGTTTGATATTTACCTTGAGTACTTTGCATTTGGAGACCATATGGTGTACTGTAATAAATGTCAGCTACACCTTGAGGCTGATAAGTTTGTTCTGAATATTGAGAAGATGGAGTTTGACTAACCATAGAATTATTACTAGCATTTGTGTATCTCGCACTACTTTCTTGTTGTTGGCATACATTGTTAATGCCGGTATTTATTTGCAGTGTTGATTCAGAAGATTGCTGTGATACTTGAATTGATTGTGAAGTTTGAACATTACTAGGATTGTATTCATAACATTGATTGGTGGAATTATAAGTGTATCCCATTTGGCCTTTATAAGATTCTGTCACTGGCATAGTTATTTGATTTCCTTGGATATAATTGTATCCTTGGTTGTATACATGAGAATAACCACCATACCCAGGGTACTGTTGTGGGTACTGATATGCTTGTGTGTAATTTTGCATACTTGCCAAAGGCTTTGTATGACTTTGAATTATTTCTGTATTAGTAGAACAATTTGAGTATGCATATGTATTAGAAGTATCTGTAGGTAATATAGTTTGTGTATATGAAACACTGGCATGTTGTAAACCATGATAAGTATTAGGGTAAGTTAAAGTGGTGTCACTAGCTGATACTTGTGATCCATATTGGTATACTTTATCTGTATAAATTTGTTTAGTTTGTTCTGTACTACTCTGCTGTGGATATTGTATAGTATTGGAGCTGTGCAAGTTAGAAGAATATGAAGTCCCCATATTATTTACTGGAAGAGTTAAAGAAGTAGTAGAGTAAACAGGTTGAGGAATGCTTGTATTCATATATTGTGTTTGCATATAGTGGCTAGAGGCAGGAATATTAGTCGTTTCGGATGTACTTGGATTCGATGTGACTTGTTGAGCATGTAACTCGGATGGATTATAATACATTGTACCAATATAACTTTGAGTACATGAAACTTCACTTTGACTAATTTGAGGGAGGATATAGTTTTGCATTTGAGTATTATCCACTGGTAATACATGTTGACTGATAGTTGAAACAGATTCTTGAGAAACAAATTTTTGTTGCGATTCAGGTATATATTGTTGCCCTTGTTGAGCTAGAGTAGTATAAAGCTGTGCTTGTACATCTGTTGTTTTATTAACTGTAGTTGCTAGAGGCGCAGACGTTTGTGTCATCGATGTTTGAGGTATCTCAGCTTTAGTAACACTAGTACTAGCAGTTTTATCAAAATTAGGAGGATATTGCTGTGCAATATTATATCCAGTATAATCAGCAGAAGGTTGGTAATTTTCATATTGTAATGTATTGGTAGGATAGTTATAAAGTGTTTGAGGATTAGCAGAATACTTATGCTGTCCATCTAAAACTGTAGAAAATTGTCCATTGGATACAAAAGAATTTACTGGATACTGCACTGCAGTGTTTGCTGTCGTCCCAATTGCTTGTGGATAAGTATTTACAGTATCTGAACTATTTACTTGCATATAGTTTTGGCTTAAAGCAGTATTTTCGTTATATGTTGAAATTTCATGTGTATAGGGTACATTCGTTTTGTAATCCGTATATGGTGTAGAATAATACTGCTGCATAGATTTCGTAGACGACATTGCATCCAACGTAGTCACTCCACTAGAATGCATTGCATTTTTATTCACTGTGTCATTCAAGTATGACTTTGTTGCTGCATCTATCTGAACTTGTTTACCTTGCTCTTTATATACATTATAATACTGATTTTGAATATTTTCCTGCCTACTATTTAAATAATCCTTTAACTTAAGTCCACTACCAGTTCGATTTCGACTCTGATCATAAATAGCGGCTGTTGTTGTATCAATCCTTTCTTGAGAATTTTTATTGCTATCCTGTGCAAGTATTTGTTCACGTTCTTCTTCTTGCACTTTACAAGTGCTTTTCACTCTTTGAAGTAATTTTGAGACATTTATTTCTAATTTCCTATAAAATTCAAGACCTTTGCTAGACTTTGCTAATAGGTCTTCATAAGCATCGTAAGACGCAATCAAAGAAGAAATAGTATGTTCTCGGCGTTTTAATATTTCTTCGACTCCTTTTCGTACATTAGCAGTTTGGGCATATGCATCTGTTAAAGCTGCTAAGATGTTATCTTGCGCAGCAAGATTTTGGTCTATCAATGTTACTAGAGTTTGATGTTTACTTAGTTGATCTGCAAATAAACGATCCAGGGGTCCAGAATCGGACGTGGCAGTAACTAGTAATCGTGTTAGATCATCTTGTGAAATTGAATCTCGTAACTTTGCATGCAATTCGTTCCTCTGTCTACGCATTTCGTCAACCTTATTCAAAATGCGCCTTAGTTCCTTAGTATGCATTCGTTCTAATTCGATTGCGCTATGTGATTTTTCAGTATTTTGTTCTGATAGGTACGCACTTGGCGAAGGTATATGGGCCATAAGGTCAGCAAGCGGTTGAGAAAGTACTTTCAAATTTTTTACATGCATTGTTACTGCTTTATGAAGAGCATGATTACTTTCTGAAGCTTTATTATGAGCTTCTTCATATTTCTTAGCTTCTCTGGTTAAATCAGTGGCAACTATCGACGGAGGTCTCTTTCCAACCGTATCTTGATATTCTTTTTCTTTTTGTTCTTCATCAAGAAGAAGTTTCTTAATTTCTTTCAATATTTTTTCAACATCTTGGCTAGTATCTGATAATTTTCCCATTATATCGAGTAACTCTTGAATAATGTGTTGCTTTGCATTTAGTGCTGCGCATCTTTCAACCAGTTCATCAGGAAGAGGTAACCGCTCCCATTCCGTTGTTTGAGCGTCGGGATCCCATAAACTCATATGTTCCAATTTTAAGGACGTTAAGTAGGTATTGAGTTGCTGATCTCTCTCTTCAATTTTGCTACCAACGGAACGTAATATTTTCGCTTTTTCTTCCGAATACAAAGAACTTGCTTCATGCACTTTCATTGGTATTAACCTGGCAAATATATCAGGACCTGAAACTTCGGGATCATTGATGCTAAAAGATATTCCTTTAACTAAAGGAGCTCCCTTTACTGTAGGTAATGTTTCTTTTTCTGGTACTTCCTCGTGATATATGTACTCATTTTCATTTTTAGCTGCTTTACGTTTCCCTTCTATCACGTCATTTGTAAATGTAAGTGCCTCTTCTATAGTTGCTTTTTCTCCAGGAATATTTGAATAAATTAATTGTGCTTCATTTAAAGAAGCTAATGCAGCATTATAAAATGCTACCCTTTCTCCCATCTTTCTTTGCTCCTCAGCAGCTAATCCTTGATATAAATATGTAACTGCTAAATGATAAGCCTTCTTGAATTTCAGGTAATGCTTCCAACTCTGAAAAAGAATATTTTTAGAACAATGTTTCATTAATAACAGTAAGCGATATTTTTAAATTTTACCTTATAAATTTTAGTTCCAACGGTATCTGATATGGTTCCATCCTCACTTCCACCTTGTTCAAGTGTAGTTAATGCCAGATTGAAATAGTCCACTATCTGTCTCGCAACTTTTGCTACATGATACATATATCTTGTAGAATGATGTACAAGAGTAGACAATTAAAGCCACAAAAAATGTAATATATTTATGCAAATCTTATTTCTTTTATACTTACCTACGATTGTGGGTTTACGATTATCAAGCATACTTTTTTCTAATATACATTCTTGAGCTTGGGCTAAGCAAAGCTGGTGCATAAATGTCATAAGTTCTGGAGCTAAATCTACACCAGATGGCTGTGGGTAACTATTTTTTAAATGCTCAAACGCCCATGCTGCGCATTGAAAATGAGCACAAGCCATCTTCATCCCATCAGCTGATGTTCTTTCTGTAAGTGCTCCCAACTGAGTATGCATTGCACCAATATTATACAAGATAGAAATTATTTCAAAGCGAATATTTGCCAATGAGCAAACCATGTTTGCATATGTATCTCTCCTATTTAAAATAAAATGCATTCAATTATTTAATTCTAATGATAACTATTCATCACTATCTCAATTATTTTACCATGTGAATGTGACCGCTGCTATACCATCTTTTCCCATTGGAAATCTACTATGAAGAAAATGCAATTGACAATAATATCTTTTCAACAATGAACAACCAGCTACATCAATGGGTGGTCGTACAGCTACTGCACGTAAGCTTTCTAATTGATGTATCTCGTGTGTAAATGTTGCTGGATCTTTATTATAAAAATCACATATATACTAAAACAAAAAATGATTATAGCCCTAATTAGATTAATTGACAAACTGAAATAAATTAATGAATGATCACGCGGTTCATTTGCAAAATGGAAATATGGAACGACAATTTAAATTTGTAAATAATAAAAACAAAAATCGAGTATTAATTTATGATAAAAAAAAAGTTGCAGTATGATTTATTTATCTATACCTGCTTTAACTTTGGTCCAAACGTAGTAGGCTCTGGGCTAACTTTTAATTGAAACGATATCATCGGCAACCTCGGTACTGCTTCCATTGTAAATTACTCAGTAATATGTTACCTTTCCGAGGTTTCTAAAAACTGACAGTTGATCATCTGTCAAACTTGTAGAAAATGGATTTAATCATGGAACATATTTTTCTTTATCACGTATATACTTACTTATGACGATTGAAGCGCCGTTTATGGGTGGATATTCATGTGTAAGAGTAATTCCATTTACAATATATAAAATATTTTTCTACAATTTACACATTATTTCAGGTAATATTTTACAGTCGTTACATCATTAATTACGATATAAAATATGAGATAGAATTAATTAAACTATGATGTACATAGAGAAATCATTTTCCGTACATTGGTCAAATAAAAATGCCTCTTGACGATAGGGCACACTGGAATTTGCTAACGGTTTGTGTCTATAGAAAACAATAAACTGATTTATTAAATCTATTTTCGAGATACTATTTGTTTATTTTTCCGATTAATAAATGAACATTGACAAAATTCGTTGCATTTTTGCACATTTTTGCACAAAGCGGTTGTTGAAATAATGTGTTACGTATGTAATTAAATCTATTGTGGTAAATCTAGTGAATTTTATCTAGTGAATTTTATCTAGTGAATATAAATCTACGTATGTAATTAAATCTATTACGGTAAATCTAGTGAATGTTTGTATATCATGGCTGTTTTGTTCGTGACTATATACATGTTAATTGTATATGGTGAACTATCGATAAAAAGCGAACCTGTTTAATTTTAATATGTGGCCGCTTGTAATTGCTTGTAATTGCTTGTAATGTATCAAAAAATAGGTTACTTTTGAACCGCTAGATTTCTAAAGTTAAGGCGTACATTTTCGGATTATACTTGTCGAAAACTACCGTAATATACGAAAGAAATCAGCCATTTTATGTCCTCTAAAGTAAAGTACAGCTTTGACATGGATATTGATAATCAAAGTGAAGACGGAGAAATAAAGAAAAGCCCTTTGAAGGATATGGACGATTTCAGGTATTTAATTGCATGATGCCTTATTAATTAACTAACCTCAATTCTCAAACTGCATTTTTCAGATAATAAGATTTTTCTTAATAGAGGTTGTTTCAGAAAATTAGTGTCAAACTTCAATTCAGGAATATGCAGTACTCATCAAAACAAAGAATATCTTAATAAACGTGGATCCAAATATCATTAGTTTTGGAGTTACAAAACATTTTCAATTATGAGCTTGTAACAACATAAGAGATTTTATTGCATATGTATCTACAACTTATGGAGTAAATTATGAAATCAAGCATACTGATATCATCTAACGACAATGGTAGAAGAATGTACTTTATCGCTTTATCGTTTGTGTACTATCTATGTGATTATAGAGTTATTCTACAGTTTAGTTTACATTATTTAATAGTCCTATGAAGAAATATACTGAATCGTATGTTGAAACAAAAGGAAATTCTATGGAACATATGCTGTAGACATAGATAGATAATACTTTATTGATCAAAACATTTTGTAACTCTAAAATTAATATTTGAACTCATGTTTATGCCCTTGAGGTTTGACATCAACTTTCTGGAACACTCTATATATGCAATTGTACTGCTAGAAAGAAGTCTTATAGGGGAAGTATGGGTTTCATTGGTTATTTCTAACACATTTAGCGCAGATATAAAGATAAGCACACGTATTGACAGAAAGTGTCGTATATATAAATAAAACAATATAGCAACATGTGATGGCAAGCAATGGAGAACAGTACCTCCCTTGCCTTTGTCCTGCTTTAGACTTCTTTTCAGTAGTGCATATATGCACATATTGTTTTCTTTTACTTTCTGAATTAAGAAAAGTAGAGGTAATAGTGAGCAGTTTGGTGTGTGTCTACGATTGTTTTCAAACTTTAGTATATTATAAAGAACTGTTTAGAGAAGCAAAGTATCACAAAAAACAGAGTTGTGAACAAGTATAAATACTTTTAATTTGACTATAAAACTAAACCTAAACCTAATCTCTAACTATATGAGAGCAATTGAATCAGAACTAAACATTAAACAGGTAAGAAAGCAGTTTGATCTAATATTTATTAATAAAATAGTTACAAGAAAGAAAATAACAATACACGTAACAAATACAAAAAATGGAACTTAATAATCATCTTTGTCGCTATCAGTATCTAGCTATTTCAATTGATCTGTGTTTGGCGACCACTGTATGACGTTTCGACGACTGTTCAATTTTAATTTAGTTCTAGTGGACGAATTGCGAAATACAAATGACAAAATTTAATACGGTTTGGACTGGATTGAGGTTAGTTTAGGTCTAGGTTCAAAGTAAAATTAAAAATACTTATAATTGTTCGCGACACTTTTTTCGTAATATTTTGCTTCCTTAAGTAGTTCCTTTTAATATACTAAAGTTTGAAAACAATCGAACCTACCAAATTGCTCACTATTAGCGAAAACAAGTTTCCATATGTATTTAATAATATCTAATATGTCGTTAAGTTCTAGCAATAATATTTTTCATTATTGACCTGTCTTTTCTTTAAGTTAGATATGTTGTACATGCATTGCACGTATATATCAAATAAAAAAAACATACATATTCTATCAAATCAGTTTTGTATGCTTAAGCATTAGTTGTTTTAAGAAAAGTGTGCTTAAAGTTTTTCAGAGGAGGATGGAGGAGATACAGCAGACTCTTTGGATATAAAACCACCACAGGCTGTAGTCCGACATCACAAATCTAATTCATCACGAAGAAGAGACAAACACAGTGATAGAAGAGATCGTAGGGAAGAAAAGGAAAGAAAGTCTAGACATCATGATCGTGGGGAGGATAGACATAGAGATAAACATAGACACCGTAGGCATGGTGTGGATATTTTGGAAAGATCAGAGCGTTCAGAAGGTTCCAAAAGAGATAGGGAAAGGCTTGAAAGGCTAGAAAGAATGGAAAGTCACAGAGATAGGGAGTCTAGACACGATAGGAAAGAGAGAAGTACAGGAGACCGTGTTTTGGAGGATCTGAGAGAAAGGTATGCAATATCTCACATTTACTTTGACAAATAAGGCTATATTTTCCATTAATATGTCTAACTTACAGATTATTGGATAAGAGAAGGGAAAGACGAGAAGATTCACGAGACATTCGGGATTACAAAGTGGACACTCGTCGCGAGATTCGTTTGGACGATACTCGGGAATTACGCGAATCGCGTGATCGTAGAGATATACGGTTGGAAGATATGCGAGAACGTCGCGAGACTCGTACTATCGATGATATTAGAGAACGACGTGAAATTCGAATGGAGGAACATAGGCATATGAGAGTATTGGAAGAGCAGTACTCTGAAACGGAGTTAATGGAACGGCCCGAAAGAAGTGAGAAACGTCATAAAAGATCACACAAACATGATCGACTTCGTGAAAGAGACAGAGAAAAAGCAGAGCGCGAAAAAGAACATAGAGAAAAACAATTGCGTGAAGCAATGGAAATTGTTACGGAAGAGCCAGATGATATGGAAATTAATGAAATACCGATACAGCCGAAGGACCCGAAAGAAATGACCGAACAGGAACTTAGGAAAGAAAGGTTACTGGAAGCGGATAGAGAAATGGCGAGGAGAAAAGAAGTCTCTAGATTAGAGTTGGAAGCGCGACGAATGAAAAGAGGAGAAAAACGACCTCTAAGCCCAGACAATAATCAGGATCCATCTATCGTGGAACTATCGGACGAGAGTCCGAGTCCTGCTCATTCGGATGAAGTTCGTTCTAAATCTATCGAGTAAGGATTAAGGCAGAATATCTGTTGTAATCGATATCATGATATTCCATTTTTGATTTCTAAAACACCTTGGTTATTTGTTTACAGATCTAGACATTCATCCGATGGAGAAAGAAGTATGCGCGAGAGGTCCTCCGATAGACATTCTTCCGACTCATCCGAATCTAGCAGCGATGATGACGATGAATCTAATGATTCAAATAAAGGTTCTAACGCCGATTCTAATGATGGTTCCGATTACAATAATCCAAGTCCTTTATCTGTTGATCGGTTGGCCAAGTCTGATCATTCTGACGGAGAATCGCCTGGACACGTAGATTCAAACGGCGCGTCTAAGAATGTAGAAGAAGAAGTAAAAAAGGAAAATGAAGAGCCTGAATTACCTCCATATTTTCCAGCAATTCAAGGTGCGTAATTGAATTTGTTTATTTCCTTTGATTTTTGTGTTGTGCAATAAACTTTTTGGCGTTGCAGGTTGCAGGAGTGTAGAAGAATTTCAGTGTTTAAATCGTATTGAGGAAGGTACATACGGTGTAGTTTACAGAGCACGTGATAAACGTACAGATGAAATCGTTGCTTTGAAACGTTTAAAAATGGAGAAGGAAAAGGAAGGTTTTCCGATTACCAGTCTCAGAGAAATAAATACTCTGCTGAAAGCTCAGCATCCAAATATCGTTACTGTTCGAGAAATAGTTGTTGGTAGCAATATGGATAAGATATTTATTGTAATGGATTATGTTGAGCATGATTTAAAATCGTTAATGGAAACGATGAAACAAAAGAAACAAGTTTTCATACCAGGTAAATATGACGAAATAATTGTATTATTGATAAAAGAAATAAAACATGAATATTTTATCCACAGGAGAAGTCAAATGTCTTATGCAACAATTATTACGAGCAGTAGCTCATTTACACGATAATTGGATACTTCATCGAGACTTGAAAACATCGAATTTGTTACTAAGTCATCGAGGTATTTTGAAAGTTGGTGATTTTGGTTTAGCACGAGAATACGGTTCTCCTTTAAGACAATATACTCCGATTGTAGTAACACTTTGGTACAGAGCTCCTGAATTGCTACTAAGTGGAAAGGAATATAGCACTCCTATCGATATGTGGTCAGTGGGGTAAGAAAAAATATTACAGAATCAGTATTTTTTTCATTTAAATATGTTTGCGTTATCAATGAAATTATATTTTTTTCCAGATGCATTTTTGCAGAATTATTAAGAATGGAGGCACTCTTTCCAGGGAAATCCGAAATTGATCAATTAAACAGGATATTCAAGGAATTAGGTACGCCAAATGATCGGATATGGCCAGGATATAGCAAACTGCCGATGGTGCAGAAAATTCCATTCGCTCATTATCCCGTAAACAATTTGAGACAACGTTTTAGCTTATCTTTATCAGACTTAGGCATCGAGTTATTAAATAAGTATGATTCTTTAAGTAATGTTTTTTAAATCTAACGTCGTTTTTATTTTTTTGTTAACTTAAAACAAATTTTTCTTTTTAGGTTTCTTACGTACGATCCTCAACAGCGAATCTCAGCAGAGGATGCTTTAAAACATGGCTACTTCACAGAAGCACCGTTACCAATAGATCCACAAATGTTTCCTACATGGCCAGCCAAGTCAGAGCTTGGTGTACGAACAGCGAATGCTTCACCAAAACCACCAAGCGGTGGAAAAGAATACAAACAATTAGGAGACGGAGACGATGCTGATTTAAGCAACTCCGGCTTTCACATGGGTCTTACCGAAGGCGGTAGACAACCACCAATTGGTGGTGGATTCCATTTAAAATTTTGAACATGTGTGAAGAATTGAGATTAGAATGATTGTTTTTCTACAGAATGAAGTTTGTACATTAATTTCGAAATATTCGTTTTGCATTTGCAAATCATATCAAATGAATAAAAAATTAAATAATTTAACATTGTTCATGTTTTTTGTTTTGTGGTTAATTAAACCTTATCTTTCATATGGGCTTTATTTTATGTAACAGTTGATACTTTTTGTTGCTTACAAGTCTTACTCCAGGAAGAGGAGATAGTTGATTAGAAGACCTCCAACAAGAACTTAATTCTATTGAGTTTATTGAGTTTAATACGTTACAGGCTTAAAAGATTCTTTGAAATGTATACATTCGATAAAGCGTAGCTTCATTGCCAAAGAATTTCAGCAATTTTACTTTCCAGCGTTGTTCATGTTTTTCGGTAGACCTAGCAGCGAGTTTATGAGTTCAGAGTTGCGCTTAGAATGACAGAGGCAGGGCGGCAACATCAGCAGTCTTGCAAATTGTAAGTCATTATTCTAGAAACACATTTTACATATTTATTAGGATCATTAAAACTAAACAGAAGTCATATTTTATATTTTCTTACCATTCCTCTGCCGTATGGAAGATTCAACCCCAACAGATTCCTATAAGAATCTTCAGTTGCTCCCAATGTTTGGTACGTGATTCCCAACATCACAAGTAAGATCAGCACGTATTTTACCGGTGTCATACTTTGTATACAAAAACATGTGAAAATTATTAATTACCTTCCTTAGTTTAGTTTCCAATTTAAAAAATTTTATACAATTACCTGTTTTCCGTACTGTAGGAATTGATGCGAGTGCAAATACTGTTTCTGTTAGCCGGGTAAAGAGGAATTGCCCTGAGAGCTCCAAGCTACGGTACTTTTATACGGGTGATGCTCGTGGGGGTTGAAATCTGGTCACGACAGACGGATCTGTGAATGACAGTTATCTCCTTGAGGAAATATTGAAGAAATTCATCCATTTTCTTTTTTAATTATTATATAAGCCCTAGCATTGTTTATGACAGAAATCTTAATGTACCTGGTCGGGAGAAGATATATTTCTTCTCCTTCTTACTTTAGAAATAACTTTCTGATGACATACCATTTCATTATAATATTTCTTCACAGCATCACGACGAATCGAAATTTCTGAAGATTATTATTTTTTCATCCAAAGATGTTGGCCATGAATTTCTTGGACACCTTGATCCTTCTCCTTAATTTTCCATGATGGTTCACCATTCTCCTAAAAGTTCCTAAAAGGTTCCTCTTTTTTCTTTTTTCGCAACAACATCCTCTTTGAGAATTTTATTTTTTATGTATAATAAATTTAACACACACGTGTGACGAAAGTAATGACAATTGTAGCGGATATAAAGGAAGCAATAGGACTAACAAAAGTACCAATATGCTCCGATTAATATGCATTATTTTCATCATTACTGTTATTCTGGGTCATTGACGCTCCTCCTAAGTTGCCTTACATATTGAAAGAGCAGATCAAAGTCGAGTAAGAATCTTACTGAAGGTATTGGCGCTCACATTTATACGCCCGCGCTTACGATTAGCAACGTTCACAAACACGCAGTGCATGAACGTCTTATCTACAGTTACGACGCACTGCTTTCCAGTTAACGATACGATAACGCAAACATATGGAATTTATGTATACATTTACGTTGTAAAAGAATATTAGAGCTCTCAGGTATTCAACTTTACGATTATTTACAATGTCTTTTGCTTCTGGCTCATTAACGACGCCTCGCGCGATTTCTCCCTTGGCCTCCCTTTGCAGACGAATACGAGAAAAGTTTCCTTAATTCTTAAAGGATAAGGCTTCAAGAGAATGTCTTATTTAGACGAATTTAAAAATGCGAATCGTATATTGTAATTTCAAGATATATGGTAATACCATTTGTTTTTGACTCGTTTTAACGGCGTTTCGTGTGATTTCTCATGTTCTCGCTTCCCTTTGCAAAAGAACAGGAGGAAACTTTCGTTAATTCTTAAAAGACGAAACTTCGGAAGGATGTTCTATTTGAACGAATTGAAAAATTACATTGTAATTTCGTACATGAAACATATAGAGATCGAAACGAAATACGTAATAAATTACAATCGCAAAGTAATGCAATCTTATTATACAGTTCCAATAATTAAGGAATTGTATTTATTCATGAGACGCCTACACGAAGATGAAGAGCGATAAATAACGAAGATAGGTTCGATATCCTTCGCAGTTGGGCAGTTACGAATAGAGGGGAAGAATGTGAGGACAAAGGAAAACGAAAAAGTAAAAGAAAGAGAAGGAAAGAGGAAGGAGAGGAAGAGAGCCTAGAGTTCCAAGAGTCCATACACGATAATCGAAATCTTTGTAACCTGGGATAGGTGTGGGTCACTAACCAGCAACCGGCAGAAAGCTGGCTTGAGACTGGTACCGTGGCCTTGATTCTTTCTTAAGACCCTTCAATCCAAACTTGAAGGCATGTGTCGCGTGTCGATCATGTTACAATTCAGTTTTCCTCATACGCGAGACTTGCCTTATACGTTGCGTCGGTTCTTCGAAAATCACCAAGCAATCTTGTTTAGCTATTTGTCCCTATCCCTAGAAATCTCTTTCGTAGAACTCTCCCTTTTCTTTCACTTCACATTTGTAACTCGAATTCGTCGAATAATCATGAAATTAACACCATTGATGATGTAATTAAAAGCTGTTTGATTTCTTCGCTACAAGTATCGTAACTTTAATTGACGAATGGATTCCCGTGGCTTTCCCAAGGATTCCACTCCTTTCCAACGCGTGTTGTGTAAATCACATAGGCGATGTAGTTGAAAACATCGGGACACGGTCCAAATGAAACAGACGTTTTGGCCTCCTGAATTATCTATTGGTCTCCTGTTAATAGCTTTTTCGTGTACATATTCGTGGCAAAATATTAAACGATCGTCCAAGCTGAGGTTTCTAGGAGGAAAGATGCATTAATGGTTTCTATTAGTTACACGAGACAATGTATTATTCTATCGGGTCAAGGCTCCTGAAGAATCATGGAATCACATCAAATTTCGTTGGTCATCCTCGATACTTTCCCTTTCTCAAGTTTTCAATTTCTATTATTTTTTTCGTGAAACCAGCGCGCTATTGATCGCATCTCGCGGCTAGAGAGAAGATAAGAATCCTTGTAAGAGGGACGACGGTACACGTCTGTGTCGAATTTTGTATCTATCATATATACAGTTTTGTCATACGACGTTCCTTGCCGTGTGACTTAATTATGCATTCCGTTTAGCCGTTAAAGCGCTTTAACAGGTTTTACGTACGAAAAACTCATACAACCTGTATCGAAACACATTTGACTTCCCGATGCCAATGAACTTCAAAGATGAACGTCAATAATCCGTTCCCGCTGTTCTGGTCCCTGGTCCTCGAACGCAAACTGGATCTTTCACGCCGAATTCGTTTGGGAAACGAAGAACAATTAATCGATTGGCATTCTGAAATTTGAATACCTGTCCCGTCCCGTCTAACTCCTCGTAGCTACGCATCTGTCTCCGTTCTTCCACTTTTGTTCTCTCGTTTCACCGAGAAACGTCACCTTCCCTCGTCTTTCACCAAATTTAATCGCGGATCGACGGACTAGAAGCCCGTACTTTCATTACTTAAATTTTGGTTTTAGCGTAAATGATCTTCATCTCTTTTTCTCTTCTTTTCGCTATTAGAAAGAAAACAAGCCGATAAAACAACCGGTCGCAAGTTCAAGGCGAATCGGCTATTCCATAAAGTACCTTATTTTTAGGATTCTCGGGGATACCTGTACCGCTACAATCAATTCCCAAATTCTCCAATGGGACGAGTCTCTTCTTCGCTTGACTTCCAACTCGCTACTTTTTCTTTGTTCGTCGCTAAACTCGACACAAAGGTTTGGAAGCCTTTATTTCTTAACGATCCTATCAACGTTATCCTTTTTCTTCCCCGCCGTTCTGCCGCTTTATCGCCCGGACTTTTATCTAACACGCGAAAGCTATAACAACGAGAAATTCATCGATTCGTGGAATTAATAAAATTTGTTTTTCTGAACTTACATGCCACGAGATCGCAACTGAAGGATTGTAATGTAACGAAGGCATATTTTTCGTTACCAGGTTATTAAAAGAAATATTTTGTATTATTCCAAAACTCGTGCCTAGCTTAATTAAAAAGAAGAAAAGAATGCTATTGCAGAGAGAGTCGAGGTGAATTTGTTTGCTGGGTATATGTAGGTATTTCGATATCTGGCACACGCTATCCCGTCGATAATAAATTCGCAAATTACGATCGTAAGCTTCGTGGCGGAAGCATTCACGGCAACGGGTTTCCAGTATCATTGAAACCAAGGTATACTAAACAGAGAACGAGTATGGCATTCGTAACGGATCGCATTATCCTAGAGACACAGTATCATACTAATCAGCTCTAGCGCAAACCAAAACACTACTGCATGGGATAATGTTGTGCAGGCACGACACGATAACACTTCCACTTGTATTCGAACTGATAATGCACTTGTTTATCACAATGCACTAATTTAATGATCTAGTAGGAATCGTCGTACTTTTTTGCAGCAGTTAACGCGTCGCAATGGAGCGGAGCAGGCGCAGTTATAAATTGTAAGTTCATTCAATTTCAATTTCCGGCATAAACAATTCTATCGCAGTCGTAAAGCGATATGCGAAATTGTCAAGAGTAGGACGTATATCGCATATCAACTTCGGAAGTGTCACAATCCGAAATAATTTAGTTAAAAGAATATCAAAGGAGGATTTCCAGGACTAAGCATGGAAAATTACAAAAATAATACTTGTTGGCCATCGTTTGTTGAAGTTGATTCTTTTTGCCAATATTATGTATTTAGGAAATAATTTTTTAAACGAAATGATTTCTCCCGAAAGACTTGATTGAGTCGCGTTACTTTCAAAATACATGTACATCGTAACGTTATCATTACATTTTCCCTTATATACGACGAATAACAATTAAATAGAAAAGGAAAAACAGTAAATTATATATACACGCGTATATTTTTAAAACAACCTATATCCGAGTTCTAATGAGAGACTTAAAGCATTTGTTTCACTCGATAAAGCATCATCGAAAAAGGCTTTACTGCTAATCGGATCCATTTCACGAAACTATTGCACGAGATAAGGGTTAAAAGAGAAACGAAAATGGTTATACGTATGTGGCGGGGAAAGATAAAGTCATATATATCGGGATTAGAAGCTACGAAACCGACGAGATGCAAGTTAAGGTGCAGGATCACGCACACAAAATCGCTGGACGGTGTGTCGTTGCCTCGAGACAAGGCGTATCGCGCCGCGTTGAGAATTGGTGTACGTACACTGTCATGTTCTTCGTGGTCAAGGACGTCGGAGACAGGGTCTCTGCGTAGGGTGCGGGAGCCGCGGGGTCCCTAGGCGATGGAGTAGGTATATATGGGCGTCCCCGCGCGTTCAGAATACCAGATTCATGCAAGTTAGCCCTCCCCGCGAAGCGGGTGGTGCGCTTTGAAAAATTCATCGCGAACGACCTGACGGAGTAGTTGTCCGGAGGGGCCCGGTCACGGCTTCTCAATCATCATCGGTCAGTGCAGTAGAATCGGCTGCCATTCACGCTTCTTCGGATCCGTCAGTTTGTAGAGCGCTCGCAACCTGGACACCTTCTGCTGCACAACGTCCCTTTGTTACTCGCTTACGCCAAGGTTCGTCCGTTTTCTTAATTAAATTTGTTCGATTCTTATTAGATATATATTATAACGAGATTATCAGATGTATATTTTTTATTAGATAAAAATATAGTTGCTTTCTCGCGGCGAAGAAAATTATTCATGTTCTAGGTCGCAGTTGTTGAGTTTTCGTGACACATTGCTTTCAGAATGTAAATTTCAACTTTTTCACGAGTTTGCGTCTTCCCTGTAATTTGCACGGATCCGTTATTAACCGCAGAAAATTACATCTCTATATGCGTGCGACCATAATTTACTACCACTGGAACGCGCTTCTCGGTGATAAACTAAAAAAAAAGAAGACGATGTAATATTCAGTCTATTAAGTAGTCGTTAAAGCAGTTTGATTCTCGTTAAACATTGATCGATTGACTTATACATATATTTTTAGTATCGTTGGATATTTTACAATTTTTGTCTCGTCTAAACCCGTATTAGAAACTAATGAATTCTTGAAAATGTCGTGAATCTGTTCGAGTCTAGTTGTACAGTTGTTTAGTTGTAAAATGCGTAGAAGAATACGAGACCGCTGAAATGCATGATAAATGGCCTGTCATCGAAGGTATTGTCATTGATATTTGTTGTATCGGAAGAGTGGTAGTTGAAGACTGGCCAGCAAACATTGTCCTCCTTGCGGTCGCTTCCACCTACGAGCGTCGCATTTTTAATGACTAAACATCATTGCGAAGATTCACGTAGCGGCGCGTGTCTTTGTCCTCGGGTGAATCAGCGCACGGTGTTCGCATAAATTTCGATTTTGTGGTTCATATTGTTATACGCATGTCCCCCATGTCCGACGATTCGTCATGCAGTTATCAAGCAAGCTGGTTTAAGTAAAAGTACATAAATATCAAGGTTACTGTCTAGATTAAATTCCATGAAAAATCTCTCGTTCATTTGTTTTCTTCCTTACGGTCGTTCCTAAGGATTCTTCTGCAAAAGAAATATTAAATTTACTTGACGACGAAGATAAAGTGGACACGTGTGAAATTTACTAATAGAAAAGTCTACTTCTCATTACGTTTCGCCGCGGTGATTTTAAACGTTAAATGTGTGAACCACAGAAAAGCACGATAGATCATATTTCTTGTCTTCGATAGAAGAGAGATTCCACAAACGACTTCACATCGCAACTATCTTTGCATTCGATCTGGAACTAAATATGTGTTTTTATCTTGAATATACCCATAACATTAATTATGCAGGCCGATATTAATTAAGTTCAACTAACATTATTCGTTTCTCACAAGATATTGTAAGTCTACCACGTATTTTGAAAAGGCTTATATCTTCGAATCTATGGGATTATTCCTTTCTTCAACTATTTCATATTAAAGTACTTCTTTTCTAGCCACTAAATATGACATAAAAGTAAAAAGATCAAGAGAAATGGACTGTTTCATATTCGTATGGAATCTTCAAGACTTACAATATACCTCACTATTAATTATCAGATATCTAAGTGTGTATGATTATATATAGTTTTATATAAAAACTTCCATTCCGAGCTCGTTAGCATTCCAGAAAGCCAAGAAAGATGCCCTTTAAGGATATCGTATATATTAGCGCTTGAAGAATGATCGTTTTTCAACGTACCGTGATCGACTGAGCTCGCCGAAGAGCAATTATCGCAGCAGTCAGAGCCCTTATAATGCGGAGCACATTTCGTTCTATATTATTTTTCAGTGTCTTGAGCGCAGGACAGGTTTACCGATCAACATGTAGATAGGTACGTTGTAAAACTGCGTCTGAATAAATCGCCTAGCCTGCATTTAGCACCCGATAATTCACGCGTAAAGTATCTCTACTCGTTAATTACCACGTTTTGTACTTGTCAGATACGTTGTCAAGTTTAATCGATGTCGTTGCTAATTTATCCGTCGATCATTCAAACTTGTACCTCTTCACGCGAATGCTTTTACAATTGATGGTTGTTTTCTGTTAAAAAGAAACTAGAGTTGCTTGACACAAACATACATGGTCAAACAAACGACTAAGTCGCTAAGATAGGAATTCGGAAATTAATAATATCATATCTATAACTACCGGTTGCAGCAGAGTTCCATTTATCTGAATTTGTTGGAAGATAGTTTATACAATAATCGGAGTTCATGTATTAAGAGTTTTTCCAATTTTACTTATTATTTTTCAGAAAAGATTCGGTTAATCTGACCACAAGTACAATTTCGTTCCAGTATATGGAATTCTACCGTATAGTTTTAATAGCTATGATTTTATGCCAGCAACTAGGAAGATATCGTATTCATCACTTTTTTTCTTTCAGCGATGATTCCTTGGCTGATCCTGCTCCTCGTGGCCTCAGCGGCCGCAGGACCATCCTACTTAAAATCTATTCCTGACATATTACAACCACCTCCATTGGATTCTATCGAAAGAGAAGCAGATGCAGAAATCATCAGTCTGCCTTCGTTTCAACGAGGCGCCGTCGAAGGTCCTCCGATGATCGAGAACCCGTTGATGGATCCTTCCATCACCCATGCTGAATACGGATCGGAGAGATTTCCCCTGCGTGACGCGGTCGAAGCGTTGCCCGCAAACAAGATCGGCTTTCAAGTCGTCAGTCTACCTCTACAAGATTCCTCGCAGTTAGTATTGCCATAAAAAATACACATTACATATCTTGTTTCATAAGCGCGTTCTTCTTCGATATGGAATTTCATTTGCAAAGAATCGGCATTCACCTTGTACTTACCATTCCATGATTAATTTATTGACGACTGCTCGCCGAGGTTGCAAATTGAAGCTGCTAATGGGCCTATTCGATGTTTCTGGTTAACTGTTTGTCCATTGGATAATTAACAAAAGATGATTAATACTGATTTAGGGGCCGAGTACCTTTAAGAGACGCCGTGGAACATCGGGAAGCTCCTTTCTTCGGTAATTTCGACCATGAATCCATCTGGATCGAGCCATTAGCACCACCAACTTTAACAAGGACCGAGCAAATCATTAATCCAAAAGTGGTATGCCATTTGGACTCCAGCGCGGTTCACAGGATGGAGCCGTTCTCTTTGTTTCCCCAATCCGTGCCGGACCATCGATGCAGCCATCTGATTTATATTGCTGCCACTTTGGGTACTTCATCTCTTGACTAAGATAATTAATAAAGCAATTGATAATACTATTTACTTGTAAATTATAGTAATGATATATACATATATTTGTTCATAATACACAATATCTATTTATTATGGCATTTACACGCTAATTAATTAGGTCTAAATATATTAAACTTCGTATAATTCGGTAATACCTTCATATAAGTGCAAAAACATAATGATGATAAAAATGAAATATAGATCCTGATAAGGGAAACGCTTTTTGTAGCTATTATAGATATGTAATATTACTATTTAGTAATCAATGCATACTTATAATTAACTAACATAGTGCTATTAATGGTAGAACAAGCAAATAGCGAATAATTTTCCCATTTTCAGACCCGGAAGAGCTGGTTGTCGTTTCAAGGGACCGCGAATATGACGAGATCAAGGGTAAAGTGATCAAACTCCGTTAATTCGCGAGTAAAGAATGAATATATAGTTGAAATCCCGTTAATTTATTCCATCAATTCGAATAGGTGGATATAAGGCAGTAACGGGACATCGATCGAGGGATCCAGCATTGCGAGTACTCGTCTCGATCACGGCCCCAAATCGCGGGAAACTGTTTTCTGAAGTGACCAAGAACCATTGCACCCTGCACTGTGAAAAATTTGGAAAATCCATCTTAAGTTTTCTCGAAGCGCACGACTTCGACGGCGTTGAAATCGATTGGGATGGTTCGCCAGATCGCTTCAATGACTTGAAACTCTTGTTGAGAACGATTAAGAAACTTTTCGCTGATCGGGAATATATTCTCGCGATTGTTCAAAAGCCGGACGATCCGGTGGATCAGGAAATCACTTCTGTAGCCGATTTAGTTCTTCTGAGAGCTTGGAGAGACAGTCCTGCGTTCAGAAGAGAAAAATTGGCTCTTCATCCCGCACCATTGAAGTATGTTGCTCGAGTGACGAATAAATGGATCGATCAAATCCCGACAGAACACAGATCGAAAATTATTCTTGGTTTACCCGTGTTTGGACAAGGATATACTTTAAAATTTGGAAATTTTACGGACACTGGTGCACCTATTATCGGGCCGGGGATTGAAGATGTTTATACCAAGCAGAAAAATGGAAGAATGGCTTACTATGAAGTAATTATTAATAGCTGTATCTTACCTAAGAAAGACTACTATAAGCTATATCATTCTGTACTTTCTTATTATTATCTATAGATCTGTGAGAAATTGGAAGATGGATTGTGGACCTCTGGAAGAGACGAGGAAGGGCCATACATAAAACGTGGTGATCAGTGGGTTGGTTACGAGGATCCATTGTCGGTGAAAATCAAAGTGGCTTACGCTAGATCAGTCAGACTCGGTGGAGTTTCTTTATGGTCCCTTGATTTGGACGATTTTCAAGTTAATATCATGCTACTTTTATTACACAATTAAAACACATGAATATTATCATATGACGCATTTAATATATATTTTCAGGGTATTTGCGGTAATTTGTGGCCTATGTTGAACGCTGCAACCGAATCGATAGGCTTGTATGATGAGGTAGAACTGAACGAATGTTCCACTGATGGTCTATCTAGTGACCCGGAAAATTGCTCAGGATTCTATTCCTGTCACAATGGTAGACGAATTCATTCATTTTATAATTCTTTTTCTCAGAAAATTTTTTGATAATTTTAAAATCAGTTTGATAATTATATTATTCGTATCTTCGTATGGACATAGGAGTGCGATATCGAGGTCAATGCGGACCAGGAAGATTCTTCGATTCTATTAATGGCCGTTGCGTAAAAGCGAATTCGAACATTTGTAAACCAGTACAAATCGATAAAATGCAAGGAAATCGTTACCAGACTGATATAAGGGAGACACAAGCATTTCAAAAGTTAGAGATTTCTCCGAAGAAGGGTCCCCGTGTAGTCTGCTACGTAACTTCGTGGTCGCTCTACCGCAAAGGAGATGGACTGTTCGCTCCAGAACGATTAGACTCCCGCCTATGCACCGATATAATCTATGCGTTCGCTGGATTGAATCCAGACACATTGCTCATCCAACCGTTAGATCCTTGGATCGACATAGAACACAGTAATTATATTAAAGTATAAATATAAATACTAAAAGAAATCAGAATGATAGGGTTTTATGTAAAAAATTCCAGCAAAGAACTGTTTCATATTTATACATATAATTTTTATAAAAAATTCCAAATCATTTCGCTTGCTTTGAGTAAGACGAGCTTAATTCTTTATCTTTATTAAATAAAAAATAAATATTTTCAGATTTATATGAGCGAGTGACGAAGACCAAAGGATCAAAAGTGCTCTTAGCCATCGGAGGCTGGACAGACAGCACTGGTGACAAATACTCTCGTTTGATAAGCAATAACGTTGCACGTCGCAAATTCGTTGCATCTACGATAAACTTCTTGAAGAAGCACAACTTCGACGGCCTATCCTTCGAATGGAACTATCCAAAATGTTGGCAAAGTAATTGCAGAAAGGGACCCGATTCCGACAAGCCCAATTTCACCAAATTAATCCAGGAACTGAGAAAAGGGTTCGATCAACAGGAACCGAGGCTTACGTTAGCCGTAGCATTCTCAGGTTATAAAGAAGTGATCGATAGAGCCTATGAAGTCCATGAAATTTCGGAAATGGTGGATTTCATATCAGTGATGACGTACGATTATCACGGTGCTTGGGAGGCAAAAACGGGTCACTTGTCGCCCTTATTTGGAAATACCGATGACATCAATCCATACTATAATGTGGTAAGTTTTGCAACAAGGTACATTCTGTGGGACAAGAAGAATTTATTATCAAATTTTGTTTAGAATTCCACGATGGAGTACTTGATAAATCTTGGAGCGGACAAATCGAAACTTTTGGTAGGCATACCTTTATATGGACAAGCTTATCGATTGTCTAGTGAAAATTTAACAAGCCTTGGAGATCCTGCCACTGGACCTGGAACTGCTGGAGAATTTACCAAACAACCTGGGATGCTGGCCTACTACGAAGTTTGTGACAGAGTCAAGAACAAGGGCTGGGAGATAGGATTAGGTAAAAAGCCAAAAGAAGAAAGAAAATATCTATCTTTTGACCCAAAATGTTCCATTTTAGGGCCAAGTGCGTATCGCAGAGACCAGTGGGTAGGCTACGACAATCAGGAGAGTGTCTTCGCGAAAGGAGAGTACATTTTGAAACGTGGTTATGGAGGTGCAACACTGTGGACAGTGGACTTGGACGACTTTTTAAATCGCTGTTGTTCGGAATCCTTCCCATTATTGAAGAGCATAAATCGTGCACTAGGTGAATTGGTTCATTCACGAATCATCTTGAAATCGAAATATAAATCTCAAGTACCTGAAAAGTAGAAATGTGTATGTTAAATTGTAGGTCGTTTAAAGAATAAAGCTTCAGAAGGATGCGGACGCCCACCAGAACCAATTACACCACAACCTCCAACGTTGACGACTCACAGTGACGCAGTGGGAGACACTCCTCGACCAACGACGCCAATGGCAAAGCCAACCACGTGGCCAATGTGGACTGAAAAGCCGAGTACAGACAGTCATCATACAACTACTACTTGGCCCACTTGGACTTGGAAACCAAGCAAACGACCAGAATCAACGACTAAAAGCAGTACCACGGTCTGGTGGACTCAATCAACCAGCACTGCTTCTTCAACATGGACTTCAACCAAGTACTGCATACTAAATATATGTTATTTATAATTAATAAGTATGTATTTTTTATTATACCTTTTACCATAAAATAATTGTAGAGCACCGGAGCAATTAACAACAGAAGCCACGCAAGGTATAGAAAAACCAACAGACTCCTCGAAACCAGAACAGCCGTGTATGATAGGAGAATACGTGCCGGATCCTGATAACTGCAACAACTACTTTAGATGCGTGCTTGGTGAATTGCAACGCGAACAATGCGCGCCAGGATTACACTGGGACGCGAAACGACGCATTTGCGATTGGCCAGCTGCGGCGAAATGTCAAGCAGAGACAGGTAAGTTTTCCCATTCTTATCATATGCATTTATTCATCAAAGAAAACTATTCGATTCAATAAAGCGAAAGAAGCTTAGCTACCAGAATAACTTCTTGCGTAAAGGTATCCCTAATGACATTAAAATTTTCTGATATTTGAATGATGAATATATTTCTTGTCAATCAAATACTTTATTCCTTGGTCAATTGGTTTCTATTTTTTAAAGTTGACAATATTGACTCTGTAAAAAAAGTATATTATGTTACATATAAGAGATTCAACTTACTTTGTTATCAATATTCTATGATAATTATACAATGTATCCTTCTACGTAACTTCTTGAGACGTTGTCATCGACAGATGCACCGATTCATTAGGAATAACGCAAACCTGTTTATCCGCATGCAATATCAGTAAACATCTTCATTTCTGCATACGTCTTTCTACTAATTTTGCAATCGCCGCCTCCAGGCAAGCATCTTCCCTTTGTAATCAATTCGATTCGTATGCGACGCTCAGTGTCAGCGAGAGTTCTACACTGTTCGTGTCTTTTTTCTCGTTGTCTGGTCAAAAGATGATTTACGTTAATCACATAATTCTCATTCTAATCTCAGTAAATCCCACTTTGATGCAAGTGTACAAAATTTCGCGACCATTTGGTATAAATACATCCATAAACATAAAACAAAGAAATTACTAACTCTAAAAGCACTTTGTGGTGAATTTTAACATCTTTTGTACTTCTCTTTAAAATAGGTTCCGTGACTCAAAAACCATCATGGACCACCATGAGAACTACCACTACGAAAAAACCAACTACGTTATTCGTACCTTCTTCACCCAAACCTATCACCCAAAAACCAATTATGGAAACTTCGAACGGAAAGCCGCCAAAAAATTGTGTACACGGCGAATATTACTCCTATCCAGATTCCTGCTCAAGTTTCCATATCTGCGTGAATGGAAATTTAATTTCTCAACAATGTGGACCAGGATTGAACTGGAACAAGGAGAAGGGTATGTGCGACTGGGCTTTCAAGAATCCTTGCATCGAGAAGCCAAAGAAAACGGCCTCCTTGGTTGCAGGAGGTATCAAGTCAACTGTAAGTAAACTATTATGAAAATTATTGATATCATTAAAATTACAAGTCACGAATTTATCGAAGTAACTGAGAATATTTTTTATTGTTTTCTTTTAGTCGTGTACGCCTGATAGTTACACTGGCGTTCCAGGAGATTGTGAAAGCTTCCAAGCATGTTTATGGGGTCGCTACGAAGTATTCCGTTGCGCTCCAGGATTGCACTTTAATGAGAGAACTCGAATATGCGACTGGCCATCTAGAGCTAATTGTCAAGATAACTCTGTATCAACAGATAATCAAGATTCCAACACACCTAGCGATAAGCCAATTAATCATCCAACGAGTACTGAAAAGCCTTGGGTAGCAAGCACCACTCAAGCTACGACCACCTTGTCACCAGCTGTGATAGATGCTGACAAAGTTTCTCCATTGTCTGGCCATTACAAAGTAAAATCATTATCGTAATTAAACTACTGATAGTTATACAAATTCATATTTTTATAAATACAGCTAAAAGAATAGGACCTAGGCAGAAATTTCTTTCTCCTATTAAATATTATAACAAGTACTGTACTTTGGATATTTTATATATATTTGCATTTACATCTTTAAATATCCCGTAAATGCATAGAATCCACGGTTCAGTTATTGCTCATGTACCAATGCCATGTCTGATCTCTTATTTCTTCATTGTTAGATCGTGTGTTACTTCACGAATTGGGCCTGGTATCGAAGAGGGGTAGGTCGTTATCTTCCTGAACATATCGATCACACCCTTTGTACCCATATCGTTTATGGATTTGCCGTTTTGGATTATTCAGACCTAATCATCAAGGCTCACGACTCCTGGGCGGATTACGACAATCGTAAGTCATTTGTTAAAATCATATTGACATTCCCAAACACGGAGTGTAAATATAAATGTAAATCTATGCCGAACAGATTTTTACGAACGCGTAGTCGCGTACAAGAAACGTGGGTTGAAAGTATCTCTTGCTCTGGGAGGTTGGAACGATTCAGCTGGAGACAAATACAGTCGTCTAGTGAATAATCCTACTGCTAGGAAAAGGTTCATTGAACAAGCAATCCAATTCCTGGAAAAATATGATTTCGATGGGCTTGACTTGGATTGGGAATACCCAGTTTGCTGGCAAGTACGTGTATATCAACATTAATAGATATACATGAACATGCATAATGTATATCGTATAAAATATACATAAATATTCTAACTCCTTACGTACGTATATGAAAATTAATGAACATTACATTTATCTTAGGTTGACTGCAATAAAGGTCCATCTTCAGATAAACAAGGCTTCGCAGATTTGCTTAAAGAACTGAGCAATGAATTGAGACCCAGAGGATTATTACTCAGTTCAGCGGTTTCGCCGAGCAAGCAAGTGATCGACAAAGGCTACGATGTTCCAGCACTCGCTAAATATTTGGACTGGATTGCAGTGATGACTTACGATTTCCATGGTCAATGGGATAAGAAAACTGGCCACGTAGCGCCGCTCTACTACCATCCTGACGATGACTACTATTACTTCAACGCAAATTATTCCATCAATTATTGGATCGCTAAAGGAGCTCCTCGTAGAAACATCGTTATGGGTATTTATTTCTTGTTTTACAATATTATATTATAAGTAGATTGTGGGTTTTTATACAATTTTATATCAATGATATTATATTTCAACCACTAAATACTATAAAGAGTACTTTATTTTGGATATTTTTTATATCTTTGTATATTATGTGCAATCTCGCACTTTTAAATTTCTCTTAAATGCCATAAAAATCCGCAGCCCAATTATAAAAATACGAATTAAATATTCATCTAACTGACTTATGCCAATAACAGGAATGCCATTGTACGGACAGTCGTTCTCCATAAACGACCGCAACGCAGGTACAGGATTAAATGTGCCAGCTAGTGCTGGACAAGCAGGTGAATTTACTAGAGCTGCAGGATTCTTGTCCTATTACGAAATTTGCGATAGGATTCGGAACCGTGGATGGAACGTCGTTCAAGATTCAGAACACAGAATGGGTCCCTATGCGTATAAGGGCACTCAGTGGGTGAGCTTCGACGACGCTGACATGATTCGACGGAAAGCTGAGTATGTTAGAGACATGGGTCTTGGTGGTGGAATGGTCTGGGCGTTGGATCTCGATGATTTCCGGGGACGCTGCGGCGAAGGACCGCATCCATTGATGCATACTCTTCAAAAAGTTTTAGCTAGTCCTCCCAACAAAGATGAAGAACGTAATTAATTTTTATTCAATTAATTTCTAGCTGTTTATCTTTGTCTTCAGTTTTCGGTTTATATATATATATATTTTTATTTTGGGTTTCGTTTGTAGTTGAGAAGCCACCGATTACAGTGGAAGATTTAGATCAAGGTCCGATGACGCCCATGGTAACATCCACCACTGTTAAGACACCCGTGCCATCTTCAACGTCGAGGGATCAACTGCAACCTGACGATAAATTCAAAATGATTTGTTATTTTACAAATTGGGCCTGGTATCGTCAAGAAGGAGGGAAGTTCTTGCCAGAAGATATAGACCCTGATCTGTGTACTCATGTTCTATATGGTTTCGCGGTACTCGATGGATCGCAGTTAACGATTAAACCACATGATTCATGGGCTGATATAGACAACAGTAAATATCGAGATACATTCCATACAATTTTTCTTTCTCTCTATGTACCATTGTATTATCATTTCTAGAGTTCTACGAAAGGGTCGCGGCTTTAAAATCGAAGGGAATAAAGGTATTAATGGCTATTGGGGGATGGAATGATTCAGCAGGTAACAAATACAGTCGTTTGGTGAATTCACCATCAGCTAGACAAAGATTCATCACGACTGTGATACAATTTATCGAAAAATACGAGTTTGAAGGCTTGGATTTAGATTGGGAGTATCCAGTATGCTGGCAGGTAATAAACTCGCGTGTTTATTCATTTATAATCTTCGATATGATTGTTCGATCAGTAAAAAGTAATATGTCGATAAATAAATTTTAGGTCGACTGTAAAAAAGGTCCAGCTACAGACAAAGAAGGATTCGCTAGTTTAGTGAAGGAATTGAGTGAACAATTCAAACCAAGAAGTTTACTGTTATCCGCTGCGGTTTCCCCGAGCAAACGAGTCATTGACACAGGCTATGACGTACCAAGCTTGGCGAAATACTTGGACTGGATATCTGTAATGACGTATGACTACCATGGTCAATGGGACAAGAAAACCGGTCATGTGGCGCCACTGTATCGACTGCCCAATGACTGGGAGCCAACTTTTAACGCGGTAAGTGCACGTCAAAATTTAAAACCATTAACGATGGATATGTATATCGATAAATCTATTTACATTTGAATCTTATTAATTTTTTAAGAAACGAACTGTAATAAAAACGAAAAATTCTTATCCATGTTTCTCATACAAAAAATTACATATAATTTTTATAAAATATTCTGAACGTCTGCGTATCATTTCTTTTAATATTATTTTAATAATTGTATAGAACTTTTCAATTCATTATTGGATGGAGAAAGGTGCACCAGCGAAAAAGCTTGTAATGGGAGCACCACTGTACGGTCAGTCCTTCTCCTTGGCAGAAAGAAGTGAGAGAGGATTAAACGCACCGACTTATGGCGGCGGTGAAGCCGGCGAAGCAACAAGAGCCAGAGGTTTCCTGTCTTATTACGAAGTAAGTATTCTACTTTCCTAATTTCTTATTTTTCTCTCTCTTTCTTTTATTGATGTAATATTATGGTCTTAAATAATTATAGATATGCGAAAGGACATTAAAGAAGGGTTGGACCGTGATCCAAGACAAACAACGACGTATTGGTCCCTACGCATATAAAGGTGATCAATGGGTCAGCTTTGACGATACCAGACAAATTAAACTGAAGGCAGAATTAATAAAGGATCTTGATTTGGGCGGCGGCATGGTGTGGGCTCTCGATTTGGACGACTTCAAGAACAGATGCGGCTGTGAGCCTAGCCCGCTTCTGAGAACCATGAACAGGGTTCTAAGAAATTATCCCAAAGGTCCATTGTGTCCAGTAACGAATGGTAAATATTCTTGAAGATGAAAATTCATTTATAAATATATTCGAAATATCGAAGTAAATTTAATAATATTTTAAAAACAGAATTTCTCACAATTGACGCTGGAGAATCCATCATGGGGTCTACGACTACTGAACGACCAAGTTGGGAACCTACTACTTCTACTAAACCAACGTATTTGCCACCAACGTCTACAACCGCGGATCCGGATTCTGATATTGATGATACTATTGAAATAGAAGCTGAGCCACCAATAATAGGTGGTTCACCGGACGACTGCGGCGGTCGTGTATTTGTTCCCCACAAGAAAGATTGCTCTAAGTACTTCTTATGTAATTTTGGAAAGCTTACTGAACACTCTTGTCCTCCTGGTCTGTATTGGAACGAGAATCGTTGTGACTGGCCAGAGAATACCAAATGCCAGGATTCTCAGCGACAAGTAAGAGTTTTACAATCTTAAAGGACCTTGGTGAATCAATGTTTTATTAAGGTCGTGTTTTGCATGAAACTCTCCTCTTTTTTTCCGAGATTAAGCTGCATAGTGACGTAATTTCGCTTTTTAATTTGCAGTCGAACGAGTTATTGCCATTAATCTCTGACCAGGAGAATAACAAGAAAAAAATGATTTGTTATGTAATGAACTGGGCGCGAAAGCGGCCTGGGGTAGGACAATTCCTACCAGAAGATATTGATCTAGATTTGTGTACTCATATAGTTTACGGCCTCGCGAAGTTGGATACGGAACGATTAACTATACAAAATCCACAGGCTGCTAGACAGAAGGAATTTCTTAGTAAAATAGCGGATATTAAAAGCAGAACTGGACTGAAGGTTTTGCTTGGTTTGGGTGGCTGGGATGAATCCACAGATAATAAGTACAGTGAATTGGCACACAATTCGATGGAACGGAAAAAATTTGCGCGCCACGCTGCTCTTTATATTCAGAGTCGCGGATTTGATGGTCTTGACCTCCTTTGGGAGTATCCAGTATGCTGGCAGGTACGAAAAAGTATATAGAAATGCAAAAATAAATTAAACATTTCAAATTCACATAAAGAAATAAAAAATAAAAAGATATAAATAAATAAGTAACTACGCTTATATCACGTTTTATATTATCGTGAATCATTCATGATTCACTCGTACTCTTATAGATTATAAAATTCTTTTGCCATTATTAATCATATTTTGTTTTATCTCTATCTATATATAAATTAATGAACCATTTTCTAGGTTGATTGCAATCGTGGACCATCAAGTGATAGGGAAGCTTTTGGAGCCCTGCTAAAGGAACTAAGCATAACCTTCAAACCTAAAGGATTGCTCCTTTCCACTGGTGTTTCTGCTAGCAAAGAAGTCATCGACGTAGCTTACGATGTTCCAACATTAATCAAATACCTCGATTGGATAAATGTCATGACTTATGACTATCATGGCTATTGGGAGGACAAAACTGGTCACGTAGCCCCGCTTTATCGTAATCCGGATGAGCAGACTAAATACTTGAACGTGAACTTTACAATAATCCATTGGCTGGAACAAGGTGTGCCATCGAATAAACTGATAATGGGCATACCAGCATATGGGCAAAGCTTTACGTTATCGAGAAAATTGCAAGGAAAAGGAACACCGGGCCTTAACGCACAAGTTTCCGGGCCCGGACATCCAGGAGACTTCACCAAATCAGCCGGCATGCTTGCTTATTACGAGGTATATATGAATTTATTATTTGATAGATTAATCATATTTGCATGATAATTAGTTAAATAACATACGCGGTAAATGTTTGACTTAAATTGCTATTGCAATCGAATTAGATTTATCTATGGAAAACTTTCCTATTTTCTCATGTTTACATGGATTGCAACATTAATTTATTTTTATATCCGGAGGTTAAGCCGAATGTTTTCTCTTTTAATAAACATTTTCACAGATATGTAACAACGTAAAAAACAGAGATTGGTCCGTGATCAAGGATTCGAAGAATCTGAGTGGACCGTATGCTACCAGAGGTGACCAATGGGTCAGCTATGAAGATGTATCCAGTGTAATACAAAAGGTAACTAACGTCTATGAATCATTGACGCAAGAATGATACATGAGAATGTTTGCGTTGTAACGTTGTACTTTCATCGCCTAAATATATAGATGTTCACTTGTTTTCTTCCAGACGAAATTCATAAGAGATCTAAATCTTGGTGGCGCCTTGATATGGTCTTTAGATGTAGATGACTTCGCAAATCTTTGTGGCTGTGGAAAATATCCTTTAACAACAGCGCTTAGTCAAGGACTTAGAGGAGAACGAAATCTCAGAATGGATTGTACTTGAGATACACGTACTTTAGACAAACACGCGAGTAATTCACGGATGACAATTCATTGACGTTGCGTTCCACTTTCACGGATGACCATAAATCTCGGATCGACCGTATCAGCCAGCATAAGTACTGTACGGCTAGAATTCACAAACGTAATGTCTCAGGAAGAACAATACAATTTAGAGAAAAAAGAAGAGAACAGCGTTTACCTTGATTCTTGTATCGCGTTACAATTGCCAACAATGTGATTGTATAGGATCAAACAGGATTCTATTTCTGATTCACCTTATTCTCCGTTTCATGGTATAATATTACATATCTCCGTAACGAGTAATTGTGATTAGATCATCTGCTTTAAATCTATCTGCGGATAAAAACATTACATTGATAAAAAAAAAAAAATAATTTTCTATACAACGTTTGTACTCTTTTTTTTCTTTAGTGAATTAATTAACTCGTTATTGATGTAATGGGGCATTACATACGATGAATCGGGAGATAAATATCATATAATAATTCGATTCATTATAATTAAAAAATCGATTACGTATGTTGCGTTTAATGCTTGAACTTTATGTTTGAAATAAAATAAGAAAAATAAACGACATGATAGATAAGTAATCGCATATAAACAAACAAAAATTGTTAGCCTTATTTCATACATCGATACACGTATATAATACGTGTATGGTAGATACCGATTATACAGTATTCATTATAGAATCGTGTGAACGCTTTCATAATGAACAGTTAACATCTATATCCATCATACATGTATCGTCGTATGAAAGAGGCCTAAATTATCTGAAAAACTCTTCCGAGTGACGTGCATAGAATTTTTTTTCGTGCGCAAAAGTAGAGAACATGAAATTGCCAGTACGTTCCTCGGGAAGACAATTTTAATCAAACTCGGAATTGCATGCATGCACTATGTATTATACATACATATGTATTATACATTATATATACATATATGTATAATAAATACACGCAATTTTCATAAAATTTGTATAAGTTATCGGTATAACATTCAGTATAAGATAAAGAACAAAGTGGATTATACGAATGAATTATTTATCCCGAAAGATGAAGGAAATGAGTAATTAACGAGTTTCATTTTGGCAAAGATTTTTATAGCTTGACTCTGATTTGACTTTGATTCAGATTCTGCAGAAAAGTTTGTTTTATATGGAATATTGGCTTGTTAACTGGCTGAGACTTAGTCTAGTCAGTTAACGAGAAATAATTTACAGCGATAATCCTATCTTAATGTGGAATGAATAAAGACATAGATTGAAACAGTAGTATTCTATACCCAGCCCGAGATAACGAAGTTCTAAATTCATCTATATAAAAAGAAAAGGCTTTCTTGACTCAGGACAATGGAAATGAAAGAAATACATTGTAACACTGAAATTTCGCTTCACAAAGATACTTCCTCAAATGATAGAGATAGCAACGGCCAATTATCAAGGCAAAATTCTGACCAATTAACAGTACTATATATACTTGTAAATTCATCTGTACTCATTTTTTATTATAGTAGATATTTTACAATATCATTTAGATTATTGAGATTCGCCAATTAACGCAAAATTTTCGAACGATTACACATTAAAATTAAAATATTGTTGAGCTCGTTGAAAATGAAGTTTTTCTCGCAGAATTTCTCACAGGATCGATTGTTCAAGACTGGAATTAATTACATGAATAAATAAGAAGTACGTAATGTAAACTCGGTAGGAGAAGATAGAAAAATGGTGGGGATTCCCACTTCGGAAATCATTTACAGCATTTGAGCTAGTCCTCCGTGAACAGTGTAACGAAGTAGACAAGCAATCGTGCATACTAGGACTCGGGTTCATCGAAAAAACTTTACTGCAAGAAAAGGCTAGTAAGTCATTTAAACTATGTAGATTATGCCTCTACATTATATGCAATCACATATGAAATTATTTACAACTTAATACTAGAATTACTAGAATGATCAAAATGAATTTTGATGAATTTCAGAGATTTCTTTTTTGTAAAGTAAGAATGTGTTTTCGGAAATTTTCTTTTTATCTTGTATTACTTACCTTCTCATGTATCTTTCATTTTAATTTCTTTGGTACAAAATATTATAATTTAATCGTTGATAAGTGTAGTTAAACATTGCGATGTCATCGTGGCACTGAAAATACGTAATGGACAAAAATATTGAAATAGAAATAAATGAAAACTTTCTATAAAAATAAATTATAAACGTGTAAAAATTTCATTATTATCGAGAAAGTAGAGTGACATTGCTTCTGCACAAGCGACGATCGGCGAGTAATTTAAGAAGTATGTGTTCTGGCCGTTATCACGTTGGTGAAAGAAAAACAAAAACGTTTACTTTACGAATTAGGAACTTCCAACTTGTTTTGTTTCAAATGAGAGAAGACACTCGTTAATATCTGTTGATGTTCGAAAATTTATTTAAACTGTCGAGAATTCGATTGGCGAAATCGATTGATAAATTTCGATAATTGAGTGTTATCGACGCGACACTTACTAAACCTATAAAAAGGCGAAACGGAAACCATTGAAACGTACATAGATACTAAATAGATTTAGACTGATAGATAAAAACGTGTAGAAAGCGACTAATGCAGCGATGGTATTCGATTCTGAACGGTCTGTGATCTATTTCTTAAATTATTTGAATATGCAAGTTGTGACATGTTATTTTAAGAATTGTTTTTCTTTACGCAGTTCATCGTATATGCGTTGTGATTCCGAAGTGGGAGACATGCTTGATTATAGAGGTATGTAAAAGCTAATGAATTATATTTATTTCATTTATTTATTTATTCTCTATTCATACACCGTATGTGTTTGTGAACATATATAAATCAAGTAATGGATCATTTATCATTAAAAACATGAAACGTTGGTTAATTTAAAATCATTTATTGAAATCTTGCATGCATTGTAATGATGAATTATTCATTCTTATTAGTTACGCGTTGGACATTTTGGTTTAGTTCCCATTCCGTTGTCCGATTGAAATTAATATATGTCTGTAATTAAATAGTGATGAAGTGGTTGTGAAAGTATTGTCAATGTGCATGTAGCAACAATATATAATTACTAAACTGAAGATGTTCATACATATTCGTATTTTTACAAACCTAATGAAAGAAATGGAATTGAAGTAGAAATTTCTTTCTTTCACTAAATATGATAACAAGCATTATACCACGTACATTTTATATGTATACTTTTTTCCACCTTTAAGCCTATCAATGCGTAATCATCCGCAGTCTAGTAATAACAAATTATTTATGCCAAATTCGATAGCAAAAGTCTACTAAGATATCGAGCATTATCATCTTGAAATTTGATAATATTTAATATGTATTAACTACAAGACGGTGTAAAAGAGCATTCCAAAAATTTAGTCGACACTTTTTTCTTATTTTACAAATTCATGAAATTCTTTTACTGAAAGACAAATTGTAAATTCTAGTTTATGAGTACATGTAATACTGAAACACATTTTAGTCGCGGTTTTGCATTTAATACACTTCATTCGTTGACATTGGATCTTTTCATGTGAGATAATGTATGCACGTGCTTGAATATCGTCGACCGTCTCTCAATTCAATATTTACATTTGTAATTCCGCCTTCTTTGTATGATGCAATTAGGTATTTGATATCTTCATCCAGAAAGCAAACTTTCAGGAAGGACGACATTCCTCTTTTAAAAATAGAAGACACAAACCGCGCTTCGTACTATTCATATTTATCGTGAATAAGGATCGTGTCATAGAAGAATCGATGATCATTTGTTCAAATGGTACGATCTACAATTTATGGATTGATTAGATATTATTTAAAGAAATTGATTATTTCTGAAGAATATTTTGAGAAGAATTATAATTATAATTGAATATCATCACAGATAAATCGATTGACTTTATTCTACGCAAATATTGGAACTCAATTGTTATTAAATGATATAAAGCGAATTATATTTGCAATGTATATATATGTATACAGTGGTTCATGAAAGTTTGTCAAAAGACATAGACAAGAAATAAAATACTCTAGAAGCCTGTATTGAAAACATATTCGTTACCGAAAAAGGCGAACTATCTTTGAAGGAAAGATCCTTGAAAATACAGATGGTAAAAAGTCTAATTTTAGTAAAATTTTTCTTACACTACAAATTTTCCGAACACCTAATATTCAGAAGAAGTTTTCTATGTATACATATAAAACATTTTGAAACTTCATTAAGATTATAACGAGACATGATTACCATAATTATATTGGTACAATTTAAAACCAATCGGAAAATGTATATAGAAGTTACAAGATGTTTACTACAAACAAACATACTTAATAAAAAATTAGTATATAGCATAATAACTATAGATATTTGTAGTAATATGTTATGTACAATATTGAAAAGTTCATAAAATTTGTAAACCAACTCCTATTCAAAGCCATCATCATCATCATCATCAGTATAAAATAAAACTCTATTTATTTAGTATACAGCATTAATAACTACTTATACATATAATAAGCGTAATAGTGGTATGACTAGTAATATTGAATATTGAGGCTTATTAAATAATAGAAAATTGACTGTCTGAATACTTTACCAATATAATCATGATAATCATATTTCATTATAATACTAATAAAATGTCAAAATGTTTCGTATAACATACATAATATATTCATAAAAGATTTCTATAAGTGTTCAAATACTTTCGTGAACTTTATATGTTAAATAATTATTCCAAATCAATAGTTTATTTAATATTCGTGAAATTGTAGAATGCGCATTTACCAGCTACGTAATACTTTTCAAGGAAAAGCTGATTCAATTAAACATCTGAAAGTGCACATTTGCGTATTTCAAACATTTTCTGAACATTGTTCTACCGCTCTAAAGTTGATGCATCTACCTTAGAAAATATACTTTCTCACCAGTAATTGCTTAAGTAAAATAAAATATTTCTTCATTCTGTTTTTATATATAACAGCATATACGTACATATTGATACATATGTATACAAAGTCGAAGCCAAAGTTCTGTGTTGCCAATCCATTTTTAAGTTTCTAGTGTTATTTGCCATTTTGACATCGTGTGAGGTCGTGTCAGTGACACAATGACACGTGTTATACAAAGTATGGCGTTAGGGTTAGGTAATATTTTTCGAAATTTTTCAATAGTTGCTCTAATTTCATTACCTATTCTCTTCATAAAATATTATTTCTACAAAATTTTTGCTTTAGACAGCAAGGTATTTACTTAAATTTATGTTTCTATTTATGTTTCTAGATTTATTTAGATTGATCGTTTATTCATTAACGTAGCATGTTCATAGTGAAAGTAAATCTAACTTTATTTTAACATGATAAATATAATAACTAATCATAATTATAGATAGTCATGCCGCAGTACTCACGGACCCTGAGCGATCTAATCGTCCATCTAATTCGGATAATCTAAACGAAAGATCAGTAAGTATAATTTATTAAATGAAATTCGAAATAGAAGCATGCATCGTTTAACGATTTTGTACGTATCGGTGAATTTCAAGCTATATCCTTAATTTGTATATTGATGAAACAGATTATTTAAGATCTGAATCACAGATAGTGTAATGAACATGTTAGACTCGAGCATTTCATAATATTTGATTAAAACACTTGAGTTCTATGTATGTTATCCTTGTACATAGCTCCCTTGTTTAACTTAAGTACGAATGATATGAAAGTGTGTAAAAAATAAAGAATAAAATATACAAACACCTTTCTCAATTATGTGTTGGAATCAGTCTACATATTACTTCAGTTATCATTGCATTATCATTAAAAGACATAAGCAGAGATTTACTTTTATTTAAAGGTCAAAATATTTTCTGTTATCATATACCTCATTTGAATTTGTTTTTTCTTCCTTTTGATATTGTTTCATTTAATATGATTTCATAATAATAATATTTCATAAGTATTCAGTTTATTAATTTTATAACAGCCACTATGTAAAAACTAATGACATGAAAATCATTCAAAAGAGAGAAAGTAGAATATTGTATAAAAGCAATTATAAACAATCTATTCATATTTTGTGAGCCATTTTTTAAGTCCACGTTTGATTATTAATTCCATTCTTGATATTTCTCCATCAAAAGATTCTCTATAAGAGATATTTTTGTATATACACATTTGTGTAATTGAAAAACTGAGACTAGATCTAGATCTACATTTTATAAAGTTTAGTAATGCATGGTTGGTTGTCTACATAGTTTCCAGGTTTGCCAGTGATGTGTGGTTTTATTGAGTTTTATTCCATCATTCCATCCAGGCTTTTCCATTATATCACTGATTGGTCTCCCAAGGTGCAACACATTATTGCTTATGATGCTTAATTGTTTCAGTGGTATGGTTTTCTGGTTTTATATATATATATATATTTTTTATTTTCCTTCTTTTAAGAGAAATGCAAACTTACCAGTGTATCTTATATTGTATTACTCATAACGTTGATCACATAAATTATATCATATGATTTATTGTGCTGCACCATCACATATCCTATGGTACATGCTAAAGTGCCTTAATATGTGTTGCTGGTATTTCACGGATTTTTATGTTTCACAAATATATTTTTGGCTATGTGTTGTTATCATTACATACCATTTTTTTATATTTTCATTTAAATTCCATTATTTTATTACATTCACAAATTAATGTGATACAACTATGAATAAATCACCAGTGACATTAACATGATCACACTGTTTTGTAATTTGCATTTTCTTTAATTTCTAATGAACAGGACACATAGGAATTGCTATTTTGTTTTACGTTAAAAAATGAACTTCAAGTTACAAGTGAAATATCTATGAATATGTAATACTTTCTACTTTGCACTTTAAAAGCAAACAAGACAATATTTATTTTTCTTAGATACCAGGAGGATGGACCATCACATTAGCTTTAGCAGCTGTTACCTGTTGCTTAGGTTCAGCTGTACCAGCAGGATTTAATATAGGAGTACTAAATAATGCAGCCCATGTGAGTGTCTCAACTTGTGTTTTATAGAAACTTGTAAGTATATTTATTTATTAAATATATTTATGTTAATTGTAGCTGGTGGGTGCATTTTGTAATGAAAGTATTAGAGAAAGATATGGCATGGAAGTATCCGAAAATGGGCTGAAAATAGTTTGGTCTAGTGTTGTCTCAATTTTTCTCATTGGAGGGGCAGCTGGTTCATTCCTCTCAAGCTGGGTAGCAGATAGATATGGCAGAAAAGGAGCGCTGTTTATTGGAAACATATTTGGCATTATAGGAGCTGCAATGTTTTTTCTAATACGTAAATTAAATTCAATCGAAATTTTGTTAGCAGGCAGATTAGTTGTTGGTAAGTTTTAGGATACCAAATTCAAAAATGTGAAATTATTTGTTACATGAAAATTTTATATCTTTCCAGGACTATCTGGAGGTTTCGCGACAAGTATAGTACCAATGTACATGTCAGAAATTGCACCACTTAGGCTAAGAGGTGCAGTTGGAGTAATATGTCAACTAGGAATTACATGTGGAGTATTTTTAGGGCAAATTGCAGGGCTTGATACAGTTCTAGGAACTGAAAATTCTTGGCATTATATGCTAGGAGCATTTGTTCCATTATGTATATATGCCTTGGTTTTTACAAGCATTATTTTACCAGAAAGTCCTAAATATCTATATATAATCAGGGAACAGAAGCAGAAAGCTTTGGATGGTTAGTAAAAACACTAGTGTTGTAGTAATTGGTATATTCACAATAACATTCAAGACTATTTTAATATTTCAGAACTCAGTAGAATACGTAAAATGGATATAATGTTACTAGAAGTGGAAATTTCTAGTCTACAGCAAGAAATAGAAACAAAAACAACAGCCGAACCTTGGACTATCAAGCGCATTTTTAAGGATCCAAATCTAAAACTTCCTGTATTTTTAGTTTGTATAATACAATTCGGTCAACAGATGAGTGGTATAAACGTTGTATTTTACTATTCTAACTCCATATTTATCAATGCTGGACTTGGCATTACTGGGGCACAATATGCTACTCTTGGTACTGGCGTGGCTAACATTGGTATGGCTCTTGCTTCAGTACCAGTGATGTCAACTTTGAATAGGAGAGGTGTCCTACTTACTAGTATATATTTGTGCTTAGGATGTTTGATAGTTTTATGTACTTCCATTTTATTAATTGTAAGTAAAATTATTTTGAATAGAATAATTTATATTAGAAATTGAAAGTTTAGCTTGTAAAATAATTATTTGTGTCCTTACAGCATCTGTCATCGCATATGCCAATAATATGTACAATAGCCGTTCTGGCTTATGTGATATTTTATGGAATTGGTCTTGGACCAATACCATACTTCATTGGATCTGAATTATTCGACGTTGGTCCTAGACCAGCAGCTATGGCACTTGGTAGTGTTTTTAATTGGGGTGGAAATTTTATAGTAGGCATGACGTTCCCAACAATAGAAAGTATTATGGGGCCATATACTTTTTTAATATTTGCCGTATTTCTTTTATTATTAGGACAAATTGTTAGGTACGTAGTAAAAAATCAAATTTACAAATGATACAATCATTAATTACTCAATTACTTACAATATATCCTGTAATAATATAATATTATTCTATATAGGATATACTTACCTGAGACTAGAGGAAAAAATACGATGGACATAGCAGCATCAATAAGTCAAGGATTTAACTCTAGACCAAATTCCATCCGTCATGCTTAAATTTAAAAACTGGTACTTTATATGGTCTAATACTTCTTTCTAATGAATAGATAGGTTTACAATTTTTTCGTTGTAAGGTTTATGTAAATATTTAATTAATAAGGGTTATTTTTTTACGATTTAGATAAGAAATTTATTATACTTTTATTTTTTATTTTGTTAATGCATTTATTTAACATTTGTATCTAAATAATTACAAATTTTGAAATATTCGATTTATTAATATAATTACATCATTTAATTATTTTCGAACACATGAAAAGATAAATTGTTAGATTTTACATTTGTTAACGAAAATTACAGTCAGATTACATTGACGCTAAGTTTCCGGTAAACGAACCAATGTTTTTAGATATGTAATTGTTACTCAAGTATAAAGCATTTCACTGCCCATGTAAGAAATTTTATTTTTTCATTCTATAGCATACTTAATACAATAGTTCAAAAATTATAAAATTCTTTGCTACGTATTTTACAAATTTAAGCAATTGTTAATTTTGTAATATGTTATATAATTGGTCTAATTTTTCATAAAATACTAAACAAAGCACTGTGTGCGGTGCTATTCTCATCCACGTTGGAAAAATTCCTTTATATAAACCAGAGAGTCCTTCTGTTCGTAATATTTTAATGATCGCGTCCAATAGTCCGTTATACAACGTACCTTTTCCGCTTACGTCCGTCTCTACGTTTAATTATAAAATTATCAGTCCTACAAGTCTCAACAAAAATTACTTTCGAAATATTTTTATTAAATTACACTCACGTTGATTGTAGAGCCTTGTTGCTAAGACATCAAATGGTTGCATAGTGAGAGCTACACAACTTCCACCGATTACGGAAGCCAGAAAAGTCAGAAATATTGGTTGATCTGTAAACACCTTAAAAAGAAATATGAAATATTGTAATTTTCATTTATACTATTCTGAACGTGATATCTATTCACATATTCACTTGTAATGAGCGTAACCAATCCGCAGCTAAACCGAAGGTAGTTAACTGCGTTGCGGATCCTACAAAAACACGCGGTATATTCGCATACCAGCCGCGATACAAAGCCACTATCCCACCTTCTTTCCAGAGAGATTTGAATGCACACCAGGTTCCTAAATAATTATGCTGATAACCAACGGCTATGGTTTGTGCTGATTGCGCTTGTAATTGTGTTTTTACCTATTGCAATGAGAAAGACGAATGTAATATAAAATTGCTCATTGTTAATTAAAACACTGTAACGATGTGTCTTGATAAATTAACATATCAATTTTAATATAGATTACTCATGATATTATTGATACTTAAGGATCATCTTTCATACAAAATAATTAACAAAGTAGTAAAGAAGAGTTACCATATAGAACGGACTACCAAGAACAGCTCCAACAGAGCCAGAAGTTCCAGTTAGTACAACAGTCTTTAAAATATCAGTATCCCCTTTATCATTAGTGATTAGGTCGTACTTTTTTGCTGTATTGTAGATGCCTAACCGTATTCCATTGAGTACGACTTGAAAATATAGGGCCGGTACGATACCGGCTTGTAAAGCAGTTATACCCTCGTGTTTTGCAATTAAATAACCCGCATGTAAGGTGTTTTTATATATTTTTTTGTATGTGTTTCTTGCTTCTAGCTCTCCTTGTAATTGTAATCGTACTTTTATCACATCAATTGGGTTCGTAAAAAATCCAGCTCCTACCGCTGCTAATGCACCAATTGCAAACTCTATACCTGGACTAATAAAAGTTAACAATTAATAAGTATAATTATAGTTTTCTTACTATAACCCATTAACCCTTATTAACCCATTAAGGATCGAGAAATAGTTCATCGTAATATTATAGATATTTCAATATTTTTTAATTTCATAAAGTCGTTTAGGTGGAAGATATAATGATGAATAAATATTTAACGAATGCTTGAAATTCCATTTTCTGGCTAAAATGTTAAAATACAAAATTTGATAATGTAAATTGGTTAAGAGATGACTACGAATAATATATTGGCCCTTGATAAACTAATCAAAATATAATTCATTTAAAATTTCGTGCAAAATATACTTATATAATTATACTTCAGCGGAAATAATATATAACGCTATTCAGCTTTAAGTTAACTCTTATTAGTTTTGAAGTATTTCGCAGAATAACCATTGAAAGAATGTTTAACTAGATGTAAAGAGAATGCAATAACGATATTTTTATAAACTTTATTATATTGCAGTATTATACGAAATGACTAATATGATGAATTACATGAATAATTGAAGTTTATGACAGTTCAAATAAGTACAAAGAAAATATTAGTAATACTATTTCACTAATGCACACATCTTAGTAAATTATTAGTGAGTAAAATGCTCTTTGTTTTCTAATCTAAGTTACAATAAACACTAAACAAATTCAATTAATTTCTAATATGGAGTTTTACTTGCAGTATCAACGTGGCTAACATTCACATCAAAAAAGGTCCCAGTTACAAAATTAGGAATAATTCTATTTCAATAGAATAACAGTTATTAGTATTAAAAATTCTTACCAAAGTAAATGTTACATTACATTCATTGAACCAAACAAACAATAAAACACTGAATGAAAAACTGATCAAATCAATGAAATAGTTAAGTCATCACTGACCAAGGAATCGAATTCATAATTATGATATAAAATAATCATGATCAATTGTTACAAATTTTATATCGTTAAAAAACATGGGAGTAAAAAGACTATAGTAGACGTGAAAATTTAACTTTCAAATACATATTTAGGAATGTGCAATAGTGATATTAATCGACCGGCCGGTTTTAGACACGAAAAAATTCTTGCATAACTATCATCCACCATGCATATATATACATATGTAGGAATGATATTGGAGTTAGCTTAAACTTAAACTACATATCATCGGTTAGAAATGCGTAATCAGTATTAAAAGCTCACGGTCTGCTGATGCTTGTATTCGGCGCTGCGGTCATTTCCTATATATAATAGTAAAACGTTTCTGTGCGCGCGATGCTAATTTAAATCGAACTTAATTACTTCAGCGAGTAACGATACTGTCCCTGTTTTTATAATGACTGATCATATTTTCTCTCAAAATTGTATAATCACTTGATTGCATGAGGTTTATATTTTTTAAAAAATGATTAGTGTCAAGGACAAGATTTAGAAGTCAGGATATTTTGTTGAGACTACAGAATTTCTAGTTGGTATCATCATGCAATAGTATGTATTAGAAACATATAGAAATTATATTTATATAAACTAATGATTAATAATATAAATAATATCTGAAAAATTTACCAGATCGTAACATGTTCAGAAGTTCTTGCGCATGCGTTGATAGGTATAGTAATTGCAATTAGAATTTGATGAAACTAGGAATCGTTTATTGCACATTTATTTAATAGAATTAGAATAACTAGTTCATAGAATTTGGTGATTATATCTAATGAAGATTTTTGAAGATATAGTTTGGTGTTAAATAAAATAAGATACACAATGGTTTTCAGCTATAAGAGCTAGGAATAATACAGCGTTATTCGAACTTCGAACTTGTAAATTATTATGTGGTTTCATCAGAATTGCGAGACTACCTTGAGATCGATTGTTCTATAATAGTTTCTTTTAAAACGTGAATTCATTTTATTGTATTTTTCAGTAAGTATCTAGTCAAATCCTTTTTTTCAGTTTATAGTCCTTTTTTTCTTTCATCAAAATTATCTTACGCTTAAATAATTATTAGTAGTATTATCTTACGCTTAAATAATTATTAGTAATAGATTGAAAACGGTTATTATTATCACGATTTATGATCGAAACAAAATTTATACTGTCATATACATAGAGCATTATTGTTTAATGCATTCTGCAAGATGAATGTATATTTATGTTATGCAAAATTTATTGTTTATACCTAGATGTTAATTGCAATATGTACATTTATTTTACATTCTTTATTTGTTTTATAATTGTCTGTTATACTAAAACTACTTCTTTTATTTCATAATAATCTCAGAAAATTCCTTAAATGCTTAGATTATGCAACAGATAAACTTCCACCAGCTTTAGAAATTTTAGCAATCTCTTCTTTAAATTTAGCAATTGTTTCCTTTGCTAAGGTTAATTTTTCCTTAAAGTCTATGACTTCCAATCTTATTTTGTTTCTTGCTTCTATTATTGCTTTCATTGTAGACTCCTTTTTGGCTTCAACTGCATAATAGAATAAAAATAATTTTTATATATGTATATTAAATCATTAATTTAAATAAAATGACTATATACAATCTGTATTATGGCGCCAAACACCAAAAGTTGTAGGTTTACTGGAGTTCAGTAAATGTTGCATTAAAGCTGTTGGATCTTGGAAAACTATTTCTTCATAAAACTCAGACACTAAGCTCTTTTTCCCTAGTTGTATCTCAGGTGTTGTTTGGAACAGTTTTAATATATGATATATAGTTACCTATTTAGAATATAAATAATTTCAATAAATTTGCATGATTGATATGCTTAGAATTATGAAGGATCTACTTACAGGACGTTCATTAGGGTCATGAAAATAAATTTTAATCACAATTTCAAATTCTCCCCAACCAGTTTCACTGAGTTCATATGGAGCTTTGGTCATAATACGATTTGGATTGTTGTAACTTTCATGTAATTTAAAGTGAACTTTTTTGACATATGTAGACATGTCTTCATTATGATATGGTTTAACATAAACTGTCCATTGATGTGTATGGCCATCTTCTTCCCTTTTTTTACCAAAATAACGGGCTATATTTCCATACACAATTGGTTTCACTATTGTAACACCCTGGTTCAATAAAATTTAAATAATTATTTTTCATTCTTCTTCAACTTTACTAAACTAAAAACTTTACTAAATACTCGAATAATTGTTATTTTAATTACTATTACGTTACATTTGCTTGTTGCTTTTTTCTATATGTATAGGTTAGGAACATAAAAGTGCATCGAACTTTTCACACTATTTAAAGGAAATATACCTTAACTCTACCACCAGAGTCAGGGCCAAATTCATTAGTTGTTGCCATCATCCTGATTAGTTGTCCTGTTCATTACATAAAGACAAAATATTGGAAAATATCAACTAAGTGACATTACTGCCAATAATTTCAGCGTTACCTAGTTTACACTAGCGCTATCTGGCATGGTGCTAAATATTCGACACGCTTTTATTATAGGAAAGAACATTTTTTTGCGCTTTTTTTATAATGTAATAAAAATATAAGGACGCAATTAAATGTTCAACATTTATATTAATCTTAGATGCAAAGATGAATTGAAATTAAAAAACAGAGTATATTGTTTTCAAGTAAATGTATTTTTCTCATCGTGAAGGGTATTAAAAAAATATGTACACTTCTCTTAAAATAAATTACACTTCAAAAAGTTCTCGATTTTCCACACAGCATAATCTTCTTGACAAAAATATTTTGAAATCTATTCCCTAATACCAGTAACTAGATTATCATATGAGATAAATTTTTGAAATATAACATGATTCTCGCTCGACACGATAGTTTCCGTAGAAGATTAAAGACAGCTGTTTCCTAATCGATAATATATGTAATTTGATAAGTTCATAATTGCCAGAATATGTTAGTATCAATAAAACATTTCTATAAAATACATAAACGTCATTATATAACCACTATGTATGTTAGAAATACCTGCGGGGATTGATTTTTTTTCTTTCCTAGCGACGATTTACAAACAACACGAAATATGTAACAAATCGAGAAGTTAAACCTGCTTAATGCGATACCATTTTTTAAATATAATACTCAAAATATAGATATAGGATTTTAGATATCAGGAAACTCAGTATCGGAACAAATATATGTATGTGGTTATATATGCATTTAAGTTTCATAGGATTCTCTCCGTGATTTCGATTACATACAAACATCTGTATTTCGTCACAAGTCAACATTTGTCACATTTTAACGCTACACTATCATACGGCACATATTAGAAAATCGACAGAACAGAAAGGAACCCTTTGATCACGTAATTTGTATAGAAATAATGTCGGATGATATCGGACATATTTCGTGTATATTTGATTAAAATAAGGAGTTAAATGGATGCACGTTGCATCGGACGTATAAAGGCAGCCAGCTGCCAAAAGAATGCGTCTTCAGCACCTCGTAACGACGATTAGAATTAGCTCTGTCGTGCTACAATGTTGTCGTTATCAGGTGCGAGGCAATTTTTCTTTCCTTCGGAATTGTTCCTCTAGATATCCCGGGATCTGAAAAGAGTTTATACAACGACCGTTACATCGTTTAGACAATGGTTTGTAGCCATATACTAAGCATTAGCTACTACATTTCTACTCCATCTAGATGAACAGAGATGTAAAAGGTAATTCGCACATAAATAATTAAGCAGGTTTTAATAATAACTCTTATGGTCACGTCGTACCGTTAAAACATATATAAACATATACTTTATTTCCAGAGCACTTATTCACTACGACGATCAACGTTTCACTCGAGTAAATAATTTACCATAAAATATACGATTTATTAAACAAACTGGGCCATAAATGCAATCCTTCTGTGTGCTTTACGGTGACGATAATTACAAATATATACAGGCTACTGTGACAACAAATTTAACACTAAAATTGACATCTACGTGCATGATACGACGTCTCACATTGTTTATTACCCATACTATTCTAACAGAGAAGTACATGCGACGCACTGTTTAATATACAAAGCTTAGAATTGGATGACATTTAGGACACATTAAATCAAGATTAGATACGAGGAAGTAGTCCCAATCCACTAATGGTCAGGCATTCTGAGAACATTAAAACATAAGAAACTTGAGGAATCGAGGTATTTTATTATGAGTAAGCAAAATAAGAGTGTGTCAATTTTTTCTTATTCTTTCTCTTTTGTTTCTGCTCGGTATAAGGATGTATTTACAAGGAAGGAAAAAGAAACAATTGCTACTAGTCAATTGTGATCATTTTTACCTTTGGTTTTGGTCGATGAGTGTTCACTGCGTCAATTGGTAATCGAATATGTTCCACTTTACAGCCATAGGCAACTGGCGTTAATTTAATAATAGTATGTAGTGGCACTTGTAAATATGGTAATTCATCTGGAAGGAGACAAATATGATCAAAATTATTTTATAAAGTGAAAAAAGAATGGAATCTTTGAATCACATGAAGTACAATGAGAAAAATAATATCATGAGAAAAGATAAATATTATTTACTCATCAAATAATGGTTTGAAGTGTAAGATAGATTACGTATGTATTCGACGCGTATGAAATTGATTAAACTGCTCGCAACTTATGGAAATGAAATTATGTAAACAAGAACGACGGGTATCTTGGACTTCCGTCATACGTATAATTTCGTCACTCCCGATATCTTACTTTTTGCATATATATCTATTTTATTCAGTTCATTTCGATACGTCGAAGGTCGAAAGTTATACAACTTCGATATTCCCTGCTCAAGTATACATACGTTTATGTCGTATAACTATGATTTCTATATTTACGATATGGATGCACCTTATTCATCCTTTATTAATTTGATTAAGCAGTCGTTCTGATAAAGATATCTTCTCTCAATTATTTATGTACTAATATCGACCATATAAATAAAATATTTGTAAATAAATATATTTACCCGCACTTTTGTCTAGGAAGTAAGCAAATAGACATCGCAAAACTGCTTGGTGGCTAACAACCAAAACATTACCCTGTCGTTCTAATTCCATTATCACTGGTTCCAATCGCGCGACCAGATCTTCGTAACTTTCTCCTCTCGGATAACGATATGAGAATTTATTCTGATCTCTCGCGGCAAAGTCTGTCGGATACTTTTCTGCGATTTCTTCATAAGTCATTTCTTCACAAATACCCTGTGCATAAATATGGTTTAATTATTATGATAAATAATTTTATATGCAAATATCTTTTTTGTCATTCAATAACTTTTATTATATATAAAGTAAATGTTTTATTGACCCTAATGCAATTACTGTCTACGGGATACAAAGAAAGCCATCTTTTATTAGTCCAACGTTAATCAAATATTTAAAAAGGAATTTTGAACGATAAAGTGTAAGAAACAATAGTTTTTCATTCTATTCAAAATCATTTGATAAATTTTCATTGAAAACGAAAGTAATTAATTATTTCTCCGTTTACCGCGTCAATCTCATTTAAGGCTTTCCATCTTTCTTGAGGCACATTCACGTCACTTGCCGTTTGAATGGTCCTCTTCAGCCAGCTAGTCCACACTCGCAATCCCTACAATTATGAAAAATGTTATAGTTTGCACAAATACAAATCCAAGATTTTTTTCTGCCCCATGTCTATGCTCGTACCTGAATATCCTGACCAGTGATGTAGTTAGCCAATGCTTTAGCATATTCCCAGCCCCTAACGCTCAATTCCGAGTCTCCGCCTATCTTACCTTCGAGGTTCATCACGCTCTCGCCGTGCCTAGTTAAATAGATCGTACGTGGCACTATATGGATGTTCATAAGGTAATAAACTATCCTACTTTGTATGTGACCCTCGTGCTTATGGACCAGCACTTTCTCGCCAGTGTTGTAAATTTTCATAAAGGATAAATCGCTTTCTTGATTCTCGTCTAATGGCTGATACTTTTCTCGATAGTGCTCGATTCGCAGCATGAAATCAGCCAGTACTTCCTCCTTGTTCATATTCGTATAATCTGGACTACTCACTTTTACCTACACGTTAAAAAGTTTTATGTTGTTAATTGTTAATCTTTCTTAATTAAAATGTTAATAATTTTGTCACAAGGAATCAAAGCTAATTTATGAATTGATTAAAAAGGAAAAGCTCTTTCATTTCCTGTGTATTTTATACATTATCCGATAAGAAATTGAAACAATATTTAGAAATAAAACATCTGAATCTATGTAGATCAATACTTTAAGAATTATTACGAGATTCAAATGGACTTAGAAGAGCAATTTCCTTACTTCCATAATATTCTGTTCAACGATCTCAGGATCGTTGCAAACAGATTCGACAAAGAAGAGCTTGAAGCCCATTTTCTCGACCACGATGTCCCTGATTAGATGTCGTCTCTCGATGGTCGAGTTGGTGGCGTCAAACACAGCCACTTCGCCGTCCCCGCTCTCCAACCATTGGCAGACGTCCTTAAGTGCGTCCATCGCGCACTGGGTACGTATTGCCATTGCTTTAATATTATCAGGACGGAAAAATTCGTGGCATTGATAAGCAGTGGTTGCATGTCGCCTGTATTCTCCCAAGTTGAACACCTTTGTATTTATACCAATCCAATTGAGGTATCTACACAGCTTCTTTGAGATGTACGTTTTACCACGGGCAGGCAACCCCACCATAGCAATCACATGCGGCTTGTTTACACAATTCGCTCGTTCGCCTGCAATTATCAAACATATTAAATAAAAGAAAGTTTCAGAATTATTTTTTATCGTATGCTGGTCATTTTCAAGAAAATATTTTTGATTAGATCTAATTTTATCGGATTAGGATCTAAATATCATTGTGCATACACATCAACCAGTTATTGGGTTTCATTTAGATAATCTACCTAACATGAAACGGAAATTAATTTTTTCAAGTGCAATTGTCACTGTGCGATATCGTTCAATTTTCACCCAGTAGTAAATGGCAACTGTTGGTTTCTAGTAATATTAGTCTGGTATTTCGTTTCGATACGTGCACAATGCGTGCTTTATTTATCTATATATTTTTTATACATATGTATACATATGTACATAGATATATTTTTTATTTGTCTTTGTTAGTTTTCCTGGTATATTAATAGTAATGTCCTTCAAATGCGAGAAAATTATCGTATTAATTTGTTGTTATTATTACTCAGTCGCATGTTCCGTTAAAATATCTGATAATTGAAGATACATAATCGTACGAAGTCTGGTCTCTGAATCTGCGTAGATCGCTCATGCTCTTAACATGCCTTAGATTTATAACGAGAACGAAATCAACTAGCTGTCCAAAGAAATTTACGCAATTTCGGGTCAGTGCTATTAATGACTACTTGCCTATTTTCACTGGCTTAAAATACGGGAATAATCGATCCGGAATTATAACCAAAATAACGGAAATTGAGTTGTGAGTTCAACGCATTTTTTACGATTCGATGATCTTCGCTAGATAAAAATTAGATCACATTATGATGATATGAACCGTGTTTGGTTCCGATACAGCTTTTCAAACGTAAACATTTTGTTATCTGACGCTCTTTGCGAAATAACCTTATGGCTCTGCAAACATGTAAACGCATGCCATCATTTTTCATCTTTCGTCCAATATTCTCAGATTAACTTTATCGTTCAACTATTTTTAGTAATCGAGCAAAGACCAAGGTACAATTGCAGGAAAGATATAACCACAAAAAATGCCTCCTTTGCAAATTTTCATGAGGTAAAGAAACGCATCAAATCGGCGATTCTTCCATCTACTTAATAAATCAATTACCTTTGGAACTCTTACAACCAGCGCTGAAACAGTATTTACGGTACTTCATTGTTTATATAACAAATATTCTTTTGTGTTCTAATGGATGTTTTTCATATTATGATTATTTGGGATTATTCTCGTAAGTTTATTGAAATAATATTTATACAATAGAAATTTTCTAATGTAGAATTTTCATTGACTTTTGAGAAACACTTGACAGTAGATACTTTGTTTCTATAATAAAATACTGATGATCGAATGTTTGTATGAACACGCGTAAACTAGAAATTCTGAAAATAAGGTGGATTAATCGTAGCAATGAATCTTTGCAATCAAGGTCAAAATTAAAGTCGTTCCTATGGTGTCAAATACAGCTTCGTACCGGTTTCAATCAGTTTCACGTTACCATAGATTTCAGTCAATTAATACGATCTCTTGTCACATACATACGTATCCTACGTAATCGTGTCATTCGTGTGAATGCGGCTCACGCGGTTCAACATGGAGTATCTTTTCAGGTTATGTTCTCATAGGATAATGATAGAATACAGTAACAGTAACCCACGTGATAAATAGCATATATTTGTAGAGAAACCAATATTTCTAAGAATATAATAAATATCAAAAAGACGAAAACAAATGACAAGTATTTTAATAAAAAAATTCACTTTGCAATCAAATGAGTCTCGCTTCTCAATTGTTTCTTCAAAAAACTTCAATACAACAGTTTCTATTAATTAAAAAAGCAAAAAATAAGTATTAAAAATATTTAAATTTAATTATTTATATTTAGGTTTCAATATTTATGGGGGAAATAACAATATTATTTTTCAGTACATCTTACCACGAATAGGAAAAGGCTTTGTTTGAATGGTGTCCGAGCTCGGTGGTGTGTAATGCATTTTGATTTCTGGATCAGTCATCCTACGACACCATGTAGATCTTCTTTCAGCCTCAGTAGACTCGTACAGATGTTTCAGTAACCTCTGTTTATTAAGAAAAGGAACACTGAAATCTCAATTTCACTAAACCAAAACACTCCACGTATGTGTCACTTATTAAACACGCATTAGAAGTTCGTCGTGTTAAGTTCACTGTCACTGTGGCCTCATCCTATAATTGATATTTACAGAATGTCATCGTGCGTTAAATTTAGTATATGATGTTATATAGTTATTATCGCAGAACTACTGAAACGGTGAGATTTGACGAAAGTGCTGCAACAGGGAATCGCAACCGCGAGCTATCTCACCAATGTGGGAGAGAGAGAGAGAGAGAGAGAGAGAGAGAGAGAGAAAGAGAGAGAGAGAAGATTCTTCTTCAGGAGAACTATGCGCATCTACTGTTCACCGGAGAAGTCCAGACTTTAGTACGCACCGCGCAACGCAATGCATATCCCTTGAATCTTACAGCGATTATTATTACGTACAGATCGTGGTGCGGGGAAATCTTGTCAGCAGTAACTCTCATCGTGTGGCTCCGTTTTCTTTTATAAAACGAATATCAAATGACGTTTTACTGTGTTACAAATACTCTCGTTGTATACATAAGACATATCTTTTTGAAAAGGAATTGATATGCTGAAAGAACGATATTTATTTTAAGATGAAAACGAATTATAGATATATATTGGATTTTTGACAAACACCACTGTTATATGAGATACTTCTGGCCAGTCCGTAGCCTCGAGAATGATCACGCGACTTCTTTTGACGTCATTTATTGTTTTCTAACCAATTCTTCCTGGTTTGATATAGAAAAATATGAGACCATTGAAACGAAGTTGTCCCTTATACTTTGTCGTACCTATTGCAAATAGTTGCTTACCAAATGCGAAAATCTGTGGTTTTCCGTAAAAATGATAAGTTTGACCGAATCCCCGCTTATTTTATCACTTGCTTCGATAACCAATAAGAAACATTCGCAACTAAAAATGTAGCGAATAGGAGCATGTGATTCTGCAGAAGGTACCAGTTATGACGTGTCTCTTATAGATACGTAGATACATTAAATATATTTTAAAGGAGGAAAAGATTCTTTTCTTTAAAAAGCTAGTTATTGTATTGCGTGCCGTATGGGGAGGGAGAGTTCTAAAAAAAGGACTAGATTATCATGCTAGGGATCACTAGCGTCCAGATTTTGTTCTTTTGTTAAATTCTTTACCTTGAATAAGATTTCTTATTTGTAAATGGACAGGTATAAAACCTTTATATTGATCAGAATAACTTACTAATATTTCTAGATTTTTATAAGAGTAATATAAGATATACATTACCGTCTTTTTTAAGTTACAAGATTTCTCTTTAACACTAAAATTGAACGGAGAACAGTTGAACTACTTTGAGCGCCGGTATTACAGTATGGAAAGGTGCCGGTAGAGTGCATGGGTACCTCTATGGTTAATTATCGGTACTATCAATTGCGATCCAGTAAAGCAAAACGCGACGGCAGTGCTCTTAGAAAAAAACAGGAAGAATTATCCGATACCAGGAGTTTAAAAAACCTACTAATTCGAGATTGTCATCGTTTAAGGTAGGAGATATTTTAAGATGTACAGTGGTACATGCAGAATGAGATTTCGGAAATTTAGAATGAAATAGACATTCTTAAAATTGGGCGTGTGGCACCGCCTTTTTCACTATTCGTCACTCTGATACATTTACAATCTTTTTTTAATTATTTTATTGTTTTTTCCTCACAACTAAGTATAAAAATGTAAATATTACTTTAATTTTCCTGAAAAGATATATACCATTTTAATTAATTTTTCTTATGCCCATATCCACAGGTTTAATGTATTAATATAAAAATATTAAATGCTTCTGTATATATCAAAATACTTCTTAGACTGGTTGGTCTTGCATTTTATAACTGTAACTATAAAAAAACATAAATTAATTTGGTAATTTATGAACGTTACAATAACCTTTTTGTGTAATATTTTTTTAATACATTGGTTCTAAGAAAAGATGATTAGTGTGATATTTTTGAAAAAGTTCTTATTGTTTAAGATATCTTTTAGGGTACTATCGGTCTTACAAATATATATGTGTTTATGTATACATTATTTTAATTATAATATTTTAATTATACATTTTAATTATATGATAGTGTTTATCATGATAAAAGCTATTTTGATGTTATAGATATGATATCAAATCAATAGATATAATTAATTTGTATCTCATAAACAAGTGTGAAATAAACAGAATATAAATAAATGTATACTGCTGACCCTATTCTTGGATTTCCCACATGCACAGTAGTTTCACATCCTGCCTTTGTTTAATATAATGTCTTTTAATAATGATCATTTGTGGAAAAACGTTTAGTTTAATTAAAACATGCCAGTATTTATATAAAATAAAGTTTTAAGGTTTTTTATCTTTAATATTAATCTTTGTATATATGATTTCAGAAAAATAAACCAAAAAGTCCAAAAATGTCCAAAAAGCCAGGTACCACTCAAGCAATGCATAAGGTTATAATGGTTGGAAGTGGAGGTGTAGGCAAATCTGCTCTTACGTTACAATTTATGTATGATGAGGTACACTGATTTCATAAAAGCATATAAAAAAAATCGTGTTATATTATTGATTGATTGTTTTCTGTTTACATACAAATTAGTTTGTTGAAGATTATGAACCTACAAAAGCAGATTCCTACAGAAAGAAAGTTGTATTGGATGCAGAAGAAGTACAAATAGACATATTAGATACTGCAGGACAAGAAGATTATGCAGCAATTCGGGATAATTATTTCCGAAGTGGGGAAGGATTTCTTTGTGTATTTTCTATAACTGAGGATGATAGTTTTCAAGCTACTCAAGAATTTAGGTGAGTAACTAGTTATTTAATCTGTGGGACCTACATGTATTTGATTTTCAAGGCAAAATTATTTAATTTTATATATCTAGAGAACAGATTCTTAGGGTAAAAAACGATGAAAACATTCCATTTTTATTAGTGGGGAATAAATGTGATTTACAAGAAAAGAGAAAAGTTAGTTTAGCTGAAGCTCAAGCCAGGTCACAACAATGGGGTGTACCATATGTAGAAACAAGTGCAAAGACAAAAGAAAATGTTGATAAGGTAATGATTAAATTATACGTTTCAACTTTTATAGGCATTATATGGAAATAAATGTCTCTTAGAAAATTAACGTTATTAACAATTTTATGTTAATAATGACAAAATTTATATATTTATAATTGTATGTAAAAAAATGCACATGCATCATTGACATTTTGTTATCGTCTCAAATTTATTAGAGTTTTTAGAACACAAAAATTGCATGAAATATATTTAATTAGCTTTACATATAATTTACTGTATGTTTTATTTCCTATGCTACACATACATCTTATAGCTTTTGCACACATAATTCTGCAATAAAAACATACTGATATAAATATAATACAATATATAAATGTATATTGCATTTTTCTTTTTAAATTTATAAAGCACTTTCTCAAGCCTTGAAGCTTTGAGATGGCATCAATTGCACATTTGCAGGTATTTTTCGACTTGATGCGTGAAATAAGATCGCGCAAGATTGAAGATAAGTCAGCAAGCAACGGTCGCGGAAAGGACCGTGCCAAGAGGAAGAAAAAGAAGTGCAAAATTCTATAGGTTTGCTTTTTTTGCACTGTTTTTGATCTTTCATAAATGGACAACTGGATGATGATTCAGAAATTTTGTACATTGCAGTATTCTTTTCATTTTTTTCTGAAATTTAAATAAGTATTTATATGTGCAATTATCAGCAGGTAACAATTATACCAAAAGTATCAACCTTCTGCAAGAGTGTCTCTCAGGCATGTACAAAAGAAAATTACTTATATAAATTTCGCTTGTTATGTTGTTTCCAGCTTATGCCTGAAACACTGCATATGCATGTACAACTTCAATTCAATATCACAAATTACAAAGGCACAGACTGACTTTTTCGTTAATTTTTGAGACGTTTATTATAAAAGCAAAAAGAATGGGAATGAATTTATAAATTTTTACATGACATAGTAAATATAGCTCATTGATATGCATGTTTATTTTAGCGATGCAGATACCATACATTGTCGCACTGTACTTCTATTTATTCAACGCGTTTCATACTATATCTTAGTTCCATCAATTTAATAAATAAAACTTAAGCGACAGATACGGACAGAAAATAGATTTTATTTTTGGTCCTAATATTGATAATACATAGTAAAATTACTATAACCATGGTTTTTAAATATTAAATAGAGATATAAAATGGAAATTGACAGTTTCTTTATATTCTATTGCAGGTATTCTTTGACTTAATGCGTGCAATAGCTGCACGTAAAGCACAGGAAAACCAAGGAGATGGAAATGAACAGAAAAAAAGAAGTTGCTGTATTTTGCTCTAACAAACATAAAACAACGCGTATAGTTGCTATAATGGACCGTTCGACTTCTAATTGCAAAAACCTGAGTAAGAGAAGTGTATTTATATACATACATACATCCATATATACATATAAGTGCGTGACATACACATACATATGCAGAAGGAAGTTTTCTGACACTTTACAGTGAATTGACAGTAAAAATAAATATGAAGCAATTGTATTAAGAACGCATAATTTAAATGTTATTTAATAATTATCATATTAATAGGTGTAAACTTTGTACTCTTTTCCACTAAACCACTAAATAATTAATTTGTAATGTACTGGTGCATATAATTATAATTCGTAGATACTACTGTTAATTTATGTCGCAATATTTATTATAATGCAATAACAGTAACAAAGTTTTTAACAATGCACAAAATTACATTATATATATAGATGAACCCATTTCAAAATTTTTCATTACCACTAGAGTGCTGAAATATATATAGTTATTTAATTAAATGCTATAAAAATGAAAGGAAGAACAGAAAAGGTGAAGGAGAAAGATTAATGTGTATGTATATGTACATGTTCATGCAGTGTATGTTCATGTATGTATACATTATACATGTATACTAAGCACAATATTTCGTGATGATTTAATGATGGTTAACAAAAAAAAATGTTGCAAATATTTATTATAGGAACACTGTAACTGATTTTATTTGCAAATAAAATTATTATATATTCATTGGTGTATTTTGTATGTTTCTTTGAATCCTTGGATGATTTCAGCACTCTTGCTTTATGTTATCATTTATTAATAAAATGTTAATATTTTCGACTTGCTTAAATTTGTTCTAGAATGAGACAGTCACAGCACTGTAAAGTACAGAAGACATACATGTGGTAATTAATCCACAGTTTATTTATCATTTGTAATATGTTATAAGACTAGTTTGCAATATACAGCTATGTACAAATGTAATACAATTTATTATTTTCATATTAAAATAGCTTTGTATCTCTTCTGAACAAGCAAATATAAATAGAATAGTTATATTTACATCTGAGAAAACAACAAAAATGTTGATTCTGATTTTCAGAGAAAGTAGTTCTATTTTGAAAAATAATATAACTTTTTTTCACCTTTAACCTTTTTAACCTTTGGTTAAAAAGATCATTAAATATAAATATAGCACAAGTCATTATTCAAAAATACATATTCTTATTATTAAGCAAGTAATTAAAATGTATACAAAATATTGTGTCTATAAATTAATGTATTTCAATAGACTGAGAACATTATTAATGCTAATCTAAAAGACTTGAACCTCTATGAGGTGCATTTATTCGTGGAAAAATAAGAAAATCTTGATATTATATTTACATTTTACACCTATATATATATATATATGTAAAATGTGTGTGTGTATATATATATACACACGCGCGCACACACACGCATGTAGGTACTATTAAGTACTGAAATTTTACAAAATGGTTATGATTTGAAACATATTTATTAAATAACATTTTAGAGAATAAGTAATATTTTTTCTGCACTTTCCTTTTGATATTTTTGTACTATTGAAATTAATTGTGCCTTTTTAAGTGTTCACTATTAAGAAATTGAAATTAATAATATAATAAAGTTTTTTAATATAGCTTATCAGTGTGTATAAATTAAAAAAATTTCATCTCATGAATATCTGTATAGGAGATATATTACATATTATAATTATTCATAAATGTACGCTATGCATATAAATATAAAATTGTCGCTTTATCATAAATTAAATCATTCTTTATGTAATTATCATGTACTATCAACACTATAATTTAACTATGTATCTATAGCTTTTGCTAGAATCTATTTTGTGCAAGTTAGAAGAGCAATGTTGTATATGATTTTTACACACACATACATCATGCGTCTTAAGATAATGAAAATGTATTACTAACTAGTAAATTAGTCAAATTGTATGATGTAAGTATATGTAATGTAAGTGCAATGTTACATACATTATTTTCTCTGCACAAAGTTAAATAAATAAATATGAATATAAAATAATGTAACAAAAATAGCCCTGAATTTTTATTTCTTAATAATTTAGTGATCGTCAAATTACAATAAAATTTTAACTATCAAATAATATTTGATTAAATATCGAATAATTTTTGTAACAAATTATGATTATAGTTATCTGTACTTTTTGAGTACCCGTTATATGGAGGTACAAGTATTGGACAAATTTCACAAATATCCAATCAGAAGTATAAACGTATAGAAATTTTTTGTTGTCACTGAAATTTACTATTAACACTCAAAGTTACCATGAATCATTCGTAAAACAGTCGAAAAAAATGAATATTGAAGTGTCAGATTTAAATGAAAATGTTTGTTAAAAAAATATGTTCGAGGTTAAGGAACATTTTTTAAGATCAGAAAATAGAATCATAATGCATAGCCGCAAAACGCATCATCCTTTTTTTATTATTTTAAGCAAAAAGTTAGAGTAATGTATTTTATTTTTGTTGACAAAATTTCATAAAACTACTACAAAATGAGTAGTATTAAACTTGATATACAGTGGTCTCCAGTTCATGCCAATAAATTTATTACATGGGGTACAGAAATCTGTTTGTATGAAGTAATACAAGTAAAAGACAATAATAGACAATTATGTGAGTAAATGTCTCTTATAAAATATAATTATATTTCATACATAGTTTAGTAGAAATAGAATGTTATTCCATATCTTATATTTTCGTTACAGATACAAAGATTTCTGATTCTACAGTTGCTCATTTACTTGCAACAAATACTAATCATCATTATGTCAAATGTATTGATATATATCCACAATTAGAACCAGATATTCTATTAGCTGTTGGACAAGCAAATGGAAAAGTTGTTTTAACTACTTTTGGTCCAACAATTTTTGATTCCCAAGGTCTTAGTGGGAAGGAACTAGGTAAATTATTTCAATAAATAAAATCTATTACACATTTATATTTTATTACATTTACAAATTATTATAGTCCCAAAACATGCAAGACAATGCAATACAGTTGCTTGGAATCCCATAGACACAAATTTAATTGTGTCTGGTTTAGATAAACATAGTAAAGATCATTCCATTTTATTATGGGATATAAATAAAGGTTTGCAAACCGTTGAAAGAGTGCATCACCACAATACAGTGCAGACAGATTCTATGAGACCTATTGCAGAAGTTGGTGTTTCAGAAACTATACATTCTATTGCTTGGTTCAAACATGAACAAAAATGTATGGTAGTTGGCACTAATAACAAACAATTAAAAATCATTGATTTCAGAGGTATTATAATAAAACAGTGTCATTGCATATTTTTTATACGTAATGTAATTTGTCATATATACATTATATTATTTTATATTAGATTCTGCAAAAGTGGTCAACACAACAGCCACTAAAGCTGTTTATAATGTATCAGTAAATCCGCATAATAATTATCATTTACTTTCAAGTGTTGATAATCAGATAACAATTTGGGATACAAGATGCTTTGAAAAACCTGTTTTAACATTATCACAAACTAGACAAATTACGAAAGTATTATGGTGCCCAACTAGGCACAATCTTTTGGGTGCTTTACAAAAAGACTCAGGTAGAGTATCAATTTAATTTTCTCTTAATTTAATCATAAATTGTATTAGTAAGCATTGATATCATCTTTCATAAAGCGACACTGCATTTGTATGACATTCAACATTGTGGAATTGGAGGAGGAGAAGATACAGAACCTGGAGCATTAGAAAGAACAGTTGCACCACCTTGGTATAGCCCTGTAAGTTTTTCATGGCATCCAACACACGTGAACAGATTATTGGCAATATCTCAACAAGGTTTGACAATATCATATTATAAACTTATACAAATTATAAAACAAAATGTTTCTGATTTTATTTTATCCTTTTAAAGGACTTACAGATTATACAGTTTGTGAAAGAATTACAGTAAACTGGTCAACACGATCTCATCTTGCCTGGAATCATGCTTCAAAATCATTTAAATATATATGCAGTAATGATAATATTTACAAAGCCCTGAACGATATTTCTATCTTAACTAAAACACGTGCTGCTTCAGAATATGGCTTACTTGTAAGTTAAGGAAATTTACAATTTATATTTTTTATATAACATCTTTAATATATATATCTGTAGCCAGAGCTGGCTCAGAATGGGGAATTGGCTGAAAATGAAACTCTGAAAAACTTATGGCAGTGGTTGTACTTAAGTCGCTATTTAGTAGAGGATGGCACTATACCATCTGCAGATAATAAACATCCAGGTGTCAGGTAAATTAATGATTTTCTAATCATATATCTGAAAATTCACGAAATAATATCTATTAATGTTACATAGAACAGTTTTAAAACTAGATGGCCAACAAGGAGCTACTAATGGTTTCCTAAAGTCGGAACTAATTCATCGTCCTTGGTCAGATATAGGATCTAATCATACCGCAAAAATTTACAGGTATAAAATACATGCAATGTATTATACTAAAGCTTTGTAACATAATTTAATATTTATATAATAGATCTGCAGACAGAGATAAAGGATTGCTTTTGTGTGGTTGGAGATTTGATAAAGATACCAATACCCTTTATGATAACTTATTCTTAGAAAGATTAGAAAGAGAAGGAGCATATCCAAGAGCAGCAGCAATTGCAGTTTTTAATTTGTGTTTACGGCAAGCTATCGAAATTTTAAATCGAGGAGCTACTAAAATGTCAATGTCTACAAATTTAAATATCGTTGCTATGGCTTTATCAGGATTTTCCGAAGACCGGAATAGTATGTGGAGAGAATCATGTTTAAAATGTAGATCTCAACTTACAGACCCTTATTTGAGAGCAACTTTTGCTTTTCTAACAGCAGACGATTCTTATGAAAACGTTTTGGTAAGTACACATTGATCTTTGTTCCTTATAAAACATAATATTCATATATGAAATGAAAAAAATAAATATTTTTAGAATGAAAACGGTATGGCAGTTGAAGACAGAGTAGCCTTTGCACTTATGTTTTTATCGGATAATAAGTTAAGCGAATATTTAAAAAAATTAACTCAAAAGTTAACTGATGAAGGAAATTTAGCGGGTTTTCTTTTGACAGGTTTGCATAATTTAATAAACACATGCTAATTATAATATTTACTTATTATGTATTGCGTCTTAGGTACTAGTTTAGAAGGTATACAATTATTAAATCGGTACTTAGAAATTACCGGTGATGTTCAAAGTTGTAGTTTAATAGCTATTAGAGCATTTACACCAACATTACTTCAAGAAAATCAAGTCCAAGTTTGGATTACAAGGTACTACAATAAACAATATTTACTTAAAAGATTATGGGAAGTAAATATAACTTCAAAAATTGCAATAAAGTTATAGAAATCTTTTGAATGCTTGGAAAATGTGGACCCAGAGGGCTCATTTTGATATTGCGATGAGGTCTTCAACGAATGAAAAGCCTCCGCAACAAATATATGTTTCTTGTAATTTTTGTGGTAAAAGTATATCAGCCTTTATGCAAGGTTTAAGTAGAGCAAGAGGACCTTTTGGCAGGTTAGGAAGTACACCCAATAAACTGAAGGTAATATGTCCCTATTTGAATATTTGATAGAGCAATAATTAAAGTTTCAAGTAAAATAATATTTTATATTTATAAAATAATGTCTTCTTACTTTTTTGTAGATGTCTTCGTGTCCAAATTGTAGAAAACCATTACCGCGATGCGCAATATGCTTGATGCATATGGGCACAGTAAGTGGATTGCAAATGACAACATCCAGTGTTAGTAGAAGCGAAGAATGTGATAATAAATTGACAGAATTTAGTAATTGGTTTACATGGTGTCAAACATGTAGACATGGTGGTCATGCTGATCATATTACACATTGGTTTCGGTAATATATCTTAAGATCATACGTATTAATTTCCTCTAATTCATATATTTTCTCTTTTAAATAATTTATTGTTTTATTTAAACAGGCAACATTCAGAATGTCCAGTAACCTCATGTACATGTAGATGCTTCTCTTTAGATGCATCATGTAAAATAGCAGTGGGTATAACATAAATAAAAAACTAAGATTCTAAAAGCTTTAAATAATACTGATGATACTCATTAAAGTTTTAGGATTTCATTTTGTACATTTCTTGGAACAACATGAATATTATTATAAACGAAGGATAATGAGTCTTGTGAACAAGATATTATTTAAATTTATTATAAAAGAATAATTTACACTTCGACATATATATTAAAATAATCGTATTCTTATAAAAAGTTTTTAAGCATTTTTATAGGTTATACAATTATAAATTTAAAACCCTGTTTCATCTTCAGACATTTTCCATTTTCCTGGTCCTAATACATTCAAGATAACCATGAGTTGTTTATATCGATCGACATCTATAATTAATATTTTCTTTATTTTTATACACCTTACGATGTATATGTATATAAAATAAGATCGAAATTTACCAAAATTCTCTGTCATACTAAGTGGGAATACTATATAATTACTGCAATTCATTGTAGATGCGGATTGTAATGTGCCATGTATTTCTATATAACCTTCAGCATCGTTATCAATTGGTACTGGTAAAGTTACATTAACTTGTACACCATCGGTCGTTTTTAATTCTATATTTTTACCGTTTGAACCTTTCTAGAAATTAAAAAATATTTCAATAAATTAACATAACTAATTCTAACGGAATAAATACTATAAGTCAGAAACAACTATTGGCATCGAGTAATGGTATTTATGTATATTCTTACATTAATATCAAATAAATCTCTTACTTTTCCAATAGTGCCAAGTATAATTACTTGTTCTCCAACATTTTGTGCCAATTGACGACCTTCAATACGCTTTTTTATCATTTTCTTCTTTGTTAATAATACCTCTACTTCCAAAAACTGTTTTGAAAATTATACATTATACATCGAAGCATTATAGTGACATGACAGTGATTTAAATATGGTGTTTTCGGACAATCAACTTTTAGATCTAAAATACTAGATCTAACATAAGCTATGAATTGGTGAATAAAATGATAGAACTTAAATTCTTATTTTCTGGCCAATTATTAAAACATTCAAGACATTATAATGAACTATTTTTATATATTAAATATATCTCCGTATTAGATTTAATCACTACAGTGTAGTGAATTCTTGCAAAAAGTTGGTCAGTATATTTATTGGACATATATGAGTAGCTACGTAGCATTTTGAGTTCTACCATCTAAGGTTTTTTGCTTCTATGTGCTGCACCTACAATCAGTGCGGCTTCTTCCATTCGTTTTTGGTTCTACGTTACATCGTGTTGTGCGAATGATTCTCAAAGGAATCAAACCATATTATTTTCATTATTTTGTGCTAGTACTTATCGAGAATAGAGTACTAAAGTTGCAAATAAACTATTGAGAAAGGTAAATATCTCTAATAACGTGTAATGCATCGAGAAATATTGTCGATGTTTTATCGAGGATAACAATGGCTGCAATGCGACATTTAAAATGATTTCTTTCCTTTACTAATGCGTATGGAGTATGGAATTTTAGAATTAAATTTTATAATGAATTGAAAGCATCGAAATTTACCAAACGTTTAACCTTATCATGATTCTTAGAATTAGATCATGCACGATTGTATGATCTACATATTTTTCGTCATATATTGGCAAATAGAAAGATCTTATAACATAACCTGATATATTGATTATATAGGTATCAATGCTTTTTACAGATTGAGGTTATAGAGAAATGGAGCAAGAATCGAGACGTAAAGGGCCAAGAAGCCCTAGTGCAGACTCAGAAGACTCATCTCATAGAAGAAGATCAAGGAAATATGATCGATCTCCATCTCCGAGAAGAAGCAGATATCGAAGATCTCGTTCCAGAGATAGAAGATCACGTTCCAGTTCCAGAGATAGAAGAAGGAAAGACTCTAGTCGTTCACAACAAGAATGGAAACAACAAGCTGCATCTCAGTCTCAATCTTCTACTCCTAATACAGCTAATCCTGGTGGTTATGTTCCAGCAGTCCATAATCAATACCAGGTAAATCAAATATATCTAGGAAAAAGGAAAGAATATAAAAGAAGGAAATAAATAATATATATTTATTTTTCAGGCACCGCCACCTCCAAACACCAGTCAACCACCACCACCTTTGCCAGCTTATAACCAAGGCTACAATAATTACAATTACAACTATGGGCAAGGCTATGACTACAGTTACCAGCAACCCACTGGTTATCGCAGTGTAAGTTTTTTAAAAGAGTACATTAGTTCAAAGGAGTATGTTATATAAGAATGATTAGCTGATATCGTAATAATTAAAATTATATTGCGTTTAAGGCAATATAATTAAATTTCAATACTTTTGGAACATTACCTATTCATAGGTTTGATTGTATTGTATGAGTTTGTAAAAGTAATTATGAAATTATTACACAAACTACCGAAATGTTTTTAATAATATTTGGTAGTATTGTCCATTTTTTGGGGGATGAACATTACGTTCTTTTGCATCGCGAAGTATTGTGAATCCCCTCGTAAGTATAACGTTCGCGTTGTTTATTTTATTGGCATCGACATTGGAAACCAGTATTATTGACCAGATGATTTGTCTTCAAGAATCTTCCGTGTATTATCCAAAGTTCTGATTTGAGTATGGACAAATAAAGGTAAGGTTTGATAGAAGCATTGTTTGAGTATTTGACATCAAATGTATATTTATTTTGTTAGGATTATCCACCACCAAATTGGCAAGGGAATCAGGTAGCTTATAACAATCAACAACCACCACCTCCTCCCTCACTAACATCCCAGCAAGAATCAACAAGACCAGTGGATAGTGGTTCCTCTGGATTAGTGTCGTCCTTGGCAAGACCGGAAGATGCCAAGAAGGAAGGTGAGTCTTTTATTTTATTTTGATTTAAATTTATTAGCTGATATTATTTTAATACATTTTTATGTTCTATGCCCAGCAGCAATTGCAGCTGAGGTAAAACAGCAAAAAGCAACTCTGGCTAAACAGCGTGAAGAATACGTTAAGAAATCTACTACATTACAACGCGAATTGGAGATTCTGCGACAGCAGTGCGATGAAATTGGTAAAGAAGGAGGAAGAGAGAATAATCGTATTATAAAAGAGAATCAGAAATTGCAGGTACGCAATTATTACATAAAATGATCAACAATATATTTCAACAGTTTTTCATTGTATGTTAATTCTTAATTTACAGATTGAGATACAAAATAAAATGAAATCGATACACAATGTAATCGATATGCTTACCGGAATTATAGGAGATAAAGCTACTGTTGATGATCTGAAAAGCAAGTTTAAATTAGAAATTAGCAAATGTTCAAGAAGTCCCAAAGAAGACTTTCCGAAAGGAAAATCGTTGTCGCCCGACCGATCATCGGCATCCGACTCCGACAAGGAATCCAAAATTGAAAGGGACATGAAAGAACGAAGGTCTCCCGAAGATTCTAAACCTATGTACAATTTTGTACATTATGACCCAGAAATGCACTGGTGTAAAGTCTGCGATATATTTCCTAAAACGGCAAAGGAATATTTGAATCATCTGCATAGCAATGAGCACAAAGAAGCTTGCTTAGTAAGTTGCCTGTTATTCTAATAATAGAGTTTTAGTGAAACTCATTCAGCTCTGGTATAGGTACTTTCAATAACTGAATGTAGAAATTTCTAACTGAAGATCGTTTTCATAAATAACTTTTATAATCATTAGAACAGGATGCAGAAAAATCTAACTGATAATTGATTTACATTGTGAGAGAACAAATGGATTCGATTAAAACTATGTATTTCTAATTTGAACTATATTTGTATAAGGATGATATATTACAGTAACAGTCAACCTGCAGGTACTTGGTACATAGTCTGATTGATGTATCATAACAATGTCTCATTAAAAAGTACCACCGAATATTTGTATAGTATTGTAGGAAACATTGTTATTAACATTTAATTCCCTGCAACAGGAACGCAAGATAGTTGACATGCCGTGGCATGAGCGGAATGGAGAGGGAACGGAAAAGGAAGTGCCCTATTATCCTGGACTGCCAACGAAAAGAACACCTATTAAAGGTATGGTTCATTTCAGTGGATAATTACTAATAGAATACAATTCCGTAGCTTGTGCACAGACACTGTGTCCGGTATGTATTGAAGAGATCTACGACTATGATTTGCTCAAAAATTTGCTTGCATTAACATACGTATTATCGACTTACATAGTCGAATTATGTACGTGAAAAGAAAGATAATTAGGCTTCGAACATTTCTTGCTTTTTCCTTTCTTCAAATTATTCAAAATAATATACATCAGAGATGTCCGTTGTGGAAATGAATCGTTTTATAAATTTGTACGCGGAATAATTTTTATTTTTTCCGTGAAGTGTCGTCTTTTACACATCACAATGTTAGCAGCAAATTTTGTAGCAATGATGTAAACACCATAAAGATGCACTGGATTTTAAATGGACTCGAGGAGCACACTTTCGGGCGATTTCAGATATTTCAGCTTCTATAATCGAACCATTTAAAATTATTCCTCGCAAGTGTACTGTTCGTCGATTCATCGTATATAGGTCCACTTACAGTCAAGAATGAACAAAGGAAGATCTTATCAATGTGAAATATATATTAATATGAATCAATGTTATCATAATGCTGGTGCGTGTATAAATACAAATAACGTATATAGTTATATGAAAATGTGTAAATTGTGATATTCGCTCGTGTCACTTATTTTATTTAGCATATAAATTATATTATTAAATAGGTTTATGATATATATTATAAATCGAAATATTTTTGTGAAACGTACTGTAAATGCCGATTAATTTTTTTGAGATATATGTAGAACTTATAACAATTATTAATTTTTAGCTTTTATATGATTAATAAAAGTTAAGAAAAAAGATCAAAAAAATACATGAGGTAGTTGCAGTACGTGTAAAAATTCTATGTTATGTTGCTTTATGTAATTTCTTATTTTCATTTTACTTGTAATATCTTTGTGGTATATTTGTATGAATAAAACATGATTTCTTCCCATCCCTTTTTTCTTCTAGAATTCAACGTGGGAGACTACGGAAGAATATTTAATGTTATCAACCATTTATTGAGCATCTTTTAATATATATTGTTTTTGTTTTCAGTGACATGAATGTGTCGTGGCAGAATATAAGGTCATTCTTTATGAACTTAAATTGTTTACCATTTTCAAAGCTTAAGTAATGCTAAGTGTTAAAATATTTGCTTATAGGTTTACAGTTCTTCAGCGCTGCAACAGCATGGTACTGCAAGCTTTGCGATTCCTGGATCGGGGATCTCCATTGCGCAAGTTTGCACCTGAAATCTAAACAACATTCAGAAAATTATTCTGTATGTTCTTTATTTTCTAAATTCTGTATTTCAAAAAAAGGGGCAATATAAAATTAATTAATTAACATCTTTATTTAGCGTTTTGTCGAGCAAAATCCACATTGGGAAACCGATTGGATGGCAGATCGTGAGAAAGCATTCTCAGAGGAGAAACACAAACAGATTCAAATGGAATTGCAGAAACACAAAGACGACGATCCGCCACCAAAGTCAAAGAAATCAAAAAAATCGAAGAAAAGCAAGAAGAAATCTAAGAAGCGAAGAAACAGAAGCAGTGGTAGCGACAGTTCCAGCGAATCAGAAAATTCGGACACAGATTCCGACCAGGATATGTCCAAGAGCATTCGTGTCGCTATGCGAAATAAAATGAAAGCGTCGACGCAAGCCATTCTGAATGAGGAGATAGATTATCATCGGATAAAACTGAAAGGACACTGGTCAAAAATGGCGCAACACTTGAATCAGTCACTGACTCCAGAACCTCAACCTGTCGAAACTGATGAAAGACAGCTATTGAATTCGATCAGAGACAAATTAAAAGCGAAGCAGGAAGAAGAAATGAAGTCTATTAGTAATCGAAGGCTGAGCCAAGAGAAAGTAATCGAAGAAGAGGAGGAAGAACAAGAACAGGCTTCTTTTTCGAACAAATCAAAGCCAGAGAATTTGGAAGCTTGGGGACCAAAAGAACCTCCTAAACCCTTCTGGATAAAGAAGGAAGAGGAAAAACCGCAACCCATAGCCAACAAACCAATAGAATTACCCAAACCAGAAGAAATGCCTAAACCGCATATGGGATTCTGGACAAAACAGCAAGTCAACATGACCGTAAAACCGCCTGAAAATAAATCTGTAGAGAAGGAGGATGAGAGACAACGAGAAAGCGATAGATACAAAGACGATCGGGATAGAAAGTATGACAGACGGGAGGATAAATACGATCGTTATAGCAGCAGGTACGAAAGAAGGCGCGGGCGAGACAGAGATCGTGATCGTGACAGAGATAGGGATAGGGACCGTGATAGGGACAGGGACAGGGATAGAGATCGAGACAGGGATTATTACGATGATCGAAGAAAACGAGATAGTAATGAATCTCCTCGACGTGAAAGAAGTTGGCGCGACAGCCCAAAGAGAGGTTACGATAAATATGGTAAAGACAGAAGAGACGATAATTCATCTAACGACGAGTCCAAATTCGAGAAGAAAACAAACGAATCCGCGTCTAAATCTAAGAAGGGTAGTATACAGACTAAAAAGTCAACGCCTCAGGTATCGAAAGGTAAATTACCATTCATTGGTAGATTACCGCTATTTAAGAAGAAAGCTGAAGAACCAAAGTTGCCTGAGAAAGATATTACTCCTCTTCCCTATCAACAGAGTAAATTCGAAGATACACCGAAAGTTCCCAATGAGATCATAAACCCACCTGGTGTTGTACATATCACCAAGCTTGCAACTCCAATAAATCTGGGTAATAATAATAACACTACTAGCAGCAGTAACAATAATAATAGCACCATTACTACTACAGCTAATAGTACAAACACTCTACCTCCTCAAACCAACAAAAGTCAACCGATGAAAATATTGGTAGCTCCACCACCTCCGGTATTGAATGAAACGAAACCTACACAGCAGGTGGTCGATATGGAGATTGAAGATCAATCCGAGGAAACAGTAATAGAGGAACCAATAATAGAGCAGCAAAAACAAACGCACAGTATATCGAAATTACCTCTGCCTCCACATCCTCCTCCTCCTCTGAATAGACCACCACCACCTTTCTCGACTACGTCGCAGCAGCAACAGCAGCAACAGCAACAGGCAACGGTACAAAGTAGACCGCAATTCCCTACGAATCGACCTCCACCGCCATTTATGACAACTCCACCACCATTTGTTCAGAGTCAACCACGATTTCCGCCTCATCAACCAGTACGGCCACCGGTGCAAAGTCATCCTCCTTTCATGGCAAATCCACCGCCACAAATGCCCACTGTACCTCCTTTCGTTCAAAATCATCAAAATCCACCACCACCTCCGCTACCAACTGTTGAGAATACTACACAAGACATTTCCGACATCCCGGAACCCACTGAAAAACGAACTGATCCAAGCATTCCTCTGCCTGATGATTTGCAAGAGGCCCTAAATATCATCTTCCCGAAAGAGGAAACAGAAACGAAACAACAAAGTCAACAAGAAAGTAACATTATGTATTCGTCTATGTATAGTATGTTAGGGTGTGTTGGGTATGGGCCAGAATATATGGATCAACCACCACCTGAAATTACTCAAGCGGAGACAGAAGTAGATACTCAACCTGGACCAGATGATTTGAAGATGTTAGGCATTGACGAAGGAGATACAATCCTATAAAACTTTTTATAAACTCACAATGTTCTCTGGTTCGAATGTTCTTTTGATAAGGATCTAGCGTTAAACTCTAAGTCACGTTGGCTGTCTATCCCTTCTACTTTGAAACAATTATTTGTATTGTAATTTCTTGACGTAAAATTTATACGTTATGTATGTTAACATCGAATATTATATAATTATGTAAACTAGTATTGTAAGTAAGAAATAGTAAATGTTTCTTTCTCATGTGCTAATGGCGAATTAGTTGATACTAAAACCTTAGCGAAATAACTGAGTAAAATGAGCTTGCAAAAGATTTACTATTTTTTATTAACTATACTGTTTTCATTTAATTCTGATTGAAAAAGATATCTCCAGGTTTTTATGAGTTTGCAAAAACTAAGCAATTAAGCTAAACGTTACAGTGTCATATAATTACTTTTACTTAAGGTGTATATATATATATATATATGTATATATATATATATGTATATATATATATACACACCTTAGACACATGTCAAAAATTAAATTTCCATATGTGTACAAGAGTATTAAAAACACTTCTTTAGAGATATAAGTAATCAGCCTATTTACTTTTCCAGAACACATTTGAATACTAGTAAGAACAACATAAACACTGTTTAGAAAACAAATTCAAAATGTACATTTGATTTATGAATAATATTCCATTAATAAATAACGAAATTACATAAAACGAGATGTGATGTTATAAAACTAAGGGATTCAAAGAAAAATGGACGCATTTTTCATTGCATTATTCAACTATGCTTTGTTTATTCTTTTTCTTGGAATTTTGTTTTTTCATCTGAAAATTATTTTATAGGGTTTTTTAAATGCTATATCACATAACTTCACCCTGAAGCGCACAACCTTCCATACAATACAATATAATTCAATGCCTTGTTTTCGACAGTAATGTCAGGTAATGCTAAATAAGAAATACAGATATTGCATGGCACATAACATGAATTATACAGCGTGTCCCGTAATCGATGATACAATCATGTACGGGGTGATTTTACATAAAAGAATAAGTCGAGAATATACAATAAATTTTTTTCATATGACGTTTTGTTTTCAAGAAAATGAATTTGAAAATTCGTCAAGTATATTGGGCATAAATAACATGTCTAATAGTGCTATATAGTATTGCCCTATTGTAATTTTTCAAATGTCACTTAATTACTTAATAATTATTTTGGGATTCAACGATATTTTTACTACATTACAATGGAACGAACAGTAACAAACTTCAAACTGTATGTACAGGGCACGCAAATTAGAACAATAATTAACTCCAATTTTAAAGCTAGTGTTGAAACGTTCCATGCATGAAATAAAATGACATTTAATTTTTATAATATTTATTATACTTTCTTCTTTTTTAAAAATGTCATTCGATATTATGCATAGTTTCAAACGCGTTTTTTATTATGTATAAGGAGATAAAATACTTATATACTTTTTATATGTGAAAATCAGTATCTAAAGTTAGATACTTGAATAATTCAAATCATTACCATTATTATTTAATACTATTTTTAAGCCCTGTGATTTTTAACATACATAAGTACAACACGGAATAAAATATCAAAAGATTGTTGTTCTTTAACCTATGAACAACATCTGCATATCAGAAAACAACAACGAACATGTTGTATATGTTGGAATGATAGCCCATGGAATGAATTATAATCTAAGTTTCCAAAGCTGCTGTGCACTAAAATCTAATTTGACTTCGTGAGTACTGTAGTAAAGTAGTACGAAAATTCAACATCGCTCAACTATCTTGAAAAGTACAAACAGTACATTAAATCTGTAATACAAGGCCCGCGCCTGAAATGTTATCTCCGCCGCCAGCAGTTTGCGCTGCTTCGGTGCAAACTAATACTGGTGCCACACAAACTTGAATAATAACATCTTTGCTTTCTATTTTTAACGTTTCGTCCCAACAGGACACTGGTTTCTCAATATCTAGTGCTATCCGGGTGCCATCAACGATAGACGTCGAAAAGCTATCGTCTAAAATCAACGCAGCTTTACTAATGTCGACCTAAAATTTCATAAGTTCATATATATACATATATAGGGTAGGTCAACCAAAAGGTATCATCTAAATATCTTTGCTATTGTATGAAAAATCTTCTCAGAACGAAGTTACACTATTTTAAAGGGCACAAATGACTAATGCTATGTTCGATATGATGGTCGTTCGCTGCAATGTATAATTCAAATCTTCTAATTAGTTTTTCATACATAGTTTCTATTTCATCCAATGTTATGGATACACCTGCAGCTGCAATTCTCTCCTTCATATCTTACGGCATTATAGGTTTGTCACGATAAACTACATTTTGTAATCTTATAAAATAATGACATTAAAAAAGTTTGCCCATTAATATATGTTCCCCTTGAAACAGTGCATTTTTGTCCTAAAAATATTTTTCAGACGATAGTAAGTGAAGGAGATATTTAGATGATCCCATTTAGCTGATTCACCCATATATTCATATAATTATAAGCTTATAATTAACAAAATATAATCATATTTACTTACATGGCTCGTCGCGCATACGTGTCTATGAGCTGTTAGCGATGCTTTGGCTGCCGCAGCCATCGTATTTTTCCATATAGAGCCTTTTACAGTAAATATAGCTTGATAGGCTAACGTGTGTACATGAATTCTAGTTAATTCTCGAGAATGCTCAATAGTCTTGCTTTTCATACGTATCAATTTGAATAACGTTCGCATTTGATCTAAGACTGTCGCTATACGTGGTGTTGAATTTGCCACTAATGAAATATTTCCGTAATACATCGCGTTATGCAAGTTGGCTATTTCTTGCTCATTCATCCCTAAACTATCGGCAAATGGAATAATCGAGTCGCAAAGCTCAAAAAGTAATTTATCTTCCGCAAACGAGGCCATTTCAAAATGAATCTTAGTCGATGCAGATCGATCCGTCATTTGTTTCTTTACTTTACGTAAAAGTTTCTGTCTATCACCTGCATTTCAATAAACGTTTTTCTAAACAGATCGCAAAACTTATAAAACTAAGAATAATGTTTCAATTACCATTAGGAAATGGATAATTATCCATCATTTGTAGACCACTGATCACAAGTAAGTTAGGCTCATATGTTAACAGTAGTTTATCAAATGCATCAAGAGAACTAATTCTAGGATTATTGGCATCATTGTGAACTATGTACCTAAAAAATAGTTATAGCGATTTAGGAAGATATATTACAATTATATGTCCACAATATTTTCTGAAGCTTTTTAAATATTATACCTATTAGCTCTAGCACTAGAATATGGACCCCAAATATCTCCATGTTTGTATTCAATTACTAAATGAATGTCATCCCTTTTCACTTCACCCCCTACGATATTAATAACCTGTGGTATCATTTGATGCAAGGATCTAGTCAGTTTTGCAGCAAGTGTAACATCACACCCTTCTCTTGCAAATCTTAAGGCCATAACTGCTGCGTTACCACCAATGGTAGAATATGAAGATGGAAATGAACGAGCTTTGGCAACAAGATTGTCAAATAGTGTTCTATTTGCCATGTATCTCCTGATAAAAAAATGAAATGTTAATAAAACGTGAAATAGGAAAAATTGAATTTCTCATTGAGAAATACAAAAATTCGATTAAAGGTGACATGGCAAAAGTAAGACTTACTCTGCAGCAGCTCCATGGCGAAAATAATAAGCGAAGCTTTTTAAAAGTTCTAGCTCTGTGTTGATTTCATCAAAATGTTGTGGTTGTCCGACTTCGTCGGAATAGTTGAGTAAATCTTTAGCATTGACGTATACGTCGGTACACACGCCATAACCTATCGCAACTTTCGGTCGTGATGACATCACGTGTTTATTTTCAAGTCTTTCCAAGCCATGGATCAAAGCTTGCAAACGTTTCTGAAGAACGTTCTCTGAATTTCTATAATAAATTGCGACTAGAACTATTAGTACAGTGAATGCTGTACCAAATTTTAATCCCCTGTTGTACCCCATTTTGAGTTCCAATAACAATGAACTAGGCGCTGTAATCACTGGGCTCTTTAAGAATCTAATCAATGCAGAGTTGATACATAATTTTATTAGATTATGACTAATAATGATAAATAACTGACATGAGCGCCATGCTATATCGGTTTAAAACAATTCTTTACTTTTTAAAGAGAAATTTTAAAATGTATGTTGCATTATAACTAGTTTGACTACATTATATGCATGGTAACTCAGCTAAAAGGGATCACATAAATATTTACCTTATTTATTATTGTATAAAGAAACTTTATACGACAAAGTTACAATATTTCAAGGGCCACACAGTAATTTTTTTGGAATAAGAGATGAATAAACTTATAGGACAACATATTTATCTACTTGAAGTATACAAATGCTCTTCGTAGAATAAAAGTACTTCCTATATATTTTTTTAAATAATATTTATTTAAAAAAACAACACAATTGATCTCATTGAACATAGAACTTCTTAGAATACATACATACATATGTAAATTTTAAAAATTTGATCTTGATTTAGGAATTCATCTTCTATATTTGTACAATTATAATTTTTAGATTGCAATATGATAGAAAAAGTAAAAAAAGAACTTATGATACTGATTAGTAAAAATACAGAGGGCATACATTAAAATATGTAGCTGTATTCTTTTGAAACTCTGATTGTTGGTACCAGTCCTAATTTATTTAGGACATGGGGCATCTTTTTTTTTCAAAAGAATAAAGCTGTTAAGCATTTGAAGCTCTTTACGAGATATAAAAATATTTGAAGTTTATAAGTATACACCAATCACATATATGATTACAAAAACAATTTTTTCGAAGTTAATCAAAAAGAAGTAGAGTTATCATAGATTAAAAATGGAAGCTTCTAATGTCAACTTCTTTTTACTAACGATATACGTAAGATTCAGTTTGGATAGTTTCATATTGAAACAATTCTATTCTATCTTTTACAAAACAATTACTTTACACTGTTTACTCTTTATTTTTCGTATGAAGACGCATATGTTTCTTTAGATTATCGAGTCTATTACATCGTCGATCACAGAAATCGCATTGATAAGGCATTAAATTGCTATGCACTACTACATGACCGTTTAAGTGACTAATCTGTTTGAACCGTTTTCCACAAATAGTACAAACGTATGGTCTTTCGTTCATATGAGCTGATGCAATGTGGGTTTGCAAATTTGTTTTCCTTACAAACGTAGCTTTGCATACATCGCATTCAAATGGCCTTACATTTGCATGAATGGCCAAGTGAGATTTAAGCACATTTTTATGTTTAAAATTTTTCTCGCATAAATGACACTGAAATGGGCGTTCGTCGTTGTGTACCTTTTTATGAACGGACAGATGAGCGAGCTGCTTGAACATTTTTGCACAAATCTCGCACTGATAAGTGCGTCCATCTTCATGTGCAGCACTTATATGCCGACGCAAAGTATCGGCTAAAGTATATCTTTTTCCGCAAATTTTACAGCGGAACGGACGCTCGTTCGTATGAGTCATTAGATGCCCGTTTAGATTTCTTTTTTCAAGAAACCGTGCACCACATACATCGCATTGATAAGGTTTTTCTCCATTGTGAACATACATGTGTTTCTTCAAAGAATTCGAAAGGCTAAATCTCTTTTTGCAGACCGAACATTCGAATTTTCGTTCTCCCGTGTGTACCAACATGTGAGACTTTACGTGTCCCGCTTGTTTGAATCTTTTCCCACAAATGATGCATGGGAATTGACGTTCATGAGAATGAGTAAGTATGTGTCGTTCCAAAACACTTTTGGTGGTAAACACTTTTTTACAGTTATCACATTCGAACAAACGGAAAGTCTCTTTAGTTTTTGAAATGTAATGTCCTTTATGCGATTGAGCATGGATCTTCAGCGAACCTAAAGAGTCGAATTTCACACCGCAAACCGCACAATGGAAAGACCGATAATCTTTATGCGTTAATGAATGTTGGCTAAGGTGGCCCAATTGCTTAAAACTCTTATTACAAATTAAACAAATGTAGGGTCTTTCGTTTGTGTGAGATCGCATATGCCTTTTTAATACACTAGGAAAGTTAAACTTTTGATTACAATATGAACATTCCAAAGTTGGATCTCCATTTATTTTCATTGGACGATTGTCTGCAGCAATTTTCTTCCTTTCCTTGAGGAGACTTAAACTCTTTGTTGCCTCTTTACAATCATTTGCTTCATTTGATTGTGTTTCATTGACATTTAATTGTGAGAAATTTCTTAATTTAGATGCTTTCGTGTCTAATGTTGTTTCATCTTGAGAGTCTTTACTTCTTCTACTTCTGGTCAGACTGGATAATTTACTTTGTCTATGAGATTGTCTCATATGTTTTTCATATAAGCTTAGAACATGAAATGTTTTGTTGCATAGTTTACATTCGAATTTTTTCCCCTTTATATGTGTTCTCATATGATTTCTTAAGTGGCCAGGTTTCATGTATTGTTTCTTGCAGATTTTACATTTTAAATTGATTTGATTCTCCGCATTTGATGCCTTGTCATCTATTCCCAATTCATCCTCAAATACTGAATCTTCTGTATGCATGTTCAAAGGTTCACTCTTAACATTCACAAAATTAAAACCAGGAGTGCTTCTTTGAAATTCACCCCTGACTTCATTGCAAGAATCTTCACTCTCACAATCATTTAACTGACGAATTAAAATAATGATCAGTAACATATATATGAATAACTATATTATTAATAATATACTTACGCTATCTACATCTCTGTTTGCAAAGGTAGGCTCATCTATAAGCTGCTGCATATCTTCTTCCTTAACTTCATCTTCTTTGTTGGGTAAGAGGCTAATCCATTCTTCTTCTGTCCATACATTATCTCTTAAATTTATTAGATTAGTTTGTTTTTGGAATTCTTCATGTACATTTTTCCCAAATAATATATCATATGGAATTTTTCCATTTTCACAACGAAATGTTGAATTCTGAAAAATTTGTATATGTTTCAAAGCTTCGTACCATGTTTTCGTTGGATTTTCTTCTACCCAACATTCAAGTAAGGTTTTAAAATCTCTACTCTGTTCACTGTTCTCAGTGATTTCTCCATGAAGTATCATGAAATCTTTCCACAAAAGACGTATCTCTTGCACAACTTCTTCAGCAAATTTGCGTCCATTGCTGCTTTGTAAGACCTGTGGTGCTCCGATAATAGCCAGTATGTCTAACAGTTTCACAGCTACTTCATTTGCTGTGTTTCCATGTAAACCTTTCAACACAACAAATCTGGATACTTGATCCTCATAGACAAGGAAATACTTGTAATTACAAGTTAATTGTATTGGCATATCTATTACATCAATTTGTCCTCTATGATACAACTTTTTGTCTGTGGTATTATAAAGTGAATTCATGTTTTCAATTTTCAAATTGATATAATTAATGATTTATGTTATTTATGTTATTGTTATGCAAATAATTTATGATTCTTTCAGAGAGATTTAAAAATTATGAGATTTTATACCTTGTTATTTAAAAGAAAAAGATCTATTTATCAGGAATAATATCTATAAAAAATTTATCACAACTTATGAATATATGCTTTCTTCAGAGGTAAAAAGTTAAGTACCTCTTGGTAAATATTTATTTCATGTTTTAAAGATTTAATACTGATTCTTTCCAATGACAAATTAAATGTTTTCCTTGATACATTTTTTGCTTTCAGTGTGTCCATTGTTCACTTTCTTAATTCATTGGTATCTGTTAAAAAAGTAAAAAATGTAATACTTTTAAAAATAAAATATTACAAATGCATATATGTACTGTACTTTCTAAGAAAAGAAAGGAAATAGTTATAGTCTTTATTAAATATAAAACATACCACATAATAATTCATTATCATTTGCGTACGGAGAACAAATTTCTTCTTGTACATGTGAATAAAGTTAATATATAATCAAACAAAATTTACATTTTCTTTTAAGTGTAAAATGATACAGACTTTTAACCTATATAATTCTTTATGAGATTCAATTCATTTTAAAATTATGGAACTTTATGTCCATTTTCTGTTGGAAGCTGCTAACATTGTATTATTTTTACGTGACGACGGAGAAAAATACACGTTTATCTGTTTGTCCATTTAATAATTAACGTTCACTACACAATCGTAAACTCTTGTTTGTCATTTTCATAGCGAGTTCTCATCGCCTCATTAAACCAAGACTTGACGGTACTAGTGAAGGCACGGCTGTATTGGAGATAATGTTTATTTGTCCACGTGTCAGGATATCTAAAGGTTGGTTTTTAATCGTATATCCTGTCGTAAACAAAACACAATTAATCTATCATAATATTATCATTACTAATCAAATTGAACATTTCGCTTGAAGAATTAAAAGATTTAGAAGAAATATAAAAAATTTTTACTCGGTAGATAATTATCATCGATCATTACATATATAAATACATAATAGATCACAAAAAAATAAAAACGAACTATTTTGCTGTATTATTATCAATTAATTACTTAAGTTGTAAGTTTCTTTATTACATAAATGTAATTTTCTTATCTGTTCAGTAGCTTACTGAGTTTAATGGTAACATGATATGACGTTTATCCATCTTTGAATTATTTTTTCGAAGATTTTTTTTGAAGTCGTGTCACAAATTGCAACTACACATTACACATACAGTCGAATTAATAAGTCCAAGATGGCAAGCGAGGTAAACGAAATTGCTGTTCAAGCGAGTGAAAATATAACAGAGAATAATGAGGCGATTACTGGAAGAATATCATCGACATCTGAAGGAATGGTTCTTGCTTATGGAAGCTTGATAATTATGGCCATTTTACCTATTTTCTTTGGTAGTTACCGAGCTGTTAGACACCATAAGGAGCAGCAGGTTAGCCACGCGTTTGACATATGTTTTATATGCGTATTTTGTGCGTATGTCGGACAAATTCTTCAAACTCTTTAATAATTAATTGTTTAATTTTCATTTATTCATAATATTCAAATGATAATCTTATATTGCATAGAATATCTTTTTTATTATCATTGGATGATATTTAATGAGTTTACAGGTTGATAACTGTAAAGTATTTAATTGGAGACCAGAAAATCGTAGCGATGTAAATCAGTCCACTGCTGCTATTTTTCATAAAATAGTCTTCAATTATTGTTATAAAAAATTCATTATACTTTCTCAAGTCATGAAGACATATCGCAACACAGAATAAAGTTGTGCTTATAACCTAATTATAACTTTACTATTATAATTTATAGCTTAATTAATTATGAAACTAGAAGGACTATACTGTTTAAAAGTTGAAATACGTGACTAAATTCAAATTTTCAAAATGTTGACACATACCACTATGATTTTTAAATTAATTAGCATTAAGATGCAGAGTTTTAAAATTGTTATTAAATGTTCTGTAGCATGTAGTGCTTTTATATTTTTTATAGCAACAATGTAAAAAAAGTGGAGAACAACCAGACACAATGTCGCGCAAGGAAGCAGCAATATTTCCTTTCATTTCTAGTATTACATTAGTTGGACTATATGTATTATATAAGGTAACAAGTGTTAAATGAATGATCCTTGTATAAGAAGTTTATTTATTCCATATTAGAGTTATGTCAATGTTTTTCAGATATTTGCCAAGGAGTTTGTTAATCAAATTTTGGCTGCCTATTTTTTTTTCTTAGGAATCTTAGCCTTGTGTCACCTTACGAGGTATAAGTAGTTTCTGATTTATTGGAATATATATAGTTAGCGTTCTTGAAATTACATATTATGACTTTGATTGCAGTCCATTAATTTCATCATTGGTACCTGCTGCAATACCAAAAACTCAGTATCATATATCATTCACTAAAGGAGAAGGTGATAAGTCAGAACATATTATTAATTACAAATTTAATCTTCATGATATTGTTTGTCTAATATGCTGTTCACTTGTTGGAACTTGGTATCTTTTAAAAAAGGTAATAAACATTAAACAAAATTTTCTTTGGTAAAAGTGTACCTCAAGTCAAAATAATTTTTAAAATTTTACAGCATTGGATTGCCAATAATTTATTTGGTATCGCGTTTGCGATTAATGGAGTTGAATTACTACATGTGAACAATGTTCCAACAGGATGTATTTTGCTTTGCGGACTCTTGTTTTATGATGCATTTTGGGTGTTTGGTACAGATGTAATGGTAACAGTCGCGAGATCGTTCGAAGTACCAATTAAATTAGTGTTCCCTCAAGATATATTAGAGAAAGGACTTACAGCCAGCAATTTTGCTATGCTGGGTTTAGGTGACATTGTTTTACCAGGGATTTTCATTGCCCTTCTATTGCGGTTCGACAATAGTTTAAGTCGGAAGACAAATGTGTATTTCTATTCGACGTTCTTCGCATATTTCATGGGATTACTAGCGACGATGCTGATTATGCATTTATTTAATCACGCACAACCGGCTCTATTATATCTAGTACCTGCTTGTTTGGGTACTCCTGTACTTTTGGCATTGGCTAAGGGAGACTTAAAAGCATTATTTTCGTATGTATCTATAAGTGTTTTACTTATATGCTTCTACTTGAAATTGTTTTAAACAATAGATTATAAAATACTAATCTTTTCCAGTTACGAAGATCATCCAGTTATTCCAAAACAAACAGAACAAACTGCACAAATGCAAGTAGAAACGAAGAAGGACACATAATATTCGTATTTAAGGTGATCAATGTAATAAAACTGTCAGCATTATTATTATGCTGTTATCGTTTCAAATTTATCGTATATAGGGAAAGAAATGATAGTTTCTCTTATGCTCAAGCTGTACAATCATGAAATTTAAAAGTATCAACAACATATGTAATTATATCTTACATAAACATTGTGAGATATAATTTTATGCTTGGTTCAAATTTAGTTGACATTCATACATTCAAATTCGACTGAATTGATGATTCGTAACTTATTTTGTATTTATATCCTTTTTCATAAATGTCAATATACATATATAGAAAGATTAATATCAATAATTTATAGATAAATCATTCAAGAGTGAAAGCAAAAAGAAAAAGTAGTATTTTTTTTAGATAAATTGTTCCTTTGTAAGCAGAATTTTAAATAAGAATTTATATTAATATGCATATTACAAGTATGAATTAGTTTTTATTGGATCAGAGGACCTGAAAGAAGGAAATAATTAGAATAGATTGGAATTTTCTATTTCTGTATAAAATACGACTTTTACCCTATTATGAATGACTAGATTGAATTCCTATTCCAATAGATTTATAGTCTACAACATATGTTGTATTTTATTAGAGGTGTGGATTACTTAAATGAATTATAAATTATAATACAATTTTTCACATGCACAATTCGAAAAAATGATTACAAAAATTAAAATAATTTTTTGATTTCTCGTTAGTAACTTCTCTTTCCATTTCTAATTTTGTTAAATATATACAATTTTTCTATAATATAACAATATTTTAATTGATAAAATTTATTTAAAAAGTGGATTTTATAAAGCGTGTTTAGTTAAAAAAAATTTGTAAACATCGAAAACATAATAAAACTACATTTTTTTCAATTTATTCATTCTATCTTTTTTAAGTGATTGCCTATAGATTTTCTATTCAAAAAGCAGTGATTAGCGATATTACCTCATTTTAAAACATTTATTCTTTGAATTGCAAATAATATTACAAATAGTATGAATAAAAATAGATATTTTATGCCTTATCAGCATCTTCAATAGCCAAGTTCTTTGCTGTGATAGGTTCCAATTCTTTTATACCTTCCTTAGATACCTTTTGTACCTTAAAATTTGGAAGATTAACTATTAATCGCTTGTGTATTTCCCTGACACATTTTTTCAATAGTATGTATGCTTCTTCTTCCGTTGAGTCTGTAATATAGAGTAGTGTATGCAGCATATTTTGATAAAAAATTTGTATTAATAATACCATATACAAAATAAACATTAATGTAAATTTGATCCTAATAGTCTTTCTTACCATATTTGTGATATCTATCTAAAATGGAAAGGGAGAAAAAGCCTCCATAGCCATGCGCCGCATAGGGCACTTTAACACATGATGCTAGATAGTCAATGAAGTACAATTCTGGTCCATTATTTACATCATAGCCAGCCATTAATAAATTGACAAAATATGGTGTTCTACTTCTAAGATAATCTGCCAAGTTCCTTCTGGTGAATAATGCAGCTGCTTTTGGAGATAATTCATAGCCATTTCTCATTTTGTAAAGCTGTATATTTTTTCCTATATATTCTGAAAATTGTGTAGTATCCCCAGATTCTCCAGATACTGCCATAATAAGCTTATCAGACATTTTGTGAATTTTTTCTTCATCTGAAGTAACAAAATCAATGAAATATATAAAGTGACTTGCATTTACTATGTAAATATCTTATAATTACAAATAGATATGTATCAATACTTCAAATTACAAATACAGATAAATTTGATACTTCAATAATACTTGTAACAGGAAATTAATAATAAAACAAATAATTTATCTGGAAGTATTTTTTAGGTTGTAATCAACCGTTTAATTTCTTACCGTTTTTCATAACCATAATAGATTGAGCTGTAGTCATATCAGCCGCAACTAAAACAAAATCTTTAAATTGTATTCCGATTAAACATTCCATTTTTAGGAATAATTCTTTCTACTGTCTTGAGTGCAATTGCAACACGACTAAACAACACCAAAATCTGCCTGTCACGAACTATGAGGTTAGGATCGCAACTGTTAAAGTAAAGTAACGCGGCGGTCATCAATGTTTTACATGTTCAATGACAAATAAGTTGGTAACTGCAAACAGGTTCCTTTCTGCTAGCTGAGAAGAATTTTGTCATCCTTAATGATTATATAGATTTACTAGATTTTACCTGGTTTGACATTTTATTTTTATTTTCACCTATTTCTACTTCATGACTTCAAACTTCTTAAAATATTTATAATCTTATATATATAAGATTATATATATAAGATTATATATATATATATACAATATGTACAATCTTTTCTTCTTTAAAACTTTCGTTTTCTATATAAAGCATGCATTTATTTTAATGAAGTTAATTTATTTCCTTTTTTATAGAACTCTTTACAAGAGTAACTTAGTCTACGGTTTAGAACTAAACGCAGAGCTAGATCAAAATCTGTAATTCAATGTACACTTTCTAAAATCTAATATTGATTTCATTATCATCGCGTGACGGGAACTTATAAGTTTTTGGTTCATTTTTACATGAGAAGAGTTGTTTCAGCTTCATCGGTCGTACAACGGAATCAAGTTATTATAAAATTACACAATTACACAAATTATTAAACGGAAAATTATGAATTCATTACAAAATTATACATTTATTGTAAAATTGCAAATTGAATTGAATAAAATAATCTTATTTTGCAAATGAACGAAGCGTTTAATTATTTAAAATCTCCACATTCATCAAAAGCTTTTTTATTAATAGCGGAAGTAGATCGCCATTATCTTTATTTGATTCATCATTCATTGTTAAAGATATTAGGCATCTTCGGCTGCTCCGGTAAAGGTTAAGGATATGAATTTTAATAAATATAATCTCGCGAACCTGAATAAAAGCTCTACATATATAGTATATTAGCAAGGAAATATAATATTACAAAAGTATTTCTATAAAAGTAGCTACATGTATATGTTGAAATATCACTCTAATTATTATATTTTTTAAATGAGAAGGATATCTTTAAACATCCAATAAAACAATACCCCATTATTTCTAATATGAAATTCATAGATCATTTTTCATTAGAATGAATTGCAAAGCAACAATTATTATGCACCGTGCAAGAAAAGGGAGGCAGAATACAAATGATAGAATACATTCAACGATTCCCGCTATCCTGACACTTTGTATGTCAAGTAGCTGTAATAGATATTCTACCAGTATGTAATACAAAATGAAATTCATTTGACACGAATTACCCATAAAAATGAATTTCTGAATTAGGTTTTTGAAATTATATTATCCAATCTATATTTTCCGCTTACCTTACCTGTTTTACTTTTCACCCCGTATATTATTTCTTTTCCCTCTAATTATGTTTTTTTAAGTTGTCTTTCACCTAACTGTACTTTTTTGTTGTTAAAATTTTCTCAAATCTCAGAAAGTTATGGATGAATCGTTAGTGATATTAATTATGTATGTCTTTTTATTTCAAACTTATACTAAAATGTTTCTGAAAAAATTTAAAGTCATTTTATCAAAATGAGAGCGAGACCGTCATCCAAAAGTTTCATTCATACTGTGAAGATCGTTTGCAGCGAAAGTTTATCTCGAAATAAAATATAAAGATAGTACATGCACTATAAATAAATATTATACGTAAGTAAAAGGTATATTGAATTCTCGATGTAGTAGGATTGAATTTATTAAAGGATAATTATAATCTCGGTGAGGCGAACGGTTACGAAGGAAACTGACAGAGAGGCAAACAGAAATGACTGGTTCACGCTCGTTAATGTACCATTGCATTTCTGTGTCAGTGGTAAAGGTCTAATAGCGGACTGGATCTCCTATTCTTTTCAGTTTTATTATAGACGCCGGAACACCGATAATTTTCTCAGGTTCGTTCGGGAGGAACGAGCGTGATGCCATTCGTGCACGGGACACGGCATTTCAGACAGAAGCGAAGCTTAGCCTACAAAAATTTGAAAAGCTATATTGAAGCGAAGCGTGCACATATGAATTACCGTTTCTTTGTATCTAAAACACGCTAACGAACGTTCAAACAGTTCCCGTTACTAGAAACATCGGATTTTTCTTGAGGTTCTAATTTATCGAAAAAGTGCGCCTTTAAGTATACAGGCTTTCTACTTTTTAGCGGAATCTACCTTACCGATCGTACTGATACTAATATTGAACAGATAAAGAATATAGTGTTTTTAAGTTATTCAGAAAGTGAACAAATGTTTAGAAAGTAAAAAAATTCTAGTAGAAAACGTTAATGTTGCTTCATACATACAGGCAATATTTCATTTCTAATGGCATGGACTTATGAGAAAAATTGGGACCGTAGAAGTTGCAACGGATTCTCGAATGGCACTGAACCTATGTGGATTATTGAACAAATTGGAATTTGCGTATTGTGCTTTCCTGTAAATAATCTTCGTATTTAATATCTTTCTTTGATTCTATATCTTCCTAAGTGTTTTATTTTTCTTTTTTTTACAAAATTCATGGTGAATATTTCCCTTTGTCAAAATATTAAACCGAAGACGTTCTTTTTATTCGCTCCAATTGACACAAGAAGTAGGAAGAAAGGAAAGAAGGAATTAGTACTTCCGATGGATCTTTTACTTCTATATAAGAATTAGTTCACCTTGTTGAAGGTCGTTTGTTAGTCCCGTTACATTACTATCCATCTATGACGTATATACATATAATGTACACCGTGTTCAACGAACAACGTTTTAAGTATTTAATAATACTTCAATCTTGAAATTAACAATTCCTACTTTATGAGACATATTATATAACTACATGAGACACGATCATTGTCATTGTATCGATAAAGTTTGGAACGAATCTGAAAATATTTAGCAGCTACAAGATATTTAACGCATGTGTGTACTTCGTAGAGCCCGTAAAAGTAGTTTAATAATCCATGCTCGAGATATCTATCCAAGCTGTATACTAATTTTTATAAAAAATATATATATGTAAATTCTGTAGAATTCAAACTACCCGCCAACCGACATTTTTACTTTTGCTTTGTTTTGCCGGCAGCCATCTTACTGAATAGATTAGATCACGAGAGAAGAACGGTAACTTAGGGCTTAGAAAATCGATTCTCGATTGGTAACATTTGTACGACAGGTAAAATCTATAGTAGATTTATTATTAACTGTTATTATATATAATTTAATTTATTCTCAAAATAAACTCGATTTTCCAGAATCGATCATCTTATTTACCCCAAGGATTTATGTTATTATATATATATGTTTGCCGTAAATATCTCGTAACTTCTATACACATTTCCAGATCAATTTCAAATTTAAACTGTGCTCAATGGCGGATTTAACTGTTTGGGGGCTCTGAGGTAAACCAAATTTAAAAGAAGTTTATCCTGACCAAACGGATGCCTGTTAAACCAATAGGAAATTGATATTTACGTCTCTAAACGATCTTTTTAATCTCAGTCTCTAAATGATCTTTATCCTGCGGGTAACCTGTCGCAAGATACGCACGATACGATGGTCAGTGTAGAATCGTCTTCAAAACTGTCATGGTAAGCGAGTCCCGTTCGATTCAATTTTTTTTTCACGTATTCTTGTAAACGCGAGGATCCTCCAAAACACTTCAGAATTCAACACGGAGCGCTCGATGGCCGTCTCGAACATTCTATACGTGTTGATTCAACGGACATCGTACCAGCTAAACTAAAATCATTGCCTCAGTCTTCGCCTACCAACAAACGTATTTTATGTAATTCCGAAGATCGTTCATCAAGCTTTTCGACAGCCACCTCCCGGCCCCCATAGCTTTCCGGGGTTTACAGCGTCATTAGCTTCGAGGTAAATCCGCCCCCGATTGTTCTAACGAAATTCCTCTATCGAATTTCTTTCATAGAACGTCCGAAAATTGTACACCGATAGACCACTGATCAAAAGTATCAAAGAACGATGAAGCGTTGAAAATCGAATACACGTATGCAAGTAGGTTCACCGAAGGTCCGACTTATTTTTTTCGCGAATTGCAGGTCGCTCTTATACGCGGTGATTAGCGAGATGCTCCTAATAAGAAGACACGACTCCAGCATCCCGCTACTGAAACAGTTATGATGAATCGCGACCGCCTAGTCTAGGGTGCACGCAACGCGAAATGGGCCTTCAAGAAGAAAAGGAAAGCCTCCGGCCGTGGACGAGCGAATGGGTCAATCCAACGATGCATCGTCGTTTTATTTCGCGTTCAATTCGTTTGGCTGATATCGGTGCGAACAGGATATTCTAATATTCACCGACACCTTCGACTACATTGACCTTCTTTAGATAAATAAACGATAAAGTTTCCAATATCTTTTATACGTTTGTTTTAGAAATCCTTCGTGTGGTTCTTATTGGAAAGAACTAATGACACGATACAGCCGGAGAACGGTTGAAAAGTTTATCTCATTCACGGGCGTACGATACGTTTGCATTCTAACTGGCCTGTGTTAACCGTCTTGATAAACTCGACGGAATCGAGGAAAACAAGAAAGCTCGAAACGATGCCGCAAGTAGGTAGAAAAATTATTCCATTGGAAAGAAAAAACCTCTAGCGTCGATGATTACAGATTTTTACGGTCTCGTGGAATTTGCATTTTCGAGTAAACAGTCGTGACTTCTATAAATGCTATTGGAGAAATGTAACGCGACCAGAGATCTGTTTCACGTATTGAACGTTATGATGCTACACTTTGGATATTTTGTATATTTCTATTTGTTTCTTCTACTGTAGGCTCAGAGCCTATTACAAGCAGATCGATTGGATTTTTACTTCCAGTTTCTTAGAGTACAGCAGATTCTTCTATCGGATTCCTAATTCTTATATAATGTTACTATTCTGTTTTATTTCTTTTAACTGTTAATTATTAGCTAGTATCTCGTACATCTATGCACTATAATCTTGCACTTTGAAATTTCCCATAGATGCATAAATATTCACGTTCTAGCCATGGCAGAGCTACGTTTCAGAATGATATAGCACGAGCTCAGTTCCGGACAGTCGCGAATTATAATTAAGCTACGAGATGCATCCTTTGAACTTTGTCAGAAATAATTTCAGTAATCAACGAAGCAAAACATAGGGAAAGAGGGAAAACTCGGTAACCGAACGTTCGTTCGTGCATTGTTTTGTGCGAGAGTATTCGATCGCGATAAAAGGCTGGTGGAATGTTGAAACCGTAAAATCTGAACGAAAAGTATTCGAAAAGTAGACCTTCGGGATCGACAGCGAAGAGAAACGGCAGAGGATTGGTCCGTTCCATTGAAAATAGTGCCAAAGGTGTGTGGTCATTGGCCGTGCGGCTTACCCCCACGTGAATCCGCAAGCTATATAGAACACCTCGCGTGGAATTTCATCTTCAGAACTGAGAGTCAGTGTCAAGGAAGTCTACCTGGAAGTAACGAAGTAAGTACCTTACAGTTTGCCCAGATACATCGACACTCGCGTATCACACGTTACTTTCCTCCGATCACTGCGATTTAACGTTCAAATTATCGAAATTCTCTCGTAGGATCCTTCAACGAACTCTTCCATTTTTTTCCAGTTCCAATACTGACAGATCATTTTGCATTCGTACTTAAATCGTTTGGACCCGCGGGAATGTAATTTCAAAAGTTCGGTTCGATCGCTCTTTCAATGAAAACAATTTTAAGCTCGATTTATAACACTTGTTCAGTGGTCGAGAGTATCAGCGTTCGATGTAAGGGCATCGAATATGGAAGATTCTTTCTGCCGTGTTAGAAATCGACGATACGCGAACGAATTCGACGAGCTAGGAACAGGTAGCAAATGCCTTTTCCAGATGCCGGCTACAGTTAGAAATCGTTCGCGATTTTTCCGCCGCGGCAGGTACCGTTTCCGAGAGGCGTGGCTTCACGCTACGTCTTTTCTATTTGCTTTCGAAAATCATTCCTTGGAATTCCTCTATTCATTTACGTTCTATCATTGAATCCAAGAAACGAACGAAACGTTTTTTTTAATTCTTTCTTTATCTATAAATAATCATCGTCAAAGCACAAAGTGTTCCTTAATTCTTTCTTTTATTTGTATCGTATATTGTCATATGTCGATCGTACTCAATCTTCCACTTTAATTTCTTCGAACATTTATCAGAAACTTGTTCAACTCCCTTTTTAATTACCCAGGGAGGTCGGATTTCTATGATTTCCTTTTGCTGGGCAATGTTCTTCCTTTTATTTTTTTATTTATTTATTTTTCTTCCTCAACCAACCAACCGGTACAGTCGAGGACGAGGAAGACGTCAGTAGGTCGCGACCGCGTTTTCAGGTAACGGTACCTGCCGGGTTCAACAAACCGGTAGCTTCGATCGAGAAGTGGGCTACTTGGTGGTGCCAGGATGACCTTAACCGCTTTGACACACTTTCCTGTCGCTCGATGCGTCGTTCCTCCGCTTTACGCCAGTACCATTCCGCTTTATTCGTTTCGCGTGCGCGCGATCGCTTTGCTTTTTCCTCACCAATGCACCGAGGCTCAAGATCAAGGTTATCGATACCGGACTACCTAGATGAACGTAGCCTTCCATCGAGATCACGGAACCGTCTAGATCCTACGATCTTCTTTTTGTATTAATTAAGAATATGTAGAATTTTCTCTGGCCACTATGTCTTTCTTTCTATATTATATGGTATATCAAAAAAAAAAAAGAAAAAAATAAGGAAAAATTATTTCCCGCTCCGGTTACCAGGTACTTCTGATTGAACACTTGTAATCGATAGACTGGCAAAGTGCAGTTGCATTTACGGGAAGTTTAAAAGCAAAAATATAGAAAATTTCCAAAGTGCGATGGTATGATTATTTTCATTCATATTGAATTTTCATTCACCAGATTTAGATACAAAAATGTAAAAAGTATCCAAACTACTGCATTTCTTTGTAGTACGTAAAAGATGAAAGAAATCTCTATTTAAATTTCATTTTTGGTAATTGTATTCATAAGAGTGTGAATCTGTATAAACATTCGCAATTTAGTAATCGACGCCGAAGATTATTTTCATCTGTTTGTAAGTTTGATTCTGCAAATTTTGAGAGCTCGTGGTTATTATAGTATTCATTCAATCATTCAAAGGAAAGCAGATAGATGAATAAATTGAAGACCGGAAGCTGCGACATATTTGGAGCGTGAATCGATATAGTGAATTCGAATTCCTCTTGATTCGATTCTACGTTCTTGTTTTCTCTTTTGAGTCATTCGATGCTGGAGAGAGCGTGACGTCAGTTATATTTACGCGTAATTAAGGACTCTCTTCCTTGAGAGAGCATATAATTGTTCAAAAGAAAGGAGGTAGAAAAATAAATTCAGCTCTGCTGTTGCCTCCTTTCATCGTCAAAAGTCTCTTATTGGTGTGTATAACTTCAACTTTATTTTAAATATTATTTCATATTAAACATTTTCTTAAAATACTAAAAACCTTTTCGTTTGTAACAGTGAGAGCAAGATTGAAACATGCAAATTCGAGGATCGTGGCAGCGTTAAGAACGGAAGTTGCGACATTTTTTGATTCCATATAAAAAGTTTGAATTCTTCTTCAAATTCGGTTCTCCATCCGTGTTTTTTCTTTTGAGTCATTCGATGTTAGAGAGAGAGAGGGAGAGAAGGCGAGAGTGTTGCATCAGACTTGTTACATCTACTCGTGATTAAGAACTCTTTTTTCTAATTAATTATCGAATCGATTGCTCTTTTGGTATTGATCGACGATGATGGAGAAGGTTGAATTTTCTTTTCAGAATGAAATACAATCAGTACGTGTCGCTATGCTTGGTGGCGCTTGTTCTTGGACAAGCAGCATCACTGCCACAGCATCCTCAATATCCGCAACAGTTCCAACAGCAGGTGAGGGACGAGAGGAAATTCGCGGAGAAGCCAAACGCTATGAAGAAGGTCGCCCTCGATGACCTGGATGACATCAGCACCAATCAGATTCAAGTAAACTATTAGAAACTTTTTCTATTTTTTTTTTTTTTTAATCGATACACTATGTATTTTAGTAATTCTTTAGTACAAAAGTTTTTACCATATTTCACGAAGTTTTTCACCATATCGCTAACAGTCTTCTATCTCACAGAGTATACATACATATATTATTAGACTGCGAATTTTTATGCAGATTAATATTTTTCAGAATATACTTAAAAAAAAGAAAAATAGGAATTTTCTTGGTAGAAAATTACGTTGGCTTACTCTCACACTTCTTGTTTTATAAACTTTCTTTTGTCCATTACTATACATATGTAGTATACAATAATAATAATTAACATCATCAGTTATAATCGTATTAGATTGTCCATGAAAGATTTTTTCGCTTTACCAGAAAGTAATAGATTCTCAACATTCTCTTTCTTTTTATATTATTTTGTTGAATTATGTATGATCCATTTTGTAGTAATAGTACAAAACACATAATTCAATGAAATAATATAAAACAAAAAATGTTGTGCATCTGTTATTTCCTTGTAAAATGAAAGGAACTTTTGGGACAACCTGGTATTTGTTTCTTCTCATGCAAATTGATTCATTTCGAACTTCCGTTTTCTCTATTTTAGACTAAACGTTTCTCCGTTTTGTTCCACCAGGAAGGTAGCAGTACCGGGTTTTCGTGGTCGAACATGTTGAGCATGCTGATGCAGATGCTCTTAGGGCAAACAGGCGGTGTAGCCGGTCCAAGCAAAAACGAGATCGACGATGGAGCACCAACCAGTCCTTGGGCAAATTTACTGTCAGTAGGACTCAGAGTGCTCACCGCTCTTCTAGGAGGTCCTCAACAACCTGTCGATGGTATCGACAAGGTTGACAACCAGAGCAGCCCCATGCAGGTACTCTTGCAACAACATCATACACTTCTTCCCTTTGATTACGGTCATTTCCGCTTCCACGTCAAATTTCGTAGAATCTTCAGTCCATCTCTTACCTAAAAATCAAACGTATCATTTTTTAGGTGTGTTCATACTGCGATACGTTTCTTGATAACATGCAGCGTGTTCTATTAATCACGGCACGTTCTATTAATCGGCAGGTGGATGGTTGTACGTGAAAAAATAAGTCGAAAATATAGAATATAATTTCTTCAGGTGGCGCTTTGTTTTTGAGAAAATCGAATTTGATGAAAATTTGCTTGGTGTCGGGGAATAATCTACTAATTGTTTATTGGATATGAATAAACAATCGTCAGGAGATTATTGTATATGCGAAGATAAACGAAAAATGTGGTTTAAATGGGTAAAATTTCCACGTTTAAAGGCTCGTTTTCACGGAATTAGAGCTTGATCGTCTCTAGTTAAGAATTTAGCCTCGTACAGGCGTGTGACGAATTTCCAAAATTATTTTTCTTCAAAACAAAATTTTATTCTACATTTGCGACTAATTCTCGCGCGTAGAATAAATTTCCTGCTGATTATTCGCTATCGATCGGTCCGCAATTAGCGAAGTTCGGGTATAGCTGACGACTTTTGAAACTCGATTTTCTCGAAAACAAAACGAGGTACGAACAAAGTTTCCTCTATGTCTTCGACTTGCTTTTTCACGCAGAATCATTCCCCTTTGTACCGCGATTATTGGAAAACTTTGTATATTTGATCGGAATTAATATTGGACATGTTCGCGACTAAGAAACAGAGTTAGAAAGCAATCGGAGGGTTACTTGAAACGGTTTCGCGCAACAGGAACAGCGAGTTTCCGAGACTTTCATCTTGATTCGGGTCGCGTAACGAAAGCAAGCACAAGCTGAACTGACTGTACCGTGAGAACCGATCTGGGTCAAACGCAATGTAGGCTCAACTGAATTATTCCATGGTAATAGCCACTCAAATAGCTTTACAGAACTTTTTGTAAAACTTTTTTTTCAAATTCTAGTAGAATTTTGTCTACGATTCGATGTATTTACCATGGAATCGTTCGATCGACCCCTCCTTTCGTAGCATTTTGTTTAGATTCCAGAAACGCTGTACATTTGAATAGCTAAGGTCCGCTATCCACGAAGTGTCATAGACGAGTATTAGCGCGTTGATACCAACAGTGAAATGAGACTCTGTGCGTCGAAACATATTACCATGCATCGGTAAGCAGCTTTCGTCAGACATGTTACAGTGTACGTAGATCTGTATCGGCGGATCTGTATCGAAACTATCTCGTATCGATGCAGGAATTAGGATACCGAATACGATTTCGTAGGAAATAAATCTCCTCTCGAGGAGAATCTTTAATTTTGTATTTTTTTACAATCGACACATCGATCAATTTATGATCTGCGATAGTCCGATTGATGATAACAATACCGGAGTTGGAAAATAATCGGACATTTTGAAACATGTATTTCAACGTAGGTTAAAACTGATGCAGATTTCGTGAAAGCTGAGTGTCGATGCATCATGACATGTTTTTTCGATGTGCAGACCGAGCTTCAGTACGGTCGTCGTAAAGCAATGTGCGCTTGAACAGCGGCTAATCGTTTTCGTCTACGGTTACGTTTCTATGAAGCGACGCTTCGTAGACAGCGGGCCTAAATTAGAATTAGTAGCACGTCTACGCTGTAAACTGTACATCGCTGAGCATGAAACGGAACACGGAGAGACGTTCGTCTTTCCCCTAAAAAAATATTCGTTTAGAATTCGAGAAGAAGAGATCGCTGTTTTTCTATCTATGATGGAACGTGTCGTTCGTGCACGCATTGTAAAATAATATCGTCGCTTCTACGTCCTCTTACTTTTGTACGCAATTCTTTTTAAAAGAGAAATCACAACGACGTACGAGTCGTTTGTCGACACGAGCTGTTACTTCCCTTAACGAGCTCCACTGTCTTCTGTTGCAATTAAGGGGACCCTGGACACGTTAACGATCTTCACGTTTTCTAAACGACTTAATTTCCCTTTCGATCCGATTTCGATCCAACTTCGTTCTCTTTCGTTCGATACTTTTTTAAAATATTCTATGAATCCTAAAATTCTAAAATAATATCTTTTAGAATTATCAATGGAAAAAGAAGATACCTTTTTGATTTAACATCGTTCTAATTTCCTTCCTTACCGTTCGATGAAATATTTGTTTAATTCTAAAATTGTAAAGTATTATAGAATAGTTTCTTAATTCTAGCGTAATAGTTTTTTAAATTGTCAACGAAAGAAGATCGTACATTGCTGTGATTTCGTGTAAATTATAGAATATAATCTGTTGCTTGGGGCAACGTTACAGACTCGATCTCCTTTGTAAATATATCATCAGAGAATGTTAACTTAGAGCACATGGCTGGTGTCGGTTGTTTAGGGCATTTTGACTGCGGTGCTGGGCGCGTTTCTAGGACAGGGCAGAGACCCCGATCAGGTTGCTGTCATGGCTAAAAACGCTTCCGAGGTTAGTACCTGATCGAACACATTGTACATGAATGATTTCACTCCTTCTTTCTCTTTTTCTAATTGACGTTTCGTCAAAAGATACACCAGAACATAGACTATGGATATTTATGCGAAATACATATTTTTCTAAATAACTAAAGAAGCAGAGTATTCTACTTTGGATATTTTATATGTCTTCGTATATGCGTTTTATATGCATTTAATATGCATTCTATACATTTCTTTTTATTTTTTGTCTTTCGTCACACGTCCTGCTAAGCTATTAACAAGTAACTACAATTACATGTATTCCATATATATGAGTAAATAATTAATTAGTTATTAGCTAGCGAATTAGTACAGTTTTATATACTTCTATAGGCGGTGCGAAAGATTTATCTCCTTTAGGAAACTTAGAGCATTTTTCACATTATCTTCTTCTATTGGTTAGAAGCGATGGCATATCGTTGGGTATTTTTAAGTTGCATCTTGTATCTTCGAATTTGATGCAGTAGCAAAGTAGATATACGCTGGTGCTGTTGGTGTTGCAATACTCACGGGGTTCAGCACTCTGTTCTAAGCATTTTTTGTATCTTTGAATTCCCCGCAAATGCATAAAAATTCACAATCTATTTATCATATTCAAATTTTACAATGAAGTTTTTGTGAAAAATTTTATTAAGATGAACGGCAGAGGAATTGACGAAGCGTCGATAAGCTAAAATAAAATAAAAAGTACGCTTTCCACGAGTAGAATAATGCTTTTGCTCTGTTGATTTCGCCTAGTATTATAATTCTTACACGCATTTAATGGATCAATTTTTCCGAAACAGTTCATTAGCATAGTGATCAATCTTCTGGACGCGTTGAAGACCTCGTTCTCTCATCGTTCCCTGGCAGCTAGGTCTATGGGAAGACGGGACACGGTTTCAGAAGCTGCAGTCGCCTCCATTTCCATGCTCAAGGTACTTGAAAATATAATTTTTTGCATAGACCTACTCTGTTCTTATTCGTTCTGAGATTAACGCGATTTTCATTTTAGGGCTACATGAGGTCAGTGAAGTCATTTAATAACGTTGGTCGTGCGGAAGATGAAGGTCAACGAGGCTGTGCCGAAAGAGCCCTCTGCGAAGCCAGTGCAGAGTGTGTTGCAGATGCTCAGGGGACGTCTTCTATCTTCTGTCAACTTGGATCGTAAGTGCCTGTATTTTTCTTGTAGTGTTCTTCCAATTGAGAAGATTTCTGGGAAGAATACATATAGTAAGTATATATATAGACGGCGAATGTTTTTCTAGTTAATTATTTGAGTTATTCTATAAACGTATAGAAGAACAAAGTTCTTCAATTCGTCGCATTGACACATTTCATTTCTAAGTTTTCAAATTTCCAATGTTTAAAATTCTCAAGTTTCTAAAAATCCTGTAATCCTTAGATTTTTACATTCTTAGATTTCCAGAGTTGAAAAGTTTTATATTTTCAAATTAACAGTTGACACAAAGCAGTTAAAACTCAGGTATCACAGTAGTTAGGAAGTGTACAAAATATTAAATATATTTTCAACACAATCTACCTAATTCGTCATTTTGTCTTATGGACTGGATTCCCAGAAAGCTGCTCGATTGTAAATCTACATAACGTTAACAAAGAAAACAGTGATTGATCGACACTGACAAACAACATAATACTTGCAATAATAAACGAGCAATGAATAAAATTTCTTACATTTTCAAGGTACGCGACAAGTTACCTGCTCCAAAGGCAGAGCGGAGTAGGTTTCGAAGCACTGTACGAAGCAGGTCGACGTGGACGCACCGGTGAAGACTGCAGAACCCTGTTCATGGACTGCAACGCCGTATGAAAACCCTTTTCGATTCCTTCAAGTACGATTTAGACTCTCTGCGACGCGACTAACACCGCACTCGGTTATTTCTAACTTCTCTAAATTAAACTCAACGAGGAATTCCGTTTAAAATGATCATTTCTTCGTTAAAAGTTTCTCTATCAATTTTTGGAGTGTCTTGCCGTGTGTGTCGTGTGCCGAAGTTTAAATCGCACCGATGGAAGAGTAGCTTTATACGCGAGAACCGTGTCGAGACCAAACCAGAATGGTGATCCTCTCTCGAAGCTCTCGTTCGACGAACTCGCCTCATCGATCGACCAATTTTAAATTGGAACATTTAGAACCGAGACTAAGTCGAAGCGAAATTATAACGAAAGTAAGATCCGATCGGAATTGACGAAATCATAGGTTTTATTGATCGATTAATGATCAATTCTTAATACATTGTTGACCAGTCAATAGTAAACTCGTGTTTGCACGCACGGAAGTTGTGGCTGGTGATACAACGTTCATCTTTGGGTAAAATATCAAGCGATATGCATCAGTGTTTGCATAAAATAGCCAGTGAACAGTGTGTTAACTTATTGGTCGATCAACGTGTCCGATAGCGTTGCTGTTAATTGGTCGATAATCCGTAACGATTGATAAAACTCTCCGAGTTCTCTGGGATGTGGAAACGTTCCTGGCGGATCCTGCGAGTTCATTTACGTAAAAGGAGTTCGCGACAGAGAGGAATACGCGTGAGAAGAGGCCGCGCACGAACGAATGGCGAGAGTATAATACACTTTAAAGTAGATGTAGACTGAATGAGATTCCAGGGCCTGGACGAACTGTGTACCGTTTGGACAGGTCTCTACGACAATCACGATATTTATTTCTATTTATTGAACTTAGTGGACATAGAGTTAGCCCGTAGTCGAGACTCGAACAGCTACCACGCAAAGGGAGGACCCGTTCTTTTCCTTGAAAATCAATTATCGAACGTTAATTGTAATATCTGCATTGTTAATCTCTGTTTGAATTGAATCTGCGTTTTCTTTTTGCCACGATCCGAGTCGACATCTTCAATATTTAATCTCTAGCTTGTTCGCATTTAGCGAGACAGTTTCTTCGTTTCGGGGAGGAAGACGAGCTTTGAGTTGTCGGATGTTTTACGTTTGGTAAATCAGATTGATGACTTTCTTCGAATCTTTTTCTGGCTTGTTTCAATGGGATTCGAGGAAATTCATATGTTGGAATGCCCCTCCCTAGTTTTCTTTTTTACGAGTTAACGTCTCAGGATATTGTGTTTGTTTTATCACCCGCTCAAAATTATCTATTGTATATAGGTATTATATATGTATACACTAAACACACACACACACAAACAAACAAACACACGGGTGGAGTTTTTCGCAATAGCCACGTTCTATTTAGCTCAGTTAGCGTATCTCTTAGACGTAAGTTGTATGTATGATGTGCGGTACGATGATATCTCAATTGAAATTAATAAACGGTCTTATTGATAAATCTTAGTCCTCAAAATCCTTCAAAATCCTTAGTCCTTCAATTGTATAAATGTTCTCCTTTAACGAATTTTTCCGTCAAATCTTTCGTACAAATTTGTAATTCTCGGTTGAGTTATTTTTGCATGCATCCTCTACATAAAGTTCTTTAATAACAATTAAGGCAATTAATACGTCGGTTATTGGACCAAAGTCGCCTGGCTTCTCGTTGTGACAACTTTCTTTTCTTAAAAGTCCTCGAGCCAACTGACGCTCTTTGAAACTCTTGCTGGCGTCATCGGCACTGTAAAATCAACGGTATATCTTCATCAAAATACTTATTCTTCGAACCCAACCAGGTCAATCGTCTCAGCAATCCTCTAAATTAAACGCAATGCCAAATTTCATTGAAAATTTCATTTAGCTTCATACGCGAGAACCGTGTCGAGACCAAACGAGAACTCGTAATCCTCTTTCCGAGGTTGTCGTTCAACGAACCCACCACATCGATCAACCGATTAAATCGGTCGCCTTTTACAACATTTAGCACCACGATTAAGTCGAATTTTCATGTAAAATGTAATGCTACTTTTGTCTAATCTCTTTAATTTGGAACAGAAATCAACATAAAACAGACGAATAGTGTAAATTATCTTACCACAATCTTTTTTATTAATAAAGGTCGTTAATCCGTGTAATATCTGAATTTTTATCCCTCGATATTAAAAAATGAAGAAATCCAAAAATCTGAAGATTTGAAGTTTCAAAAAATCGAAGTTAAATGTTGAACTACTTGTTCCTTGAACCCAACTAGGTCAGTTGTCTCAGCAATTACTCTGTTTAAAGACATTCTGTTCCTGAGATGGGGAACAATGTATCTGGAGATCTTCATGATAACAAAAATTATCCTCGCTTCTGCGACAACGAGGACACTGTGCGTTTAACCGGTGCAACCAGCGGACAGGCGCGGACAACGCCAGGAGATTCACAGTCTGTGACAAAAAGCAAGAAGAATAAACTGTTGGTTCCTTGCACGAAACAGTGTGAATTAACGCGCAAAGACGGAAGGTTGCGAAAGACGGAAGCTTCTTCGCGCGTTTATCGGTGATTCGTTGAAGGTGAGACACCTGTGAGTCGAAAGTGCTTCCTATCAAGAAAACTCGAATTCTTCTGCATAATTATAATTCCTTTGAAAATCAAATACACTGATACATTATTAATTAATTAATTTTTCTGTTGGCAAATTTTCCTGCAGACGATGCTCGAATCTTTGATGAATTTCTTCTAAATTTACAATTTTTCTATTATAGTTTATTTTCTTTCAGAATTAAATACGTTACCACTTGGCGAAGTATTAAAAGCAGTAGCACAGATAAAAACGTCTACGAACCATTGAAATTATTTCTTTCAAAATTTATGACCTTTTCGAAGTACCAAACGCGGTAGGTACCTTTTTTTTTTTTAAAAAAGACGTTAAAAATGGTAACTGTGGATGCATTTCTGTAAACTGTCGATAAACCTTCTTACAGATGACGTTTAAATCCTTGATGAACTTTGGAGGCTACAAGGATTCTTATTATCCTAACGTTGATAGGTACCACAGTGGCCCTGCTGGTGGCTACCATCACAGCGGATCTGGAGGATACCATCACAGCGAATCTGGAGGATACCATCATAGTTCACGAGGGTGAAGAACGTTAATATCGATTAGAATTGTCGCGTTGCATAACTGGCAAAATCGTGGCATCTTGATGCAAATGACAAAGAAATAGTTCTTTTACAAAAATATACAGTTTGCGCTAGGAACTTACTTACTTTTTGATCGTTATTACTAAATTATTTAATTGTTAGTTAGATTGTCGTTAAATCGTTATTATAATTATAATTATTATATTTATGTTATAATTATTCAGATAATTATCGTGGTGTTACGAATATTTTCAGTGGTAAAGGTAAAGGAGGCGACAAGGGAGCTGCACTTAGTGCTCTAACGTTGCTTGCTTTTCTCTTCTTACTGAACATCATGCAGGTAACTTTTCTTCCTATCAAACTATCTGCGAATCTTTTTCGAAAAATTTTCATCCAATTAATTCGGAACATCTAAAATGAACATTCCTTTGGTGACTAATTACGATACAGACAGGACCATTATCTTTCTTTCTCCTCATTTTTTTTAAATATTTAATTTATCATATCGAAGAAAATGTACTTTTACGCCCAACTTACTGTTCTATGCCGTATTTTCAGCAATCGATGCAGGACCAGAATCCCATAATAACGACCACAGCGGCAACGATTGTTCTGCGTGACAACGATCAGCCAGTGGTGGTGGACGCGAAGGAGGAAAAGGAGAATACTAAGAGGGAGGAGGCGAAGCCCGCCGGTAGTTACAGGACGCCAGCAAAATCCAAAATCCAAAGGCTTAACAGTCAATATATTAAATGAAATCAGATTAGTACACAATGATTCAGTACAGAGTTAGTTGAAAGTAGATGAATTAAAATGAAGAACTTTGCACCGAGACCAGAATCGCAAGCTGTTCTCGTACACGTTTAACAATGTCATCCTTAAAAGATCGCCAGCATTGAAATCGTATTAAGATAATATTTATTGAATTCATTCTGTAACAATTCCATAAACAGACGTGCTTCGAAATATCGTATAAGTAGCATCATACGTTATTCTCATAATTCACACTCCGCCATTATTTTTCCTCTTTTCCCTCTTCGTCTTTCGTAATTCCAATTTTCCTTCTCTTTCTATATATACATATATATATATATACATATTTATTTATTTATTTATTTATATCTTGTTCGTAATGTAATTCTTTCATTCGTGTGTGTATATATATATATATGTATATAATAATAGCCGTATAATTTCCTTGAGGATAAACATACATATATACAGCGAAAAATGTCCATCTCTTTCTTTCGTTCTTTTCTTCTCTTTTCTTTTTCTTTCTTTTTTTCGTTCATCCTCGAAATTTCTTATAATCGTTTTACGCGCGAACGAATTTGCGGATACGAACACGTTACTTCCGGTAAGTCGACGCGGAACTCAGTCGAAAGTTATTATATTTATAAGAATAGACTCTATAGGAATAAATAATTTGCTGTTTCTCAGAAAATAACAGGCTTAGAGCCGTCCGCGACGAAGCTTCTTGCTTTTATCTTCTTTCCTACGGATTTCTTTTTTGTCTTTTACGCCACTTTTCTCATATTTTTTTCTCTTTCTCCCTCGTTTCGTTTCGTTTCTCTTCCCTTTTTCTTTTCTTCTTTCCATCTCTTTTTTCCCCTCGCGCCTAAAGAAAAAGATTCTTATTACAGTTAACATCGAGCGGAGTTGTTTCTTCAATTTCCCTATTACTTTAATTAACAACGCGAGTCGATCGTTTCCCATTGTCGGATCTATAAATATTTATTTCCTCGGTCTGTTTCTCGAATATTCCTTGCTCTTCTCTTCGTCACCTGGACGCTCCTTTCACCGCGATACAACGATGATGACCGCTTTGCGTGCAACTTCCGGTTCCTCAACCAGACGACTCGACCAGCGACGAGCTCTGAACAACCCACCAGAGGATCTTCGAGATCGAATCAGAAGCGATTCAACCCAGATACGCCTAATTTTCTGTAGAATAATTGCAAGATCACCGTGTTACTTTTTTTCTTTGAATAGTTTGAATAAAAGCGAACGTACAATAATTTGTTATTAACTGTTGAAAGCTGTTATGGGTTAAACTCCATCTTATGCGAATTTTGTCTGAAGAGTATCGTCTCTTGATTGTACCACTCTAATCTTATTCGTAACCAACGCGAGAATAACATTTTTATTTTTATCTTTCATTTTCAATATCGACAAATACCAAAAGATTGACTTGCACTCTTTTTCGATTCGATTGGCTTCTAAACTAAAAAGAACATCGTTTCATCTGTGGTATAGTATTAACATGAATTTTTTTAATGTTAACTTAACGACCAATAACGTACTAATATATGGTGATAAATTAATAAAAAACGTTAACGTAACAACTTCACTAAATGGCGGAAGCGAAGGGGAAATTCAGACATATCTGCGTCAACGAATAATAGTAATAGCAGATGATAATAATAAAATCCTCTGAGATTACTACGAGGCCTACGAACACGTTCGAGTCAAACTTTTAAGCGACATTAGAAGATTTTTTCAGAGAAAAAAGATGGGGCGAAAGAAGCTCGTCGCCGTGTCGAACGATCTCGCATCGAGAACCATTTGCCTTGGATTAACATTGCAAAACCCGTGTATTCCCATCTATTGTTAACATTCCTGAACATTCGCGATATTTTTTAACAAATAGTTCCTTCCTTTCCTTCTTTTCTCGTCTTTTTCATAGATTTCTCGCCTCGTGGACGATTCCTTGGCCACGGAATTCCACAACTTCCGGTACACGCTGCTGCCTCCAGTCTCGCAACTTCCTGACGGCGAGAGAGCATTCTACAGTCTAGTGTCTAGAGGAACGCGATGTTTGAAATGATTGAGCCACCCGTCAAAACACAAACACCATTTTTATTCTCTTTCTCCGTCCGGTTGCTTCCCTTCTTTCTTATCGCTTCCTTTTTCTCTCACACTCACTCTCTTCTTTTCTCATTTTCTTCATTTCTCCTTAATTTCTCTCCTCTCTTGTCTCTCTTTCTCTCCCACTCTCTCATACCACGATTCTCTGCAGCATGCGCCCTCCGATTCTTTTTTATTTACACAACATATTTTTTTTTCTTTAGAAACATCGAAATATCTCGGTAGACGTCCGCTAGTCGTCAAGTAGCTTAAAAAGTAACCGTGTAACGACGTGTATTGCTAAGGGAGGCTGGAGGGGTGGTTGTAATCGGGCTGCAACGCCCCAGTGAGTCTTAGGAGTTTCCCTCGAGGCTCCTCTACACGTTCCAACACGTCGCGACGCGCGTTTTAAGTTCTTCATGCGATTTAGCTTTCGCGACTCGTGTTACAGGCCATGTATTTCGATTATGGAAGCAATTTGTATCGATGCAGGAGTCAGAATTGCGACTTGGTCGGTGGGCAAGGTCCGATCGGACGCAGCTTTCGACATATCGCGGAGGGTGGCAACGATACCGAACGTAATTTACGGTAGACTCTGATCGTTGTATTTTGTTTCTCGATGCTCGACCGAACCTTATCCGACAGACGTTGAAAAGCAGAATCACGTAGACGCGAATAATCTCTACGATCGTTCGGTTCGTTCGTTGCTAGTTGCTTCGATAACGGGGAATTAGAAAATCCGTCGCTCTCGATTAACCGTGTTTCTGGCCATTTCTTTTTAGTCTTCGATTTTGTATTCTTCGCGATCAACCTCCTAGTACCGACAACGACGCTGGAATTGCGAAATGCTGGGACATTTTGAAATACGCGTTTCAAGTTCGGTATCGCGCCACGAACTGCAAGGAATCGATAACGCGGAGGCAAACCGAAGCAGATTACATGAAACTTAGGTGTCGATGCGTCGCAACGTGTTTCAACGCGGACAGAAGCCTTTACAACTTTTATATTCTTCCCGGTTTTTCTTCGTTTTCTTATTTGTTTGCTTCCCACCGTTTGTTGGATCGGAAAAGCGTTTCTTCAATGTACTTTTGTGCAGATAATCTATACAGCAGAGGTTCGTTCGTTCGAACTCGTCTCCATACTTATTTCGAATTATTGAAAGTTATTCGGAAAATGTTGGAACAATCGGAGAAGCTTTCGCTGTTCTCGAAACGAGACAGAATTAAAACACGTTCATCGAACGCACGAATCAAACGGCAGCGGATCGTGAAAAGAACGTCTGGCGATAATTCGGACAGACTATGGACGTTGATGCGTTTGTAGAAAATTGAAAAATGGAAGAACGCACGTACGTTAAACGACTTGTAGAAAATATAAATACTGCCTATGTAGGGTGCATATTGTATGCAAAAATATAAAAAAATATCCAAAATATAGTACTCGTTGGCAATATAAAATTTCCATTACGTTGCTTGTGCTGAAGAGGATAGAAATATGCGTCAACATCCATAGTCTAAATATCAAACGGGCATGCTTAAATATTGATACGATCGAACAATTTAATTAATATCGTAGAGTGGAAATATTCAAAGTGAAATATTTGTGAAACATCGAAAGCTTCGCGTTACTCGTCATTAGGCTGCGGATTTTTACGCGTTTACGAGAAATCGAAAAATCCAAAAAGTAAAAACTGCTCGCGAAACTAATACGCGGAAATGTAAGGAATATTCAAACGGAAGTAGTCGTTATCTTCTTTAATTCTCCATTTTTCTTGCGTCGATAGAACCGCAAAACTGCACAAAAATCCTCAGTCTAATCGTTGTTGTAATCGACGAATATCGCAGCGGAAATGTTGAAAATTCGATCGATTCGATCAACGCGTACGGCGAATAATTTAAATTACGCTCGAAGATTGTCTGGAGAGCAGACGATCTCCAGAATTTCTCATTTCTCTTTTCCTCGGTTCCATCGTTTCGACCGGGAAAACGCAAACGAATTGCGAAGCAAGAGTAGGAATATGAAAAGTTGCGGAAAACGGTGTTGCGGCGTCAAATCGCTAAGATTAAATCGCCGACGAAGGGTCCCAAGCTAAACATCAACATCTAAGAAAAGACTCGTTGATCGAGCGTCCTTCCGTAGACCTCGACGAACTAGCTGCTAACTCGTTTAGCGACTCGTTTTAAGTTACTCTTTGCGCGCCAGTCACGCCTCTCCTCGTTCGGAGATTAAAGCGGAACGATTTGCTCAATTCCTACATGCATATCGGAGAACTCGAAACGAACTCGTGTCATTTTGTGCACAGACTAACACTTTGACTGCCACGGTGGTCATTGGTGACCGGAACGCTTGAACTTCTTACAATTGTAAAAATCGAATGAAAATTCACAGTTAGGGCATTTTGAATATAACCGATAATTAGAAGATGCTTTGATACAAAAAGTGCCCCATTGAACGATTAAACATTTTTATTAGAACATCGATAAAAAAAAATGAGAAGGAATCTTGCATCCAACGGTGCACTGTGTTTGCATCCACATCTTTGAGGGGTAATCTACGAATATTATTATAAACACAGCTTAGAAAATAATCGTAAATGCTGCTTTATAATCATATACATAATTGAAGTTAGAAGTGAGCACATATCTTACTATTATATATAAAATGAGCAAATACCGTTTACTAATATCTTGTGCACGTTTCAACAATATATTCTGCACGTTTTGCTTACGACGAAATAACGAATGCGAATAGTTTGTTGAAATAAACGAAGCCTTGTTATAATACGTGGCTATCAACGGTTACAAAGGCGCCACGGTGGTCACCAGTGACTACCAATGAGATAAACGATCCATTGAGGAAGAATGTTGTTTTACATCGTCAATTTATTACTATTTTGCCATTATATGCTTTGAATAATAAAAATACTCCCGTGGCGTCCTGAGCGAAGCATGTGATTTCAGCGTGGCAGTCAAAGTGTTAACCAGATTCTGTCACATCGACGGTGAAGTAATAAAATTGCGGAAATCTCTTTCTCTTTCCTCCAATTTTCTTCTATTCCTCGTATTAAATGCAAGCTGAGATGCGTACGTCTTGTTGCATTTCTCGTACTAAATGCAAGAAGAGAATGCAACATTTCTCGTACTAAATGCAAGGAGAGACGCGTACATCTTCCACTTGCGTTTATCGCTTGTGGGAAAACTTATGTTAAAAATTCGAGACACTGAGAGGAAGAATGGACTACGTGGTTAGGGAAGAAAGAGAAAGAAGGAAATAATAATCGCGTTACGTATGACAAATGCGAATGACGACGACTTGCTGGAAAAATATCGCGTGTCCATTTTTAGCGTTTCGTAGGGAAACAGTTTTAACGATTCACCGGTACTTTGTAATTAAATAAATATCTTCTACTTTGTAATTATATAAATATCTTCTACTTTGTAATTGAATAAATATCTTCTACATTGTATTTGTCATCGCTCTATGGTGCTACAAAATTAGCTTGCAAGTTGCGGTATCGTTTTTAGGAATATGAAATAGCAATGGTAAGTTATGATCGTTGAAGATAGCTGGAAAATTATATATATAGCTGGAAAAGATAGCTGTAGGAAAATTATATATAAATATATATTAATAGTATTACATGTAAGTTTACTATATGTAATATTATAAATATATATTGTATCGATATAAAGAAAAATATTACTTCTGATGAATTTACGAAGCAATTATACATTTGATAAGTTTACGCAACACGAAGAAACCGGTGAAGAAATATTTGTTGCGTGTAAAGATTCGAATTTCACGAAATGTGGACACGTCATGTTTCTACAGCAAGTCGTTGATTTAACAAGCTTGAGACATTGACAGTAAAAATGGGCTAAATGGTTAAAGAAGAAAGAAGATATCCATAACGATTTACATGGAGAAATGTACAATCTCGTTGCCAAAGATTGTCCAAAAATCCAGGTGGATCGACGACCACCTTTAAATAAAATTGTACGAATTTGAATTCTACGAATAGCGGACACGAGAGATCACGAGATGGAGCTGCGAAGAAAATATACGAGACACGTTTCTCAGCTTCTTTGTATACTCGAACGAACATTGTTCCGCAATTGAACACAGCCTACTAGCATAATCGTACACGGCTAATGGGAACGTATTTTACGCGGTGAAAAATTCGACGACGAGCCGAGGAATCTTCGTTTCTTTTGATCCCTCTCCGAAGAAACTTGACACAATCTTTCAGGGTTCTCCGAATAGAGTACGCTACGTTATCGCTAAATTGCGATCGGTACAGCTAATTGGTTCCTGCTAACTGGTTTGGTTAATCGTCGATTAACAAGGCAAAGGAAAGGTACGAAAGAGCCGAGCGATCGATTTCTGCGAAAACCTTTCTTCTTCTTCTTCTTCTTCTTCTTCTTCTTCTTCTTCTTCTTCTTCTTCTCTTCTTCAATTATCGTCTCGCGGGAATCGCTACTTACCCTAAAACCTGATTTACAATGGTTCACGAAAGTATTTGAACGTTTATAGAGACCTTCTATGAATATATCGTCCTTCTTATGCCAACAACATCATGAATACGCGATTCAACAGATCGTAGAAATTCGCGATCGAATGTAAAATTATTGGACACGTCTGAGGATAATGAAGTTCACGATATAATTAATTACGTTGTTGTATCATGTTTGTTACAAGTACACCATGGATCTTTATGCAAATCTTCATGTTTACGAACATAATCGAGAAAGTAGAAAGGAGATTCCTTCAAAGGAGATTTGTTGCACTTGTTAGAAATTACAAGACGTCGCATAACGTACTTTGGATATCTTATATATTTTTGTATAATATCGTATGAATTCTACGCGCTTCTGCGTCTTTAGATTTCGCATAAATCTCGCATAAATTTCGATCTAGTTATGACGCTCATCTCTTTACATTTACGTAGCTAAGAGCAAGAAGAAAGACCATGAACGACAAAATGAAAGGATACACGGTATTTTTGGTTTTGGCATAAACGGGACGATATTACGCGCGTCATGTCAAAAATATCTTGAAATTTCATTAGCATCGACCTGGCTATCGTGCGATTACGCTGCTCAAAGTTGACAAACACCAAGAGTTTTATATTTGCGCGTGATAACGACCGAAGAGACGCTTGGTAAAAATTGTAAAAGTTATTTGCAAGAGTTTTAGATTCAGGTATAACACACACATATAATATGTACATAAGAGCGTTTTATAATATGTGTTCAAATACATTCGCGAGTCACTATATCCGATGCGATCCATTCCATTAAATAAGACTCTTTCGATTAACGAGGATCGAACAACTTTACAATTACTTCTATTACCTTGTACTCTTCAATTCGACATCCACAGAACAGAATCTTTCTGCAATGTTGCGCTCTTTCTAACTCGATGAATCATCCGACTCGAAGATTCGAAACTTAGTCGTAGCGAACAATTTGGACGAGCGAAGAAGCGCTCGCTGAAACAACGAAAATGTCGAGGCTTTAGGAAGCTTGGATGATCGAGATCCGTCGTTCGAGAGTTACGAAACAATTTTGTTGACTTTCATAAATATCGGGATAGTCGTCCATCTCATCCATCATTACGACATTCTGCAAACGATCAGAATCGTTCGAATCAGATCGCTCTGATTGATCAGTCAGAATGTGAGATAAAGATTCGCAATGATCAGGAAAAATTTTGTTGAAGTTACTCGTGGAGAGGAAAATAATGGTAATTGACGATTGTACCTATCGATTTTTTGATTTAAATCTAGTTGAGACAGTTTCAACTAAATCTAATGTTTAACACTAGAACTACCACACCAGTGAAATTGACTGGTTTTACAATTTTATTTAAAAATTCCTACTTTATTTTATATTTTAACGATAATTAAAAGAATAATATAATGAGTTTTATTTTGTTTTTTTATGTATTCAAACTGAAAATAATTTTGTATCAAGGCTACTTATACCAATACCAGTCAAAATGATTGGTACTCGTCAAAGTGTAAAAAGGTCCTGCAATCTGTTTATCGAACCCCAATTAACCAGTTTTCTCGTTTCGTACAACTTGCCACACGTTTTTCAAATTTTTACCGCGTATCATTCGATATGACGATATCAGTTATCAGGAAAACTCCGAATCGATCGCTAGATCGCTAGATGCTATTACTAGAAATACGAGATCAGTGAAAATGACTGATTCTACAATTTTATAAATGTGTCAATCCTCGTTTAGGGATCATGGTCCCAGATGGATTAATAATATCAAAAAATGTACTACATAACATGGAATTGCTTCTGTAAGAAAGTAATAAATCAATAAATATAAAAATATTCTATTATTACGTATTTCTTAAAGACCAGTCATTTTCACTGCTTGTGGTAGAAATAGCTTCGTGTTAACTATCGGTAGTTCTAGTGTTAAAGAGAAAGTAGTGGAAATCCGCTAAATGAATTTGAATCGTTAAAGGAATATACAAAATAAAAAAAAGGAAAAAAATCCGCAAATGCAATGAACAATATAATAGTACAAACGTCAAGTTTCATCAATGTATCGTTTGTCACTGATGAGATTCTTATTGCAACGTAGCTGAATGTTCAACGAATTAGCAATAGTTTTATCTTACTCTTCGGATTGCAAGTGTTAAAATTAAGCAAAATCTCCAACATGTTGCAAACAACGTTGCGACGATTTTTCCCACAGTTAAATTTTGTAATAAACGTGTCCCGATATTTACGAACGGGCTTGTATCTGTTGTAGCCAACATGGATCTCGAAAAGAATTTAGGACGTTACTCGAGTGACGAAGCAACCGAAAGGAACACTGTAACATCAACGAAAACGCAATCAGATCGATTCTGTGGTTCGTGGTCGGTTTGATTTCGTCGTGCTTAAGCTCCTAAACACTTACACGTTCGCTTCTCACTGTTCAGCAGCCATAGGAGATCGTTGTATTCCTCTGTCAAACTCGCTGACTTCGAAGAGTTTCATTTCTGATATTCGAAGCTCGAAGGTGAACTCTTTCCGAGGAATGAGACTTTTTCAAATGGATATGGAAATGATATGCACCACAGGGTGCATCGATGCGAATGCACACGCGTTTATCACACACGCACACGCATAAATGCGATCACAATCACGTTCGTCTTAATACTGATAGAACGATCTATCGATAATGGACGCATCATATGCGTCCGATGAAATTGTCCAAACGTTCGTTTCCTTCGATTCTCGTGTACGATTGATCACCGCGGATCTTTACGCGGAGATTCACATTTCCGAGAATATAATTAGGAAAATAGAATGCAGGTAGAAAATTGTTTCATCCAGCAAGTAACATACGGAGCACCGTACTTTTGCATGTTCTGTGTATGTTTCCACGTTACGCGTACACTGTGCAACGTTGCGCTTTCGAATTTCCTACAAACGCGTGAAAATCCGCAGACTGTCAGTCGCATTCAGTTTTAATAGAATACGTCGTGTACACGAAAGTCGAGAGGATCGCGATAAGAACAATCGCTCGCTGTTTGAACGTACGACGATATTCTTGTAATTCTCTACACCTGCGGAGGTACTTACAGACTTAGGTCTATCTACATGATATGATGAAGCATCGAAGTAAGCTTGCTTCGTGACACGAGATCCCCACTGTCAACGTCACGCAATCGACAAAATAATACTCTTCCGACTATCTCTGTTCGGTGTACAAAACGTTGCGGGGCTCGTTACGACGAAGTTGGCCGATGATATTCGAGAACACGCGTTGGTGATTCGAGCTTCGAGGTCCCCTGTGCTTTCACAGTGATCTAAACGCGATCGTGAAACTAGCTTTCAGCCGGAGATCCATCGAAAAACCGACCTAAGCTGTGCTATGTTAAATTCAAAAGTATTTGCTTCGATACTTATATTATTGTCCAAGAGTATAATATTTGTTGGACACTTTCACGTTACTGCACGCGGATACACAATACTTATAGACTCTTCAAATAAAACTCTTTGATCTAATTTTCGCTAATCTTATCTGCAGCGATCATATACGATATACATTATAGTACATATATAGTACATATTAATAGAGATAGTTAATATTGGTTGTTCCCCGTTAAATAAATAAATAAAAGAATTGTGTAACTGTAGCTGAATAAAAATTAGTTCCGTACAGCGACTGTAAATGTTCCAATCTGTTTGCATCAGTCCAATATTGTGTACTCTATCGTTTCAGATCTTACGAAATGTTATTTATCGAAAATACGTTAGGCTGTTAGAGCATTGCGGGCATACTCTTTGCTTTAGTTTAAATTTGATCACCGCAAGAAGCAACGAATAAACCATACAGGGTAGTTGTTTTATCTTAGCATTGAAAGTACAAATTACAAATAGAAATCTTTCGATCACGTTGCAGTTTCCGTAGTATACGTATCGAAGGAAATATCTTTAGATTGAACGTAACATGACGTAGCTTAGTTTAGCTTTCAAGCAGATCTGCAGCCTGCTAATTACTTCTCCAGCGTCTAAGCTGGTAGATATCGACTACTTTCAATTTCGAGCGCGACGAAGGACCTCGAGGATCTTCGACGATCAAAAATGCCTTTTCAAAGTCGCTGTTCGCGAATAGATCTCCAAGAACCACGTTCTTTTCTGTCGTGAGGAAGCATTTGGTCAACACGCGCGCATCAGCAAGCATGCCTTTGCCCTCGTTTCCAAGGTATAATACGCGAATCTAGTAACGAAGGAACGAACGAGTTCTCGTGGAAGGTACGCAATTAGACTAAAAACGTTTCTCGAACGAATGATCGTTACAAGGTATGTACAAGTGTGTATATGTGTTTTCGTGTATATGTATGTGTGTACGTTAAACGATATAGCGAGAAATGCGGCGGAGCGTTTCCGTGACGCGTTTTTCGTAAAATCGACTACGAAGCGCCGTTAAACAGCAGTGACGTTCGATTTTCGACCGTGTTCAACCTCGAAGAAACAAGTACAGGATAGCCTTGACTCGTAGCCAACGACGAGAAAAGTCGAGGGAAATTTCAACGATATACACTCCCATTCTTAAGTCAGTATCGGAACTCATAGAAAAATTTCAACCGATTTCATCGTTTTCTTAACAATATAGATTAATCGTCGCTAACTGATCCGTTTCGCATAAAACCAGCAGCCGTCCGAACACTTATGAACGGGAGTGCACATGTACATATCGATCTTCGCTTACATTCTTTGTAAAATCACGCGTTACGAAACGTACAGACAGAGTTTGAAACGCGTTACACGCGGCGTCTATCGTACAACGAACGACTCTGTCGCTTGGAATCCGATTCGTATCTTCTCTTGATCCGTCTCAGTGAGTACGCGCAGCTTCAAAGTCGATACACGCGTGTAACTTATGCAAGATGTTGCCGCAATGAAACGAGCATAGAACTCCGTTATTGGAATTGACACATACCAGAGAATTGTGAGACGTTTGCGATCTTGCGAGGAGAATGAGTTCGATAAAAAAGCGTTCCACAGAAGGAAGGAAAGAGAGAGAGAGAGAGAGAGAAAGAGAGAGCGAGCAGAGTTGATTCGTTATAAAGATAAACGACGCGATTCTTTTCAAGTGGATCGGCGAAAGAAGGAACGAGAACTCGGCTCGAGAACAGTTCCAACAAGGAGATAATTTCACTTTTTTTTTTGTATGTTTTTGTTTGAACAGGAGGATAATAAGGCGAGGCGTGCCGTGAAAAAAACTATTATTGGTGCAGGGTCTCGTCAGTCTCGTCCTGGGATACGATACTGGACCGATTCGACCTAACGTCCAGATCAATGCTGAACGGCTTCGTCAAGCACGTGAACAACGGTTGCGTCGTGTTCTCCTCGATGCTCAGGCTACACTCCAGCGAGCTGTCACTGAAAATACAGAAACAGACCTCTACTCATCACTAGCGTCTTCGACGATTGTTCTACGAAAGCAATACGACTTTGATCGACGATCGTACCCGGGCGCATTTACCTGACGATACTGGCACGGTCCATGGACGTCGACGTAGGCACCGTACAGTTGTCACCGTTACAAGGACGTTCTCCGTTGCTGCTGCAAGAGGAAGAAGTCCTTGTCGCGGACGCTTCCTTCATCGACGCCCTTCGAGATTCTTCATGGCACTCGCACCTGTTTCGTAACAGTATTTACAGTTAATAGGGTTTCTTCGTTGGTGATACTTTAAGATTATTCATATGTCATATAATTATTTAATTTAGAAATTTGATTTGTCAAGTCGATTACGTCGCTCGGTTGTTTAATCTTGGCCGTTTAATTTATTATTATCCGGGGATTGTTCAAGAATATACATACGAAGATCGATCAGAGACATTTTCGAGGCTGTCCTAGCAATTCACTGGTGAGATTAATATCACTAGTGAGATTTTGCGAGCAACGAATAAACATGATCGACGTTGATACATAAATCTGGTACAAGTAACGAGTAACAAATTATCATTCATTGATAACGATTCATATAAAATGACAAAGACAAAAATACTGAAATTAATTACGAATATAATTAGGTTGTCCCAAGAGTTTCTTTTGTTTCATAAGGAAATAATGCACATTTTCTGTTTTATATCATTTTATCGAATCATGAACAATCCACTTTGTCCCAATAAGACGACAAATCTTCTGCATCTACTATTTCCGTATAAAACTTCCATAAGAAACTTTTCGGACAACCTAATATTTAATTAGCTTTATAAAAGCACGAATTTGCTTAAAAATCTACCAGTGTGTTCTCCATCTACTCAACAAGAAGGAGCGCACCTGCATTCCTCCGGTTGAACGTAGCTATATCCACCCGATTTCACCTCGTCCTCAGGTCGAGGGATCGTCTGGATCCTTTTCGGCGCTTTCCTCTTCTCGGGTATCTCCTCGAAGTTGATCCAGTTGCTCGGCCTAGCAGTGGCCCTCGGTGGCAGTGGAGGAGGACTCGGCGATTTACCTGCGCTTTTCCGTCCTCCGTCAGGCACTTTGCCTGCGAATTCCATAAACGTGTTGGCCGCGTGCTTCCGCGGACTTTTCAATTTAAAGCTATCTTCTCGCGGCAATGATATCTTCATCTTCTCAACACGACGCTCGTCGAGGGACGTCTGCATCACAAACTCGTCGAGCAGCGTCGGGTTTATCGGCGTTGTTGAACGCGGCCTCTCGATTGGTATCGTTCTGGACGTAAATAACGTTATTAATTTGGTATTGTTATTGAAGAAAAGACTCGTGGTCGCGATACAGTTCTGTTTAAAAGTCTTTGGACATTTTTTCTGTGTAAAAGATTTTCCTACGAAAGCGTTTGGAGAAGATCGTGAATTTCACGTATTACGATATTCGTAGAACTTCGAATTTTTTTTTAAAGATACAGAATCTGGAATTCTATTTGAGAGTTTAGAATTTTATTAAAAGATCTTAAATTTAGAACTCTATTTTAGAATCTTAAATTTCGTTGAAAAATGTATTGGGTTAGTAACTAAGTGATTGCGGATTTTGTCATTAGATGGTATTGACAAAATCCGCAATCACTTAGTTTCCAATCCAATAGAACTTGGAAATGTATTTCCAAGTGTAGAATTTAGAGGTTTGTTTAAAAGTATAAAGCTTGGAAATTTACTCTTAGAATCTAGAATTACATTTCGTTAATATCGTTGATACATTAGTAGCGTATACTTTCTGAATCGTTGAATATCATTTTCTTATCTCTTGACTATATAATTGACTTCTTTTTATTATATACTTAGCTTCTCGCCGTTTTTAAGCAAACCTTCCAATACTTTACGAACATAATTGTCTCGGGACTTCTGAACAGGGCTGTGAATAAACGGATAGTGAATCGCAACATTGCAGACATCGTGTGAAACAAAAGAGAAAGAAAAGTACGCTCCAATCAGCGAGCAGTAACAGCACAATTTTAAATAACACTTACCTTACTTCCTGAAGTCGTTGTTTCACAGGCAGGATCGGCACAGCCACGCTTTTCTCCAGGGGGAGGGTGGTGGGTACATAAGGAAGATCCTCTTCGAAGCTCTCCTCGTAGAACAGTCCCTTCCTCTCGTCAGGCAATTCCTCGGCAAGTTTCTCCACCTTGTTCCTAACAAACTCGATCTCCGAGTCTCTCTCCGACTCCGAACTATTATGATCCAGATCAGAGATCACGCTTGGTGTCTTCACCAGTCCATCCGCAGTCTTCGTTCCGTCATCCAACAAGTCTGGCCTCTTTTCCACCGTTTTAACCGGCGCGTGTTCCCTCGTTTCAACTTGTTTCTGTTTCTGCCTTGAAACATCTTCCTCGACTATCTCGGCTGGTTCGACAGGTTGTTGCAGCTCTTTGCTTTTCCTTTTCGGCTTAGTAGCTTCCTTCTTTCCTATCGAGTCCTTCGACGAGCTGCTGGATATTCGATGGTCCGCAGGAGGTTTGCTATCGATGGACGACGACGATCTCACAGCGGTTTCGCTGGTTTTCCCGTGGCTACTGAGCTTCGAGTCCTTCGAGGAGCTCCTCGAGATCTCAGAATCTTTCGAACTGCTCTGCGGTATGATCTGGCTGGTCTGGCTGTCCCGCGAGTACGGCCTCGACGTAGTTTCGATCAAAGCTTCGGTCTTTATCCTCGTCGTGGGTGGATAATGCTCTATCGACACTTCCGTTACGATGCTTCCGGTTCGAGGCTCCGATTCGTACTCGTCCAGCAGCTTGGTAGGCGTTTCCAGCGGTATCGACACGCTCTCCGAAGGCAGAGCCTCCTCGTAGTTCCTGTCATCCGCGTGCAGGCTTATGAAGATCGAGTCGTCCTTGCGATTCTCCTTTTCAGCATTAAAACGAAACTCCACGTGGCCTATGCTTTCTAAGGACGGGTGTCCTCCGGAACTATCCAACTCCGTGCCACAGGATGCCGCTATCGCCTCGTCATAACTCTTCTTTCTCTCACGTTTCTTGAACAGACTCAACGTCGAGGAGAACACACCTTTGTTCTTCGAGTCCTTTTTCAAACTGCCAGACCCTTTGTCCAAGGTCACTCGCTCGCGCGATTTCGATCTGCTACGCAGACTCTCCGTGGTGTCCTTGATCTTCGAGGTGAGGCTACGACGTGGTTTTGTGCTCGGAGATGGCGATTCTGGACTCAACACACTGCTGTCTGTACGGGCCTTAAAAGTTGAACACGCGGTGGTCAAGTACATGCAGTGTCTTTTGTTCGAGATTCTTCTCGATTAAGCTAGCGGATCTTCTACAAAGACAAAGCCAGGAATCCAGGTGTGGACGATGTGTGAAGCGTACAAGCCTAATTTCTACTGTACGCGATCTGTGCCAAAAGGTAACCGAACTACTTCAGCGAATAACATCTCTCTTTAACGAGACTTCTGTCATCGAGATACACACGGATTCTTCTCTCTTACTTTGCCAACAAATGTAAAATGCAAGTATTTGGATATATATACCGGAGCAATTGTTTCAAAACATCGATATTTTTGCTATATTCTGGACGTTACGACGCAAGAATATTCTTTCTCTACTCTTCGCTCTTCGTCTCTTTGTCGTGACTAGGATCAAACGCCATTAAAAACTAAAACATTTACTGTATCTAGTAGAACGTTCAAGTTCCATGTTTATCTGCAACGAACAACCGACGCTTCATAAAATCCATACAAACTTGCAAACCTGTCCCTAAAAACATATATTTCCATTACTCTACTGTTACTTAATTGGTAGCTACCCGAAGTAAGCAATGTGATTCGAATAAAGTAAAAGACTTCTTGCCGAAAGCGTTGCCTGTCTCTCGTTACTTTTCGAAAGTTCGGTCATCTTTTAAACAGATCGTGTGTATCAAATACATAATAAGCATTCGCTGTTAATACAAACTACGAACACGGAAGCACGAGGGTACCTTGAACAAAGAGGCGAAACTGCTCTTCCTGGAAACGGAAGAGGGACTGGGTGTACGCGAACCTTCCAGATCGCGAACTTTCTGATGCCTTGGTAGCTTCGGACTACCGGACACGCTGCTCGTTGTTGGAGTGGTCTGTACGATTTCTTTGAAGTTCTGTGCTTTTTTCCTCTTGTCGTTGAAGTCCAAGGTCGCTGGCTTTTGTACCTCTTGCGGTTGACTTCTCGTCGACTGCTGCTGCGACGTCGTTGTACTTGGCGATTCATCTGACTTCTTCACCACTGGTACCTTCAATATCCACGTACAAAACGTAGGTATAATATTGCAGAACCAAACCAATATTGTAAATTAATTTTTCGTTCATATGTGAAAAATTATCGATGAAACATTTTTTGGAAAAAAAAAGAAAAGAAGAAAAAAACGGTACGAGTTTGTTCGAGAAACCAGTCCTTGTCGATTAGAGTTTACCTGTATATTAACCTTCTCCAAGAATCTTTTCGTGATCTCCACTTCTCTCTTGAAGATCTCCTTCCTCTCTTCTCGCCCTCGTCTCCTAGGTTTATCCAGAGGATCTGGTTTCAAGTTTCCATCTACCATCGATACTTTTATGCTGTCTGGAATCAGTGCTTTCGTCGTGTCTGCTTCACGTTTCAGCAGGATCTTCTCCAGGTCGTCGGTCTCTGGTTTCGACGGTTCTATCAAGTTGTCTGCCAGTGTAGGTTTGCTTCCGCAGAACGACGTTTCCAGTAAACATTTGTGTGGACTCGGCGACCTGATAATTAATTATGATATCGATTAATTTTCGTTATCGTCCGTACGCACATACAAATTACGGAAATTCCCTCTCATTCCTCAACTATCACAACGCCGTTCGACAGTCTTGAAACAGTTGTTATATCTGTTTAAAAATCGAAGAAAAGTGAAGCAACGTCGCGCTTTCTTGTCGCAATACTACAATCTCGGTATTTAACAAATTTTGATTTTAACTTCAGGAAATACATAAACTTCGATATGGAAAGTAACGCCTATTCTGCAGTTGGTAGTTTAATAAGTCAAAATTAACTATGAGTTGTTACGTGTGTACGACAAAAGATACAAAGACACACTTTCAATGAACATAACACGAACAATTTTCTCAATTATACAAAATAAATCAAATAAATACACATAATAACGCATTTAGTGGCTGAAAGAAAATTCTCTTTATAAAAGTAGAAATTTGCATAAACGTGGGTGGTCGTTGCAAGAACGAACAACTGATTAATCTACCTGGACGACGTGGCAGAGACAACGGAAAGTTTGCCAGAGGCTCCTGAACCTTGGCTACCCACGGAGGAGAGTCTAGACGTTCTTCCACTAATGTTCAACAGGACGATTTCCGAGCAATTGCTGTCCTTCCTTTCTCTGTCTAATTGTTTGCCGCTATAATCGGACATGGAGCCATCCTCCTTTCGCCTCTTTGCCAGTTTCTTCGATTCTCTTTTCAGATCTTGCTCGTGAATGGGATCTTGCAAGTCGAGCTCCTCCGTCGACGATCTCAGATCCTGAGCGTCCTCTTTGTAGCCTAGAGTCAGCTTGCACCCAGGTGGAGGTTCTCCGCCTAGTAATTCGACATTTATGTTATTAACAATCTTTTCGTGAAAGTGGATATCGATACAGTCTCTACCATAGAACAATTTTCTAACATCTAAATTTTAACTTATCTAGCATTTAACATTAACGAGTATAAATAAATTACGACGTGTAAATTCTAACCATCAGTTCTACCAGAATTAAAAACTACCATACAGGGACCAATAGGATAACACGTGTAAACGGGCATAAGGCAACTCTTTGCGAAAAAATAGAAAGAAAATATTGGGTTGGCAACTAAATGATTGGGGATTTTGTCAATACCACCTAATGGCAAAATCCGCAATCATTTAGTTACCAACCCAATATATAGAATCGGTATTGACAAACTCTTTAAAAAGAAACGAGTTTGTAGATGATAAGATAAATGAAATTTTACAAGCTATAAATTATCCAATAAGTTCTACTAGAATCAAAATCTACTATAGAGGATCTAATAGAATAACACGTGTAAACAGGCATCCTTATAAAAAAATAGGAACTTTTAGGGAAAAAATAGGAATCTTCTTAACAGGAGCGAGTTTATGAATGATAAAATAGATGAAATTTAAGAAACTACGAGTCATCCAATTATCCCGTCTGAGCTAAAATTGTAAAATTATTGATACTGATATTACCAGCTATCGATAAATCATCTCATATATTTAATATACACAAATGAAATTTTACGAATCATAAACCATTCGATAATCCTATTTAATACAAAGTTCTACACTCGTAAACGTTCTACCAACTAGAAATCATCTACCAACTTATAGCTCGACAATTCGCTAATATTGTTAGGGCCCTGTTGCACAATCGAAACAACATTATTTATAAACATAATAAGTTTTACAAGCCGCAGTTTCCAAATTGCCAATACCAGCTGCCCTCTTTACCCGATTTACAGAAACCTTAAAAATACAAATTTTGCAAGTCGCACTTTGCAAATTATCAATAGCAGTTGCCCTTCTTACCCGATTCCTAAAACAACTGAAATTTAACAATGAAATTTTCCAAATTACGAATCGTCCGATCATCCCGTTTCACGTAAGATGGTGAAATGATAAGACTATGTAAATAATCCACTAACCTATAACTTGTCGAATATGCTAATATTATTAGCGGATTAACACATGCACGAGGAGCCAGTTAAACAGACCGCACGGTACAAGTGGATGTTGAAGCTTGTCCTCCGCGTTTGCATCGAGTCGAAAGAGTGAAAGGAGAAAAGAAAGAAGAAAAGGGAAGAAAAATCAATGAGAAGGAACGATTAACCATTGTGTTTCGTGAAAAGGTCGAGTCGTCATTCAGAGACACGTTATCGCGTCACCGCGTTGCGAATCAGCGATAAAAACGAAACGAGCTTGTTGGAAGAGAAATCGTGTCGCTTCTTCGCCTACCTACTTGTATATGTGTGCGTCGGTTGTAACAAAGCAACTGGAATATAGGGCAAAGTTGCAGCTAGGCCTCGTTCCCCTTGAATTCTCCCATAACATCGCGACCACTATTAATTCGTGGCACACAAGCAGAAACAGGGCTTGGCGTTATCTCGAGGGAGCATTTAGAGACACCGGTGAACAACACACTAGGCCTGTTCTCGATCGATCACGACCCGGCCTCGTGGCAACCTTCTTCTTCGCGTCCGGAAAATCGTCCTCCGCGACCACCTTTTGTCGAATCGATACACCACCCGTTTACCCGTTTATTAAACTAATATCGTTCGAACGTCGTCTTTCAGCCGAACAACTATTTCGCTACAAAAATCGAGCGAGTCCATCCTTTTTTTTTTTTTAGGAAACCATGGAACACGAAAGAAGGTCGAGGAAGGATAAAGATGTGAAAAAATATTTCATACGGAGGAAGATTTTCCAGGTAGATTTTTCGAAAACGTAAGAAATGTACCGTTTCTTATACCATTTATCACATTATATGCCACTGTAAATCCAAAATATTCGCGCGATTGCTCGAACAAGTCGCATTCAATTCGGTTTCGTTCAATTATTTCTCACAACTTTTAAAGATCTGAAAAGTTGCACGGTCTTCGCGCTGATCGAGGTCTTCGACTAATTCTTAGCGCGCCGTGACGGGTGGAAGTAATAAAGTGTAAGGAAAGTTTTCCTTCGAAGGGAGAATTAAATAGCGACGACGGTGGAAGAATTTAAAATTTTATCGTGCGTCGGTATATAACGGCAATTTATAAAGGACCAACTTCTTACATTTTTTTAAACGTCGATTTAACTCTTTGACGATGTAATAAAGCAACGAAGAATTTCAATCGGAGGATTGAAAAAAAGTTCGTATTTGGAAAGTGTAGAGTTAGGCGTTTCATAAAGAATAAATTACGACGATGTGCGTTTTCGTTAGGTTCGTGTCTTCGATAGTGCAGCCAGATAACGGGAGAATTCGGAATAAATGCAAATTTAGAGCAGAAGTTATTAAACTTTATATGAGATCGCGTAACAGAATAATAAGGGTAATAATCTTTGTAATTGCTACAGTGAAATGAGAAATGTCGATAATCTGTCATCGAAGGATCAAGAAGGATTTATCGAGTTATCGATCGAGATATAGAGCGTCAGATTTAAAAAAATCGTTTGAACAGATTTCTGCTTGGAATTAGGACAGAACCTCTAACAATTTCTGAGAAGGTTTTAAACACGCTCGTAACATTTTGTATTAAATAACTGTTGCAAAACAACGATTCTTTTCGTCATTGACGATCATAAAATCGAAATGTCAATTGCCTTTGAAAAACATGGAAGATGCTCTGTTATGTTAAATACTCAACCAAGATATAATGCTCTATGCGAAAATAAACAAGTACGTTCGTCTCATCGATATGCAAATTTAGTTTTATCCCGATACGTGATAATAAGCGATACAATTATAAATGCAACGAAGAATTACAATTCTTATATTTTAATTTGATACATCAAATTGAACTTGCCTAATTTATTATCGATTAATGTTCCATTCGTATATTTACTTTATGTACTATTTTACGTATATAAATGAAATTGTGTAAAACTTTTCCAGGGCAAAATGTGGTCGCGAATGAGAAAAGTTCAAGAAGCGTCGATTTAAACAATGATTTTTTTCATCGCTATGATTTTTTGTATTTTATGTATCAGACACTAAAGGTACGTATTCTTGACTTTCTTCAATTGACCACGTACGATAACAATTGAGACAGAAATTTTGCAATTACCTACAATTCGTAAAATTCGTTTACGAATCCTAATTCCGTTCACAAGCTCCTAGAAATGAAAATCTATCAACGTTAATATCTAACAAATTATTAACTATTACTCTACAGTTTCTAAACAATATCGGTTCAATAATGCAACAGGGTCCAGGCAGCTACTTGAATTTTTCCTCTATGCTAAGTCGTCTAATAATATCCTCAGCTACACGGTATACAGACATAAAACTGCGTCAGCTATTTTTCTCAAACAAACACGTACGAGTTACATCGATATCTTCCACGTAACGCATCTAGAGGTTCATTGTCCCCAAAAGGAAAGAGGCATCGTTACAGTTGCCTACTTTACCGCCTTCATCCTCGACGACTTAATTCTAAAGGAAACGGCGCTTCTCTATACTCGTAGGAAAGACACAGGGATCGACGACCAAACGAAAGAGTCTCGAACGTCTCGTTAGCTGCGAAATTGAAGAGGGGACCTATCGCCTACGACGGATTATACCGAATAACGAAACTACCCTTACTGAATAACGAAATTCACAGAGGAGAGACAACAAACTCGTACAGGGTATTTCCAATTTTCTCGAGCAAACTACAGCAGCGTAATCTACGAGCGAAAGATAAGAAGAAAATGTTGCGTGAAGTTTGGCTCTGTAAACGCTTTTGTTATGAAGTTAGAGCGTAACGTAGAAACATAGAACGCAGTCTGAATATGCGTACGTAACAGAGGATTCTACGTTACAGTATTTATACTGTAAGTAGAAACTGCTTGGACACTGTTTGGACGTTTAAACTCTGATCGCAACACGGTACGTTGAATGCAAACTAGACATCGAGATGGCATGGAATTTCTTACGTTCCGAATTAAGAAATTTTCAAAAGAGGATTTGTTGAGATATTGGCAACCACGTTACCAATTTACTGTGTTAATTCTTTCCGTGTAGTTGTTTTTCTGGTATGATACCTGCTACGATTTTCTGTATTCCGTGATAACAAATTTGTTTTTATGCGCATATTTCTCACTGCGTTCCATCTCGGTTTAGAACTTCGCCGCGAAGCGTTTACGACAGAAAACTTCGTGCGAAGCTTTACCCTTATTTTCAATTTTAAATTACGTTACTTATACTATTTGACCGGAAAGGTAGGAAACATCCTATACACACTGTATACACAGACATATTTCGACTAATTTTTAATTGTCAATAGCCACAGGCAATTTTCAATTGTCAAAAAATTTTGTAATGGATCGCAAGCGAGCGATGCTTACTTATTCTGCTACCCACCGAGGAACTAACGAAGATATACTTACACCACTTCTGAGCAAAATACAACGAAGCTTTCGAGATGAGACGTTTAACCAAATAGGCAAAAAATCGACTTACATCACTTTTGCATCAAACGGCACATTAGGCGAGTGAGATGTATTCCTGACCAGGTCCTAACTCTTTTACGTGTGTTCGACGAAATATGAATTTACAAACAAATCTCTGCCGTTCCGTAATATTCTTAATACTCTTAATACTCCAGAGAATGCTCTTAATAATCTTCTGTAGAGGATGAAAAACTGCATCGAATGGCGTATACAAAAATGTATCTATAGTTCCATTTAAGGAAACAAAGGTCACCTCGAAAGACCTCGAAAACGCCTTCACATAGGCAAACCGGATGGTCGTCGTGTACCCCTCGAAACAGAATAAATTTTATTTGAATAGCTTTTTTCTCGAATAACGTATATCTTGGGAGATATTCTATACTCTGTTCCTATTTTCTTTTTTTTCAAGCGGAATCACCTGATGCTGGCCTGTGCATGTTATTTGGCGGAAATTCGCGCGATCGAAGAAACAAGCTGTCGCTGTTTGCCACTCGAAATTTCCACGTGATACAGAGAAACTGCAGAGCACTAACGAGCACTCTCTAGCTGAAGATATAATTGAATCTCGTCGCACGTTCTCGTGACCGTGGAAAATCCAATTTTCTCGCAGCAACGATTTAACTTCCAATTTCCCTCTACGCGAAAACTTCTTTCCTCTTCACGTTGACCGAATTTCGTTTCTAACGAGGGCTTGGTATCCCTTTGGGGAAAGTCAGTGTGTTCTTAGATCGAACTGTTAACTCGAATAAACGGAAGTTATCGTCGATGAGTCATTCGCGATTTTATCGGACCTCGCTTGTTTTCCTAGTGGGGCTACAAAGTACACGCAGGGGAGGAGAGTCGAGGGATACATTCGTGCGACCCCTTCACCTTTGTGAAACACAGCTTGTAAACGTAAATTTAGACGTGGTGGGAACATAGAAACTACCGGCGATCACATTTGTAATTTTCTTTTTAGATCTAGTCGAGGTCTTTCTTAGTGTGTTATTTTACAATGACGATTCTGAAATTTGTATATTTCGATGTTGACCTCATTTTAGCAAACAGAAGGTAGATGTAACGTTTCAAGAAGAATGTTAATAGGAAATTCTATCGAGAAATCACCAACAACATCTTTCTTCGTATTTTGCTTAAGCTAAAGCGTTTCCTCGATGTCAGAGAAAAATAATTGAATCAGAAACGATCTAAAGAACGTAATAGAGTTAAGTAGAAAACAATGTACGTATAGTGACAAAATAACGATCATCGAAGTTGTTCATTTACAGCTGCATTTTCGTTCACACAGTCGATCAGCCCCTGCGATTATATGTTCGTCTGTACATACGCGATGGGCTTTGGCTAGAAGACCCGAAGCGACGCGGCGGTGCAGCCATGGTGCGCTACTTTAAGGGGTGCGTGTGCCCGAGATTTCCGGACTATTATTTCCCGTATTATACTCATATAAACACGTTCAGTAATCTAGTCGGTAATCTAATAGAGTGGCGAGCAATTAAATAACTTACCGTGTGTGGGTACTAAAATCTAGTGGACTTGTTTAATAAAACGATTTAGTCGAGTAGATCCATTTGATTAGATTTTTCTGGCGGGGTAGGGTTCCCACACCACTACCATCCAATTAAACCTCCTGTAACTCAACTCTACTAATTCCGGACGCTCTCTATCCGCTAAACCATCTCGTAGTCAGCAACTACTCGTCAATAGACTAAATTGCTGGACGTGTTTGTACGAGCCTTAAGGCCATGGCTAAAGTGGATGAAGTCGGCGCTGGTTAGACACGCGAGCGTTCTTTCGTTGGATATTAGGCCACGGCTATACCGGTCGAGTATTCGAACAAACTAGTGTTCCGATGAATTTTCATTCACAGGCTGCGAAGCATACTTTCAGAAATATGCGTGCAATTATCCGAAGCCCTGTGCCAGAATCTAAATCACACTTTTCCAACCTTAAAGGAGAACGAATCGAAGGTCGCGAACATGTGGCAATAAGATACGATCTTAATACGATGTTTGCACTACCGCGTCAAAAGCTAAACGACTTAGAAACACGTAAACCGCGAATTTTCTTGAAAAAAATAGACTCAATACAGAGGCGCAACATGCTACTTGTTCTGTCGCCTAGATATTAGATTACATCGACGCATCGACTTCGCCAGAACGTCCGTGCTTCTACGAATACGTATCCGCTGTAACCACAGCCTGATCTTTAGCATCAGTCGATCATCCAGAAACCTCGGTTTACAATTTTGATTTTACTGTCGCGTCTCGACACTGCACTACATTAAAAGAAAAAGAACGTAATACCTGCGAGGAGTTCTCTCTCGGGCGTAGAGTCCCTGGAGTTACTGTCCTCATGGTGGGAGGAACTGCTCGCCCTGCTGATGTCAATTCTCGGCGTGCTGGGTGTCTTAAGCGAACTACCAGGCGTTGCCGGCGTGGTGACCTCGACGATGCCTGGCATTCGCGCAGCCGGTTCCCCCTGCATTCAAATTCGTAAGGCTGGTTTTGTCGTCGAGTCACAGTCACTGGGGTGTGGTTGAGTGGTTGGTTGGTTGGCTGATTGGTAGATGGTTGGTGGACACGACACGCACAGATGTGTCTCACACCTACGGTCTCCCGGGGACAAACGGAGCTTCGGACTTTCTTTCGACGGGGGAGACGCGCACGCACGTTAATCCCGCGATCGACGAGATCTTCCACGACTTTACACACACGGACCTTCGAGCGGTATCCCCGCTCGAATAAGAGCCGACTTAGAGAGGAGACTCAGGGAGGACACAGGGAAGGACTCACGTTTTCCACCTCGTCGGACAGGTCTTCGAAGGATGCTATCGGCGCTGGTCCAAGCTTCCTCTGATGTACGCTCGGTATTCCTGACGCCATATTTTTCGATAGCTCAGCCCTCGATGATGCTGCAAAACACCCTTTATTTTAGTCTATCTGCTCGTGTCCCATTTCTCCCGCTTCCGAGTTTACCAACTTTCTCCTGAAAAATCAGTCGTCGTAATTCATCGACTCTACGAACATTTCTATGCACATTCTATGCAATGTGAACTGTTCCGCTGCTACAGATCGAACGTAGCAAATTGTGCTAAATTATTCTTAATTAGCTGAAGAGCCGATGAACACTCGGAAAGCCGATCGGCCGAGCTCAGTGCCCAGTTTGGACCCCGACGTATATCCACGTATTACGTTGTCCCAAAAGTTTCTTTAGTTTTGTAAGAAAATAAGAGACGCGCAATAATTTGTTGTCTCGCAAGTACAAAACGAAACAGTTGCAAACGAAACGTATCGTATGACAGTTGGAGTACGACTGAAGATAAAGAGCACAACATTTGACAGATTAGAAATATTTTACTTGAAATATTTTATATCAGAGTAGAAACGTTTCATTGTACAAATATTTTTGCGTGAATATTTGTATAAACATTGCCAAATAAAGCAGCTGCGTGCGATGACGAAAGACACTTTTGGGATAACCTAATGCAACTTTTTCCAACACATAACGTTACGAATGAAAATGATCCATTTTTGGAGAATAGCAAACTAACGTAGGGAAATATTGTTTCTTCCTGTGCACACCGTTTTGAAAAATATCGCATTTCAATCTATGCTTAATATTATTTCTTATGCGCGGGAAAAATTATTTCCTTCTTCCATGTGTCGTTGTCGTTTGTTTTATTATTTAAACGTGTGTTACGTTCAGAGCAGAAGTCTCGACAGACACAGGCACCGCTGTCCGACTGTTAACACTTTACCGATCGATAGTCGATTAATCGACTTTTTGTCTCCGACGCTTACCGACCGATAACGTATTAATTGGCTTTTTGTTGCCGATAATCTTTCTCATTATTTGAGCAGTAATTTGTTATTTAGTACTAAGGTACCTTGGTCAGTTGCGTCAGTTGCGATGCTTTGTAAGCTTCCACAGTTTTATATAAATTTGAAAAACTTACCGTTTGCGATGAACGAAAAGAATGGTATTGCAGAGTCTAAACCGAAACAGAGCCGGCGCCAGGGAGAATCTGCGCCTGAGATGCCGGTCGGACGTGCGTACGCTGTTGAATCGCTAGCGGTCGGTAAAGTGTTTAAAACGATTCGCGTCTGCTCGATTATCGGTCAAGTTTCTAAAGCAAACACGTGCAAGGAAGATCATTTTTCTCGCGCATCTTTGAAAAATTGATAGCGAGAGTAGTCGAATTTTCGAGGAGGAAATTCCTCGAAATTTCCTGCCTCCGCACTACTCTCGCTTCCAGAGGTCGTTCTAAACGTTGACATTTACAAATACCAGCGAAAAGAATTGAGAATGGCAGTTCTGTATCTACAAATAGCGTGGATTTTCGAAAATAGAAAAATCGAATGAACAAACGTCGTGGAATAGAGATAGAAGTTTTGAAAGCATTGTATAATTACGACTAACAACGTGGCAAGATTAACACGTTGACTGTGGAAGCAAAGTTGCGTGACCCATCGTTGGCACTGGAATTCCGTTGTTTAAACTCGTCGATCCTCTCGACACAGTACGAAAACCATTTACGTGACACGTCAACGTGGCGTCGGTTGTCACCAGCAACAACCAGCGATCAACGTGTTAATTTCGTATAACGATTCGATAAAAATCAGACATTTACCACTTACGTGCGTCAAAATGATAAAGCTCGATCAAAAACGATATTATCTTCGCTAAAGTGTTCACCAAATATTCTCTCCGTAAAGACAGTGCTTCCGAAACAGTTGTTCGGTTTTATGGATGAAAAAAAGGGGAAAGTCTGAAATGGAACGTAAAACACGAAGAAGTACGAGAATAGAAGCATAAGATTCACCAACAATTTACCGAGTTACGAATCAGTGGCGGATCACTGGTTTTACAGAAACTTTGATTATTATTACGCAAAGAATATTCTCGCAAAAATGATTTGTCACTTTCTACGCGAAAACCTGAAAAACGAAGAATGCAAAATGGCAGATTGTGTGACTAGAAACGGCAGGAATATCGTAGGACGCAAATTTCACTGGCAATTTTCCTAGTCACGAACGTTGGGAGGGATCAGCAGCGTTGAAGAAGTTAATCAGAACCGACGTTAGAACGTTTAAGCGAAGGACGAATCGATTAAGCAAAGCTCGCAGCGTGCAGGATGTGCTGACATTGAGGGCCACTTGTCATACGTCACCGGTGTTCGAGCACCGCAGCTCCAATTTTCCATCGAACGATCTCTAAATGTTTTTTACGCGACCTTATTACCTCGTTCTCTGCGGTGTGGTGAAAGCCACGGAAAAGCGTCGTCCTTCGAATATTTTACAGGCTTTATATAGGTTTATGAGAGGATGGACCAAAGTGAATCTCCGCGAAAGAGAGCCAGAGAGAAAGAGAGAGAAATAGGAGACAATCAAGTTACGAAAACCGAGCAATCTGCGAATCTTGCGGAGAACCAGGTTTCCCCTTGAAACGATCAGGCGTCAACAAGTTGCCGGGCGCGAGCCGCGAAAATGTACACCAACTAGCAGCGACTACGAACAAACCAGCACTGGAATTTTCCTCGGTATGCCGGGGCCAGAGTCGAAATTTCGTGGCTCGGCTCCTTAAATACCTAAAGTAATTATTGAACATAATTTACCGCCGCGATAGCGAACTTACGTGCGTTGAAAGTAATTGGAAAAATAGGAACTGAATTATCGTGGTCAGATAAGATACGCTGATCGATGATTACGAAAGTATTAGTTTAAGTTAGATACATATTTGTGAAATATATTTCGTTTAGAGATAATTGAAGTTTCACGTTTAATGAACGAACTGAATTCTGTTTAGCGAGGCTACAACTAGGACAACTGGATACAACGGTTCGATTTCCATTACTTTGCGAAGATGCTTTTGGATTGTCGCGATGTAAATAGGCACGGTGCAAGATAAGCGATAAATTCATGTTTCTTTAAACGTTTCACTCGGATTATTTTCACGACTATCCTATTTCTGGTGTTTCTTCATTTTCGAAACTACCGCACGCGTATTTCGAAGATAACAGTCGGAACAAGATTTTCGCAAAACGTAAAAAACTATTTCGGAATATTGTTTCTACGAAAAGGATTATTTTCTAAGCACACAATGTTAGCGGAAAGAACAGACAAAGGTCAAATGTTGGTTTTGCAATTGTTCATTTCTCCACCTTGCGAGCAGCTTGAAAAAATAATGGAACCTGGAAACGTTCCGTTTCAAACTTGTACAAGTTCCCTCGAAGTACGTAAATTCAGTAGAAAATTAATTCACGTTATACATTTATGTTGGTAGTTAAAAAACTAATAATTCGCTGGCAATATTTAATCTGCGAACAAATAAAAACGAAGAACCTACAAGTAACAGATTATTCGAAGAAGATAATGAATCGTTGTTTTCGTTCAATTATCGAATATCTTTTCTAAATAATTCTACTGATACCGAATTTCGTCTGTGGGCTACCGTGTTCTCGTTTCTCCAACTTTAATTAAAACGCACGACTTCGCTGAAACGCGTTTCACCGTTGGCAACTTTGCTTTATTCGACCCTTTGTTCCACCTTTCGATAAACTTTGAATTCGAGCAGGTCGAATGGACGAGCCGAAGATATCGGTAGAAGTTAGCGAATTAGTCGAAGGTATTTTAAGGCTGAAGTATGGAAATGGACAATCCAATCGAAGGCGGTATGTAATTTCTTTCCTGTTCTTCCCTTTGAAATGGAATGCTAGTCCTCTCGATGAACTTCAGCGGTTGTCTGTCAAAGGAAGGAACTTTATTCGAACTCGTGTAATTCGAGATGTTAAGAACAAGCAGACTACTACGATAATTAATTACACTGCGAATATTTACCGCAAAGTCACATTTTTACATTACTCGAGATTAAAGCAGCAAAAGTTGAACAAATATCCGTTTTACCCTGAAGATATTATTAACAAGTATATTAATTTTAATATTTTCTATATCTTTGCAATCTGTACGTTTTAATACAGGTCAATTTTCCATAAATGCATAAACATCTCCAACCTAATGCGAGTGTAATGAGTTATCTATTCCTTTAATTAATATTTCACGTGCTTATTGATATAAGCAAAGTACCATTACAATAAGCAGTACGAACGGAACAGGGGACAATGTAACAAGAAATGGCCATCTTTCGCACCTGCTTACGAACGAAAAGCTCGTCACAGGATATTTAAAGGTGTCTCTGAAAGAGCGAGAAATGTTATCAGCATTTATCCGAAATTCGATGAAAAATGGCACCGGTCAAACTTACCAATGCGTAACCACTTAATCTTCGTCTTTTTCAGCTACTGATCCATTTACGAAATAATTCTTTGGAAATTCTGCTGATAAATCAATTGAAGTTTCGAATGGAGCATACGCAAAGCACCGCAAGATCGTTGGTACATGCGCACAGCAACCCAAAACACGTTCGNTCAACTTTGCACCTGCATGCATATACTATAAAGGTTGCCAACCCGGTTTTACTTTCGTCAATTAATACATAGACAAACACTGAGTGCAATTCGTGACACTCAGCATATACATATACGGATACAAACTTGGCGGAAGTATTGTTGGCCATTATTCTCACGTAGCAACAATCTGGTGGTACTTCGGATTTGCTCGATTTGAAACTTCAATTGATTTATCAGCAGAATTTCCGAGGAATTACTCGGTCGATAAGGAAGAATAGTTATTATTTCATAGGTGGATGAGAATTTGAAGAAAACGAAGATTAACACTAGAACTACCACACCAGTGAAATTGTCTGGTTTTACAATTTTATTTTAAAATTCCTACTTTATGTCATATTTTTTTCCGCAATGATGTAATGACTTTCGCAACGATAACTAAAAGAATAATATAATGAGTTTTATTTTGTTTTTTTATGTATTCAAACTGAAAATAATTTTGTATCAAGGCTATTTATACCAATACCAGTCAAAATGATTGGTACTCGTCAAAGTGTAAAAAGGTCCTGCAATCTGTTTATCGAACCCCAATTAACCAGTTTTCTCGTTTCGTACAACTTGCCACACGTTTTTTAAACTTTTACTGCGTATCATTCGATATGACGATATCAGTTATCAGAAAAATTCCAGATCTATCGCTAGATCGCTAGATGCTATCACTATAAATACCAGACCAGTGAAAATGACTGGTTCTACAATTTTATAAATGTGTCAATCCTCGTTTAGGGATCATGGTACCAGATGGATTAATAATATTAAAAATGTACTACATAACGTGGAATTGCTTCTGTAAGAAAGTAATAAATCAATAAATATAAAAATATTCTGTTATTACGTATTTTTTAAAGACCAATCATTTTCACTGGTTGTGGTAGAAATAGCTTCGTGTCAACTATCGGTAGTTCTAGTGTTAAGCCATTTGTTCGTCTTCGCTCTCGTTCCTTTCAACTTTCCCATCGCGTTTCCGATAAATACTGATAACGTCTTTCGCTACTTGAGAGACGCTCTGAAACGTGCCGCAAGAATTTTTCGTTCGCCAGTAAGTGGAGAAGTGGCCATTTGTTAACATTCTCCTTTTCGTTTGTGCTCCATTTCCTCAGTTACGTGAGACTATTAATTAGCAGCAACATTCGCAAGCTAATCATCGAATACGCAGTTTCACTGTAATCTTCCGATCAACACGGTGCAATTTCGCACGACTCTACAATTTTCGTAGAAAATTCGCTCGAAACATTGAACTTTTGAACTTTCATCTGAACTTTGAACTTTCGATAACATTTCCATCAACCGAATTCTAAGTGCTTTATAAATCCCAGGGATGTTTCGTGTACTTCGTTTCGTCTCTGTTTCCTTAATCGCGTGCAGTTATGTTAAGCGTCCATTTGTCGATTAACGAGGAAGCGTTAACGAACGATTCTATAAAAACGACAGAAAAGACAATTAGGAGTTTCTCAGCTGATAATTAATTAACAAAATCGTAGGGTCGGTGGAACGAGCCGCAGCTTCGTAGAGAGTTAATCCATTAAAAAGTTGGCCCGCTTCAAGCTTATTCTTTCCTCGTACCTACGCTAGGGACAAGAAGAAGTTCGCGGTGTAAGAAAGGTCGTTGATACGCTGAGCCAATTAGCAACGAAGTCTCGAGGGGCTCAGACTGAATCTTATGCTTCAACGTGTTAAATACATACCGCACGATCCTGTACTACGTCGCTCCAATGATTTTGCAACCGCCTCGATATACAGAATGATCCTTGGAATGATTTCACAACTTACAGCAGCTGTAGCGCTCACCGAAAGGACTAGAAAATCGTCCGATCAACGTAGGTCATAAAATCAATCATTAAGGCTGATCATCTCCGCATCATCACTGGCTATGTCGTATTAATTTGAAAAAATTCGTTTGAGAATTAAGAAGTTTCAGTTAAAACTTCCTGAGTTTCGCAGTTGTTCTAAAACATTGAGACACAGTGTAAAAGAGGTGTTATATGTTATTTAAAATTATAAGTAAAAATTTGAGAATTACGTAGAATAAAGCGTATTATTTTGATGTAATATCTATGAGAAAAATTAATCCTTCAAATTCGTACACAACTTAAGACAGCATTGGTTTATGGTTATAAATTCGACGTTCGATACGATTGGATGCGACCAACTTAGGATATTGAACGCCAATAAAAAGTAAAAGTTGCTTTTTCATCGAAAGGTTTGATTTTAGGACCTATGTTTATTTAGACGCTTTTTTACTCCTCCTGGTGTGTACTATAACCCTTTAAGTTATGGATCTTTTTTCACGACCCTATATACACAGGCTCACGAAAGTATTCCAACGCTTGTAGACATTTCTCCCGAATAAGTTATCTGTGTCATGTCGCATATACGCTTATAGCATATTCTTACGTTTTTATTAACATACCTAAAAAAGAAAAATGGAACCCAGACAGAGATTTGTTTCGCCTATCAAATATTATAACACGTGCTTCGATATTTTATACATTTTTCCATATTATGTCGTATTCTTTACATTTTTATATTTATAGATTTCTCGCAAAAGCGTAAACATCCGCAGTTTAACATTTTAAAGTTTCATTAGCGCTATCATGGAACTCTATTATCGTTACACTAGTCAAGTTCCAAAAACGCCACTATTTTCATTGCAATAAATTAAATTAATTGAGAGAAAAATGTCAACCTTGCAGGAATGACCTCGTATTCGATAAGGAATATATTTAATGATTCATAAATAATTGATAAGCAATCTTAATTCATCGATAATCGCTATGAAATCGAGAATAAAATATTCGAAGGATACGCGTAAGTCAAATGTCAAGATCTTTCCTCTTTATTCGCGACTACGAATAACGACTGGCAAATGTATGTACATATATATCGTCTAACGAGATTGAAAGGAGAAAACTCATTTTATAGAACATTGTCGGAGAACGAGTGGAAAATTAGCTCGGCGGAGTATCACGATGAAACTGGATGGAAAAGTCGAAGAGCGAGAAAGAGTTCGCTGGTGGATGTTCTCTTTCACGGTGTCTTGTTTTGCGTCTTCCAATCTCCTGGTAAATCAATCGTTCGGTTGTATCCAGAGGTCGTCCTCTTTATTACCAACTCCGTCATCTTCGCGCCAATTTAAGATTCTCTTTTTTTAAGATTCTTTCTTCTCCCTTATGTGTTATGATTTCATTAGTAACTTTTCTATTACAATATGTTTTATTCGCTAGAATATACTTATACTCACAACCGAGACTTGCACTTGATTTACAGACACCTACTATATCTACTATTATACTATATTTACGAAGTTATATTATTCATGCGCTTCGAACCATTTACTCTCTTTCTCTCTCTCTGTCCCTCCCATTCAGACTCCGACTGACTCTACCGATTAATTATCCTACTTAATGAATCCTTTCCTGTTCGTTAAAATTCTCTTTGCTCTGCTTATTTCCTATGTTTTTCTTTTCTCTCCTTTTGCAGCTTCTCGAGTCAAATTACCATCACTCTATCCTGTCTTCCGCTCGTTACGCGTTCCTAGTATCTCTTATACTTAAGTGAGAAGTTTCGATCTTAAGCTTTCACGATGACTAGGTGACGTATTCTCCGTGTTTCGATCGCTTTTTGAACTCTGTTACCGACCTCGTTCTTGTGTCACAGTTTTAGTCCTTTTAACAGGCGGCAAGATCTTGGTAATTATACGAAAGAGGCCGCGCTTCATTGATTTCAACGATCTTGAAATATGTCGTCGAGGTCGACGTTCTTCACAACTTTTTCCTATTCACGTAACTGTCACTAGGTTTTAGTTTCCAAGAACTTCGCGAAACACCATAACGCAATTTATGTTACCATTACGGGGATCACTTTACGGTAGACGAGCGGCTTTATCCAGTTAGCTGTTTTTGACGAGTATATACGAAGAAATGGCAATATTTTGCGTTACGACGAGCCCTGTCGGTAATAAAATTCAAAAATGAAACAATCTTTTCGTTACAACTCAATTCTATAATATAACAGCCAAACATACTCTGCGTTTCACGAGTATATTCGTCATCGCTTACTTTTTCCCGTACATTTTAGGTACGCGTTTTTCAAAGTTTTCAAAGGGGTCGCAACAGCTAACTGATTATATGGTCCCCAGCCTCGATCTAACTTATCGACGAGGGATATAATCGTTCGTAATATCGTGTAAATGAAGAAGAAAAACAAATGAATCGTGGAACGGCAGACAATGCTCGTGAGATGATTTTCAATGAATCTATCGATAATGAAACGTTGTACCCTGTTTCATCTGTCTATCCGTTACGTACATACTAATAATTAGAGCCGATAGATACGCACAATCTTAGTTTTTGAGTTATACGTAAAGATACGTTTGGCAATATATATGTATAAATAATAATGAATGGTAGCAATGAAATCTACGATGCACTTAAAAAATCGCATAAAATAAAAATGAAGTGATGCCAGTGTTATTGGCCGGATATTAATCTAACATCTAACCCCAACCTATAATCCATTCATTTATCGCCTTTTATTTATAGCACAGATGATTAGCACCGATGAGTTAAGTTTAGATTGGGCTATATAAAAATCCGGCCATTTATGTGCAATGGAATGAAGCGTAACGGGAACTAAATTTAATCGAAGATTTTTTGTGAATATCTCGGCAACGAAAACCGATCGCCAATTACACGTATGGGAGAAAGTTATTCCGAATCTTGATCTTGGCGACATATTTTAAGATCGTTGAAATCTATGAGACGTGTTTTTTTATGTATAACTACTAGAATTTTTAAACTTTCAAGAGAAATCCCAATGTGCTATACCGTGTACTATACCTGTATATTAAGATCGAAAATTATTCGTATAGACAACGATTCTTTTGTATCTGCCTCGAACTTAAGAAAATTGCTAACAATAAAAAAAAGCAGAATTGGGTGTAAAATGGTACAAAGAACGCAGCAGAGATGACACGTTGATCGCCGTGTAAATTAAATTTGGCTGGCGATTACGTTACCGTAGGAGCCACGATACTGTCACAATATACAAATCGATCAGAGTGACTGGATATTTCTGTGAATTATAAAAGAAAACACAACTATATCGTTCATGAAAGACAGATATTAAAAAACGGTCCCAGCGTAATAAGAGGAGAAAGAAAGAATAAGCTTGAGACGAGTTCAAATTCTCATCCGCCTACGGAATGATAATTATTCATCCATATCGACCGAGTAATTCCTCGGAAATTCTGCTGATAAATCAATTGAAGTTNTCAAATCGAGCAAATCCGAAGTACCACCAGATTGTTGCTACGTGAGAATAATGGCCAACAATACTTCCGCCAAGTTTGTATCCGTATATGTATATGCTGAGTGTCACGAATTGCACTCAGTGTTTGTCTATGTATTAATTGACGAAAGTAAAACCGGGTTGGCAACCTTTATAGTATATGCATGCAGGTGCAAAGTTGATGAACGTGTTTTGGGTTGCTGTGCGCATGTACCAACGATCTTGCGGTGCTTTGCGTATGCTCCATTCGAAACTTCAATTGATTTATCAGCAGAATTTCCAAAGAATTATTTCGTAAATGGATCAGTAGCTGAAAAAGACGAAGATTAAGTGGTTACGCATTGGTAAGTTTGACCGGTGCCATTTTTCATCGAATTTCGGATAAATGCTGATAACATTTCTCGCTCTTTCATAGACACCTTTAAATATCCTGTGACGAGCTTTTCGTTCGTAAGCAGGTGCGAACAATGGCCATCTTTTTAACATTCTCCTCTCGTGGTCAATGTCGACCCTTGTATAGACGATAAAGAACGAATCTTTTTTGAAACGTTAAACTTGAAATATTGGATTTTGGCTAGGAAATACGGTTTTTCAGATAACTGTGCACTGGGAATTTTCGTTTAAGTTCCTCAAACCTCTGGTCTGTCTTCCACTGGTCGAATATGATCGATTTCTCGTCTCCTCTCGAGTCAATCTTCACCGGTGGAAATTCTACGACGTTCGAGAGGGAAAACAGAGAGGAAAATTGGTGTGGAAGGGATCTCGAAATAAGGAAGAAAAGTTGGAAAGGGTGAACAACGATCCGGCTATCGGGCTAGTAATATCCTTAAAGTTGGAGAATTTGGCCGGAAGCCGAACGGAACTACGATAGATTTCGTCTGGATTCCAGCGAAGGCGGGCCATTTTACCAAAGTTTTCATTCGTTCTTCCATTCCATCTTTCCAAGCCGTCCATAATTTATCGTTGCCTCTGCTATAATCACCGCTTGAATTATAAACGACTACTACAATAATTCATTCTCGATTGAATTTTGATAATTAAGCGAGTTTGTTTGTTACTCGAGCAAATACGACGAGTTTGGAATTATATAACTGAAAGCAATAAAATTTTACGATACGAGTGGATTATGTACAAATTCAATATACTTATACGTGTAATTAATTATTGAGTCTAACCAACGTCCACTTTGTCACTATTTTCCCTATTCTTCCAAATTTTCCAAAATTACATATATCAATGACTATACACGCCCTGAAACTTTGCAAAGTAATAACAGAAAGCTTTTAAGTCACCTAAAGTCTAGACGTATATGAAATTTCTGTCAACATTCAGTAAAACAGACGACGCTCAGACACCCATATAACATTATTTTCTTCGTCACATTTTCCAAATGTTACATACCAATAGCTAAACATGATACGAAACTTTTCAAAGTGGCGAAAGAAACTTTTTAAATCACCTAAAGTCTAGACTTATATGAAATTTCTTTCAACACACAGTGAAACAAACGACGTTATACCAAATAATCGTAACTTCAACAAAGCACTAAAGGAAACTTTTTAAATCATCAAAAATCTAAACCTATGCTACTGTTTTTCCAAGATTCAGTGAAACGAATGATGTTATGGCAAATAAACGTACCTCGAACAAGCTAGTAACAGAAGGTTTTTAAATCATCCAAAGCTTAAACAGGCGTAAAATATTTGTCTCGCTATCGCTCGAACCTGCATCTAATTTTCCACAGTTTTCGTTAAATTTTCCAAGTACCTTATACGTACATATCAATAATTAAACATACCTTGGAACCTTGCAAAATAATAACGCAAGCTTTTAAATTAAAATTTCTTTCAGCATTTACTGAAACAAATGATACTCGAACCTTCTCCAATTTTCCTTATTTTTCTGCAAATATTTCACATACCACGTATGCATAACAAGTAAATATGCCTTGAAATCTTCCAAAATAGTAACAGAAGCTTTTCGAATCATTTAAATTCTAAAGCTACATACAATTTCTTTCAATATCCAGTCAAACAAACCAAAAGGAAAGACTAATTTTTCCTATTCTTTCCTAATCCTACAACTACCGCGTGTTTAACATCTAAACAGACCTTAGAATCTTTCTTTAGACCTTAGAAAATAGTAACAGAAACTGGTCAAATTGTCTAAAAGTCTAAAGCTATATCAAATTTCTCTGCCTATTCGTCTTCGTTTCCACATTTCACATGCAAATAACCAAACATCGCTCTAAAATATTAATGGAAACTTTTTAAATCAGCTAGGACCTGAACTTACACTATAATTTCTTTCAGCATGCAGTGAAACAAGTGAATCATCAGACGCGTGTCTAACCAGCGCCGACCTCTACTACTGAAACAAGTGTCAGCTCGTTCAGCCTATACTTTGGACCTCTCGAACGCAATTTCGTGCTCCGTTTGTCTCGGAGACGGGAGTACACACGCCGATCTGGGATCGAGTTCGAAAACGTGACCGAGCCGACCGTGTTTGCGGAGGCTGTTTTTTTGACGGACAAGTTCAAAGGAATTACCTCACGGTCTGTGGCGTTCGTTTTTCAGTTACATTTGTCTAGACCAGGTAGAACTCCCTTTGTGTTCCCTATTCAGCTCTAGTTCTACGTTTCTCTTCTTTTTTTTGCAGGGAATTATCCAGTCTATCGTACTTCGAAAGGAACACTGTGATTTTTCGTTGCGTTTGAAGCTAGTACGAGACTTAATTTTTTAAATTCTTAAGGAGCGTTCAGATGATCGGTATTATCGTGAATATTTGAGCTTCTCAAGCTCTTGTCGTACTGATCGTCGTACTAAGAGACCCTCTAGAATCTAGAATATAGATAAAATATATTGTCAGTATTTTTTAGATACCGAAACTGCGAAGTCTTTGAAGACTTAAATGATTATGAAAAAAATATTGTTAAGGATACTGTATATATGTTTTTAAATAATTTACCTTCTAAAAGTAAATACAAATATTATGTTATATTACTCTGTAATACTAATGTAATAATATAATGATCTTGCATTACCTCCAACGTATCGTATTATATATAAATTATTTCAGAAATATTCAAATATTTTAATACTTTCTCAAATACAATGTTTTAATATTTCACTTTTACCGAATCATCACGTCTTCAACACCAGAGACGTAGAAAACTTTGAAGTTGGAAAGATAATTATTTTCTGAGAGTAGTTCATTCTACATTCCTTATTTATCTTGCCACATCGTCAAAAGGTCAACGACACTGAGAAAAGTACATACACGAAGGATAGTTAATGTGTATAGAGTGGTTGCAAGATCATGGAATAGTGCCAATAGTTGAAAAGTCCTATCTATCTTAAAGGAAGATCAAGCTTGATGAGAAGTGAGAGAAGGGAAGGAACTAAGATAGGTCTAATAGCCATTCAGACGAACATCGAGACGATTTTGTTGGTGCTTCGGTCTGCATTTCCTGATAACGCCGGTTTCAAGCAATAGCTCACTACTATTGGCCAGATCTGTACTAAAACTGCACTCGATTCGAGTGTAAAGTGGAACTACTCGGGTTTATACCTCGAACAACAACGTCAGAGTTACATTCTACGTTAGATCTTAAACCATCGATATCCAGTGGAATACTTCCAATTATAGTTTCCATTTTCGGAAGTAAAGACATAAATTCTGATATGCTGCATTAAACGTAGAGTCGAGTATCACAGCGATACCTTACGCAACTGTAAAATATCAAAGGAAGTGAAATTTGTCAGAATTTTCTAAGAAATGTTAACCACGAATTAGGTCACGAATTTTCATAAAATTTCATGTTTTTATCAATTTTACTAGGATTTAACCAACTAAAGAAAATAATACGATACTTAACTATTTTACTTATTCTTTATATTCTTGCATTTTATGTGCATTATCCACATTGTTGCACTTTTACATTTCCCATGCAAGTGCATAAAAATCCGCAATCAAGTTCTAATGCTTAATACACCGAATGAGAAGCCAATCTATGACTAGTTGCTGAAATACTGCCATAACTTCGCGAAGAATCTTTCTCTCCGGCAATTCATTCTTTGAAAAGGACCAAAGGACGGCGTCGTTAACATTCTATACATTCCTCGCGACACATCCTCTAACGAATCTCCTCTACAATCGTCTCTGCGGTTGTCCGTATGACGAATAGGGGATGATAAGTAGACGGCAAGAAGGGACACAGCAGCAATGTTATTAGACCAGATTCGTTCCATCTAGAGAGACTAGACGGCTCTATTCTCGGATCTACGGACGTGTTCCAGCGAGGTCGTGGCTGCGGAGAAAATCGGAAAACAGAGAGCTCGAGCGGCTCTCGAAGCGACGTTACGCCGCGGCTATAAATAGAAGAGCCTTGTTAGCGGTTACACACGACGTTAGTTAGATGCACGTAGCTATATCGTGGACAGACACACGATTTCCTTCCTTCTTTTATAAAGTGGAAAGGAGCAGTCCAGCCGCCGATAACCGATAATCGTTCCACCTAGCCAAACGAACAACCGCGCCCGATGAATAATGAAACGACGAACGCTGGGGTCTTCGTCGTTTCGCCGCCCGTTAGCTTTCTCACCTTTAACCCTGGTATATTGTACAAGAAAGTCTCCGTTCTCCCATTCCGTTCTACTTCCCATCGATTTTTCTCCTATCGGTTATTACACCAACTCTTCCTCCCTCATTTTCTTCGAAACGCATCAACAACAGTAGTACAACCCTATAACTCGAGAGATTCACTCCAGTTACATTACAGCACATACATTACGATACACAGGCTCGCGACGTTATCGAAGCTCTTGTGGATACCTTTTACGAATATGTTACGCGTGTTACAGGAAACATTTGGAAATTTCATTCGCTTTGTTCGGAGTAGATCGTGGATTTCTATGGCTGGCAAAAAAGTGTTTGGACGTACCCTTATATTTCTTTCTAATTATAAGTCGGTTATAACTTCTCTAATATTGTGGTACTTATTTCTACTGCTCGGCCTCTAAAACTTCCTTTTGTCATCCACTGTAAATAAGCGCAAAATATAGCATTCGTTATAATATTTAATAAATATAGAACAACTTTCTATTTAGGTTGAATCTTTTAGACTATAGATCCGTAAAAATGCCAAGTCTAATAATAACTCTCAAACAGTGTACTAATAATTCAAGAAGATACTCTCACTTTCTGCAAGTGCTCTGACACTTATGAACGAAGATGCACCACGTTATACGGGGCCCTACTGTAAATTCTCCGATTTCTATCATCGACCCGATCATTAATAGCGTGTTTAAACATTCAACAACACAGTTCTACGACGACAGAGAGAAGAAAAAATGCCACGTTGGGGATTACGATCCTAGATCATGGATCAGAAGAGAAATGCACCTTTGAGAAAGAGAAAGTAGAGTCTTGTTTAGTCTGATCTTTCAAGGAACGTGATCTTCCGTGTGATTTATGGGTCAGACAAAATTTTGGCTACAGTAGGAACGGTATTTGAGACAAGCTTCCGTCGCAATGATTAGACTGCGATTGTTTATGCGAACACATACTCTCATGAATGCGATTAAAAAAACGAAACCTGGGTTAGAATTTATTTTACGCTTGAAATATTACTATAAACTCTATTTGGATATTTTGACTCATCGCTGTACATTTTGTGAATTCTTACACATTAAAATTCTCTCTAAACGTTTAAATATCCACAGTTTAATAAAAGTAAGAATCACCGTCGTTGCATTTATTTGCATTTTTCACGCATTTATAAGGAATTTAAAGTTGCAAAAATATGATAATCTATGTAAACTATCCAAGACATAGTACTCTTTGTAATATACAGCGTGTAAAACGAATCTGTACTTATGTTCCATTTGTTCAATTGCATTCATAAAATATAAAATAGATCCATCTATTCCAGTACTCCCAGAAAGAGTAATCAGCCTGACTATCAAGTTATGGATTGCTATGCATTTATGGGAAATTTAATGCTATAAAAATGCGTATACCTGCTTCTGCTCATAATTTTTATAATATTTAACTAGCGAAAGGAGTTTCCACTTATGTTCCATCTCGTCAATTGCATTCATGAAAAATGAAATAAAAAAACAAAAATAAGGCCATCCATTCCAGTACTCCTAGAAAGAGTAATCGGTCTGACTATCAAATTATGAATTGCCATGCATTTATGGGAAATTTAATGCTATAAAAATGCATATACCTGCTTCGTTTTACAACTCTTCTGATACTTAATGAGTGAAAGGAGTTTCCACTTATGTTCCATTTCCTCAATTGCATTCATGAAAAATGTAATAAAAAAACAAAAATAAGGCCATCTATTCCAGCACTGCCGGAAACAGTAATCAGTCTGACTATCAAATTATGAATTGCTATGCATTTATGTGAAATTTAATGCTATAAAAATGCATATACCTGCTTCTTCTTCTTTCTATAATCCTTGTGATATTTAGTGAATGAAACGAGTTTCTATTTACATTGCACTTCTTCAATTGCATTCAATTGAACGATAAATGATTAGAAAATAAGGAATCACTCGGTATAGAAGTAATCAGGCTGACTCATATCCGTGCAGCGTTTTGCCCCGTCACTCGTGAAGCGTAAATTGGAGGTATCTTCTGCTCGTAGGAACAGGCGCAGAGCAACGATACGCGTTAATGGACGGTGAATTGGAAGCGTGTCGTCGCGAAACAGGACAATCTATATTAGTATCTCCTTATTGGTATCCCTTCCTCGTTCCACACGTACGTATGTAGATGTATGCAAGCATATTATTCAAGCATATTTCCTAGATGCCAAGAAATGACCAGCCACGTTTGATAGATTTTATAGGAAAGCGACGTTGGAACGCGAAGTTCCTCACGGTTTGCGCAGCAAAACCGACGCGTTCCGTTTATTTATAAACGTCCTCCTGCTCGGACGGCTTTCAAAATTCCGATCCCATCCGGATATTTTTTCGCACGCTCCGGGGGAATCGATTTTATCGCGACGCAGCTTCGTAACACCGCGATCAACCGTGACGATCCTCCGCAACCAATGCTCTCTCTCTGTCTCTGTCTCTCTCCCTCTGTGTCTATCTATGAAAAAAAAAGAAAAAAAAATACAGAACCAATGAAAAGAATTGGAAGAGAAAAAAGGAAAAGAAAGGACGAATATGAAGAACCTTTGTTCGATCTTGATTCAATTTCCTCTGGCCTTGGCGCGACGAAAGATTAATTATCAGTCATTCGACGAGAAACGATCCACCGTGTGAAAACGATTCGCTGCCGAGGAAAAAGAAAAAAAGAAGGAAGAGATAAGAGAAACGAAGGATGACCAGGATGACCAATTTTCTCGTTGTTTCGATGAAGTTCTTACTTGTCGCGATGGTAACTTCCAATCGATTCCACCGACGAAGATGAAAATTGTCCGACTAACTCGTTCGGCATAGATCCACCTCACTGATGACGGATGAACGAATTCATTGTTCTTGCTGTCGAGCGTCACCAGAAACACGCACTGACGCGGATTCCGGGTCGCATGGAATTTCGCTGATGCGAGTGAGACGCGTGTTAGCGTGACGTTGACTCGTCAGATTCGTTCGCGCAATGTACACGGGACCGAGTCTTTCTTTTTTCTTCTTCTTTTTTTTTCTTTGTTTCCACCGTTATACGAGTCGTACATTTAACAAGATAGAAATAACGAAATACAGATACTACAGATCGTTGGATGCGCTTTTCGACGACGCGGCCGCTACTCTGAATGTCTCTGATTCGCTTCCACCTCTTAAACGGCTCTTACGATGCGATTGCCTTTTTGGATACTCGGTTACTACGCTTGTTTATTTTCGTCGAATCGCGGGAATCGTTTGAATGCGAGCGGATGGGAACTTAATCCAGGTCAGGAATGCGTCGATGGTTGAAAATCCGTCGATAGAGCGTAATATCGGGAAAAGTCGGGCTAATTCCGTTGCAGTTCTCGAACGCCGATCCTTTTAAACGGATCGAAGCGGTCCGTGCGTTTACTCGCTAGATCGTTTTCACTTGGAATTTCAATTTCTTTCTCTTATGATAGATGCGATTTAAAATGATACGATCGCGCAGCAGCTGTTTCGTGAAATTTATCACCGTCGACGGTGGCCGTTATTGGAGAAAATCCGAGCATTCTTCGTGGCGTTTGTCCTCGAGATATTTCAATCGAGACCAACCTCATCGAGATTTCATTTGCCCGTCGCGGTTTAAAGAATGCGCAGAGCGAAAGTATCGCCGCTGCGAATTCTTTCGTCGCTTAATTTACGTATAGATCTCGTTTCTCGATCTGACGACAGAAAGTTTTCCAAAATATCTCTTAATATCCTGCAGGAGTTTAAGTTTCTTCAAATGTTCTTCCTGCGTTCCAGTTTCTTAATATCCTTGCCGTTGGAAATAGTTTATCCTGTTTCTAACCAACTTCCTTTCACGCCATCTGTTTTAATGCTAAGTTGTACTTCAACAAGTTATCCACTAATTAAACGACAAATGTATTTGTCTTGGGCGAGAGCTGGCATTACATTTCATATTATAACGCAGAAACGCGAAAGAATATGTGTTTCTATAATAAATAATTAATAAGAGGATATTTTCCTCGCAATCTAAATTGGGATTGAGTCTTGAAAGAGTTAAGAGGCCTTAAATCTCTCTCTTCATTCGCATTCGATCGCCTCCACATGTTGTGCGTGTCGTCATACTCCGTCTCACTGATATAACATCTCAAGCAGACAGTGAAATCGATCAGATATATCAAAGATAAAAGTGTGTCCTGGCTATTTTCAAAACTGCAACTCGTTTTCTTTCCTCGCAGTTCCACGCGATCAATCAGCGTTGATTAGTCGAATCGAACTGGGCGGCAGCAACCTCTTTTCGAATCGACGCCTATTAATATTGTAGCCGCACCCAATTCTCGCGGCAACGCATCCTCTTCTCTTTCATATCTCAAGAAGACTCGACTACTGTTCAGGGAACGCTTCGTTTCACCCGTGTTCCGTGACCTTTCGCCGACTCGCAGTCTTAAATAACGACCGTCTTCCCTTCCACCTTTGACTTCTTTGCACGGCCACTCGTTCCTCTGTACAAATCCTTGGCTTTGCGTGCACTCAAACGAGTGGAACAGGTGCACTCGTCGATTCGTCGAATGTTTCTCTTTGACTGGAATAAGAATTACGATGAAAAGACGCGTCGAAGCGTTGGCTGGTTATTCCTCGAAGCAGAAGGGTTGCTTTAAGTTCCTCCTTAACCCATTGACGTACTTCGACGAACCCCGTTATTCGATAGCCTCGTGAAACCCCATCGACTATTCACGCGGAGAGGTGAGCACGCTTTCAGGACACGCGACGAACAGACAACGTTTCGCGTCCCCCGACGAATGACGAACGATTTTCGAGGGGTCGAGAGAGCCAGAGCGCTGGATATTAACGAGAAAGCTTTCGTTTCGAGCAGAAACGACCAAGGGGAAAGGGGCAGAACAGCGAGAAGAAAGAGAACGACCAAGACGAAGACCTTTTTTTTTCAAACGACCCGCTTTTCGCATGTTTGAAACGCGAAATAAAAGAAAGAAAAAGGGGGAAGGGGTGTTTCTTGTGCAGATAAAGAAGGACACGATCGGCGAAGAGGAAGCCTCTCTCGCTTCGAGCAGTCCTTTCTCTCCCTCTTCTAAGAAGGCCTTACGGATGAAGCACGAACGACAATCACGATCACAAGGACGCGGAGCCTCGTGAAAGAGGAAACGAAGGCGCGAACGAGACCAGCACACGTTCAAGCCTTCTACGGAGCGGCGACGATCTCGAAAACTGTAGGGGTCGGTTAGAGCCCTCAGGTAAATAGCTGCTAACAACTTTTCTTTTGCTTTTTTTCCTTCTTGCGCTGCGAGGGAAGGCCGTGACGGCTTTATTAACGCAACCGTGTTGGCTTCCCAGCGTTTACCACGACGTCCCGTATTCGTCCCTCTTGCAAGAGAACTCGCTATTCGTCGTCATCGTAGCTGGTAGTACATCCTCGTCGACGCGAATACTCCAGTCTCCAGGCACGTACTCGAACACCAACGATCATTAGATTTGAAACGGAAAATCTGCCGTGAGAGAGGGATGAAACGAGAGCAGAATGAACTGGCAACGATCGAGCAATGGTATCCTGGTTCAGTTTGGGGGCAACGATAACCTCGAGCGTGTCTAAGGGGGTGGGTTGGAGCGGTGGTGCGAGCAACGAATCGCTGCCTCGACGTCGAAGCCAGCCGACGCTAGCCACAGAAAGATAGATCGCTGGGATCTGTGGTAGGTCGCATCGATCGTCGAATCCTGGCCTCTACGATGAACACAACCCAATACGAGTAACTAGATGCTATCGATAAACACAGTGAAATACGAATACCGACGAACGACGCGGAACTGCTAATAGGATTTCGACGAGTAATGAATTTTTCGTGGAAACCAAACGCACCCCTTTAAGCAGAGATCAGATAGCCATCAGGCTTAACCCAGCTCTGTGTCTTACTACTTACCCCAGTGTCGTGTCCTCCATGCCAACAATCGGGAAGCAATCGATCCCTGGTTCCCGCTCTACTTCATCCTCCCGGATCGGCCCGTTTCAGATCGTATCTCTCCCTGTTCTTCTTCTTCTTCTTCTTCCTCGTGGCACGTTCTCTCGGCCTGGGCCAGCGGCGTACCGTCACACACGCGTTCTCTGCCCGTCAGCTTACATCTTGACGGTCCGTGCCAGCTGTGTTCCGCAGGAGACACGCTCTCTCGGCCCTCTGCAGCGACACACGACGACCCACGTCCTACTCATGCTCGCACTCCATCCACCGCGCACACGCTCCTCGCTCTGCCCTTACCTACTGCCTACTTCCAGCCAGGGATGCAGTCTCGCCAGCTTCGGGCCACCGGCACAATCTTTCTTCGCACTTTGACCGCCAAGTTTGAAATTTTACCTGAAAACAGCGTCCCAGTTATGCGCTGAAGTAACTACTGAAGAGTACAACTTAGTCTATTTTTCTTTTACTTTGTAAATACGGGGTAATATTTTTCCCATCACCAGTTCCGGGATTTGAAACTTGAAAGTTGCACTTGATCGTTGAGACGAGGTTTCTCTTACTGGATAAATCTGCTTTCTTTAGCTTTTATTTGGCGGATACAGGGTTCTTTGATTCTTCCGACAATTTTGAACTTTTACTTGAAACCATCGCTTCGTTGAATCGAAATTAAATTCACTCTCGCCTTTTAGTCTGCAAGTATAGCGCTCTTTTATCAAAACTTCGCAGCTTTTGTTAGAATATTACCTTCGTAGATATAGGAAAGCAAAGAAAAGTGCATCGAATGTTACAATTTCTTAAAAGCTTCTTTTTATGAATTCCTCCTAATAAGCTTCCTCTTAATTTACGAATATTTATGCCATTTTCTTGCAATGGACATACACGCACCTAAATACTATGTATAAATAATAATCATCTACTCGGATAATAATAATTGAGACGTTTATAAAAAGTCGTGTTGGTCAAATTCACTTCTCAGATACTCGTTTGATACTGCTAATTATTCTACCGTTATAAGAACAAAGCTGGTCGTCGTCATCTTTCGCAGCTTCCACAAATTTCTTCGTTCCTCGTGCAAAAATTCCTGGTGAAAAATTGCAAAACGCTTTCATCGGCTCGCTGGCGTATAAAAAACTAAAAACAAGAAACGTGGAAAGATAGAATCGAACAGCAGATAAAATAAAATAGAAAGCGAATAAAAGGAATACGAACGATGAGTAAAGGGTGGAAAATCGAGAGAGAGACAGGGCGCCAGAATCGATGCAGTCCTCTCTGTGGATTTAGTGCATAGTAGGGGCGCACGCTCCCCCAGGGTAGGATTAGTCACGATCCCACTCGGTCGTAAAGTTTCAAAGGTAAAAGGAAAAAAGGTGGAACCTCGTAACGAGCTGTCACCTCGTGCCGTTCTATTATTCCGGTTCGGATCATGTACCATGTAACTGAAGAGAATTTCTCGGCGACGTTAATTGTCGGGTCGTGGATAGGCATCGTAGGTAGGTGGAATCGATCGTGGCGAAAAGCTCGATCTGAAATTGATAGAAAACGAGAAAGAACCCTAGGGAAATGAAATCTTGGGGTACGATTGTACTTTTCTCTTTTTCTCGGTAAAAAATTGATGAATTTATTCGTCGATTTGATGGAATAAAGGGAACATCAGACGATTTAATTGAATACAGGAAAATAAAAGAATATTAGATATGAATAGGAATTTAATACGTAAAATTGTACCTAACGCGTGTAGCATTTCTTCCCGTTACATTTGAAAGCTGGGTAAACATTTAACACCGTGTTCACCATTTTCTACGTTATTACCTTGTTAATTGAGAGAAACGAAGATAGTGTACAAAGCTTCGTTTACTAACGACATGCAGTTATCGTACAAAATTGTTTAATGGGCCCCGTGGCTATGTTTGCGATTAACGAGCTTGCAGGGTACTCGAGTTTATGTATCCACCTCTGTATCACCGCTATCGGATAGAACTACGCGCCCCAGCAAACAGGGCTGGCGCTACTCGCTGGCGTTACCCCTGGAAAATGTCCATCAACTTGCATCAGAATCGATATTTTAACGTTAGAATTATTTCTTCTTTACTCATATGTATTTTAACGTCTATTTGCCTTTTATTGAATTATAAGAGATAGCTTGGAATTTCAGAATATGACACTGACTTCTTTGCTTCGATGATAAAGTTACCCATGCGTCGTCCAATTAACATGGCGTCGCCCTTTAGGGCCGTCGCGGCGCCAAGCGTCTCTCGCGATCGATGCGCTCGCAGTCCTTGCATGCTCTCGTCAAAATAGTGTACCCTATGCAACCAATAACGTATCAAATAACAAACTTTTCACTCGTAACAACAAAGATGTAACGCCAATATCTCATACCTCTCTAGTCACTTTCCTTCGATCGCGAAACATAATTTGCTTTAATCCTGAGGTACGCTCCTCGCAGATTGAACTTTTTCACCAAGACAACGACCTGATCTGTACGCTTAACCGCTGCCAGTGGCACGTGCGTGTAACCATTTTATCCTTCGATAATGGTTCTAAGAATATAGCTAAAGCTGATATAAGTTGAATTTCTAACGTTAATGATCCATGATTCGTGATCGATGATCGGCATCGAGCAGGGAAACACGGGGCGTCTCATATAAAGTTTTTATTTCGTTAGTACGTACACATTTGCGCCAGCACAAAAAAGGATCGTATTATATAAAGTGAGAACAATGCAGAGTTTCCTTTTCCGAGACTAGACACATTATAGGGCGTGGAGATCTCAGGGCCATCGTGTTTTTGTCCATTGTTTGCTCGTGATTACTTGCATCGATCAAACGACGCTTCATACGATTCGTTCAATTTGCGAAATTGCCGATGACCCTGAGATCCAACATCAAGAACGTACGCGATACCGCAGTTGATATTTCAGAGAAGCGTCGACCGACTCTTCTTTAACCCTTATTTAGACAACAAAAATACAAAAGGTTATCCAACGAGTCAATAAGCAAATTCGAAGCTTCAACATCCTAAATTTTTACATAAATTTCGACGTCGAATTTAAGTTGCGATATTTTCATTAGAAAATAATAAATTGATGCAGGAAATGTAGAAACGAATAACTGTGTACTTGGTTGCCTACAGTAGGGTTAATCGTGCAGTTCTATCTCATTCTTTCATAACCATTACAACCCCTGCACTGAAATATCTAGACTATTACTGTTAAATCCACTTATTTCTTAAAAAAAGCTCTTGAAGAATTTTTTACTTCCCAGAACTAATAAAATATTCCAATGCAGAAAGTTGCTCACAGTAAAAAACACAGACTGGTCAACGCACTACCATGAAGAGTCGACGAAGTTACATCGCAGTTCACATGTTCATGGTATTTACAAGGGCAGTGTTAGAAATATTCGAGTTATGCTAATAAAAGGCAGGCACTAAGTGACTCTTCAAGGTTCTTTCCTAGCAAACGGAATAAGCCAAAACGCGCAATATCGTTGCTTTCTTCCTAGTGTCTGACCACGAATTAATCACAAGCTTCCTCGTGTTTCATTCTTTTTTAGGTATTTTATGAATTCCACACAATAAGGGATACACTGAAGGACAACCGTAAATTATGTAAAATTATTGAAACTTAGACACGTATGTTGTTAGTTGCGCTTAAATTCACAGTTATCACCTATCGATGACTGTCAAGCTTAAGTACATGTCGAAAATGCAAAAATTATATTAAATGGCTTTATATTCCATCTGTAACGAAGCGGCGGTGTTTGTTTCTTTATATCGATATATAAACGTAAAAGCGTAAGAAAGAAACAATCACAGCAGTTTTCACTTTTTCTTTGCTTTTTTATAGTTTATATAAAAATGTATATTGCAATTTAAGTTGGTATTATACTGCTTCAGCGTGAAATAAGAAATTTTTTATGAGTCAGCACGAAACTTTGATCCTTGGAGCCAAGATATAACTGCGTATACTTTTGTTATTGCCCATGATTTTCTTTTTATTCTTATGGCGCCGTCATCGTGTCTAGCTGCGATCTACAAAAATAGTTTTCATTCTCCTCGGCAATTCTGACGTTCGTTTTTCATGTTTCCATCATACTCATTGCATTGTCCCGAAGTATGCGAATTATTTCATAGTTTAAAAATTCATTTACGAGCCTAATTCGGCCAATCCTGCTCTTTGTCGAACTCTCTTATTGTTACAAAACGTTAATAAATCAAATTTAACAGTTCACTAGATAACATTTCTAACATGGTAAATTTGGCTGAGGAATTAAAAGTATCATGACTGATCGATCAATGTATTTGTCTCTAATCGATACCAATACACGCTTGCGACATTTAGCTCTACGATATTTTTTTTTTATTGATATATCTCCTGCGAATTTTACAATCGAGTCACTAATAAGACTTTTTCTGTACAATATGGCCAACGTACAAACTTTCACGTCCTTAAGCAACAAGTAACTTTCACTACATGGAAAACAATCGGATACTATTCAACTAAGTACTTTACGTCTTTTTCTCCGATAGGCTCGATTGCAATCTACGCTAACAATTAACGCAAAGCTTCGAAAAAGAGTCGCAAACTTCATTGCAGACGCCATCCTCTGAATCTTTTTCATAAAAACATGATACAGAATATACGTGTGTCTATGTAAGTGAAAATTTCGTCTCCCTCTCTTCAAATATGTCTAGTGTGTCCGCGTATTGTAAAAATTCAAACTTCTCTTTCTCGTGAGGCCATTCGCCACGCACAAACTCGCCTCTTCTATCAGTCCTTAATGTATTTGTTATGCTTCTCAACCCTGAAGAATCGATAAATATAATTTCTAGAACAATTACTCGGCGTGTATATATAAAAAATCCCGAGTCTCTCTGATCTATAATCGAGACCTATGAGACCTTCGACTCGTAGATCCGTTAGTGGAGATCAGATCCTGACAACTGTCAGGTAAGTTTCGCGTCGTCCGACGATTCGCTGAAGAACCTTCTTCATGAACGTATGGAAGACGTATTCGAAGACGTCGACACAAAACGATTCAGCTTGCTGTCGATTATGATCTCGTCGCCGTTCCGAATGTTGTATCGGTATAGCTGCTTGTTCGGATACAGCATCTCTTCTGGTCCATATTGCGCCTTCATCACCTTAAACACAACGAAATTTTAAGATAAAGCAGAGTTCAGAAGAATATCTGAAATTAATTTACCTCTGATTACTATAGAGCTTATGTTGGAAATTTAATGCGATACCCAGGACAAGATGCGAGGGGAAGGATGGGGAATTCTTATATTGCGATTTCGTGCTTTTTATAGGGTCTCTCAAGGAACCAAACGTTCTGTAAAGCATAAAGAAGGTAGCTGATAAGACAATAGTTGACAGGGCTGCTAACCTGATCCACGTAAAACAGTCTCATCCTATTCGCTGGGATTTTCACCATCGTCTCCAGTTTGGTTTTCAATTCAAAAACCGTTCTGTATACGTCTATGGAGCGAACCTATAAGCATCATCGATATTTATAGCAGTTTAAGTGATCGATGCAAAAGAAGAAGAAGAAGAAGAAGCCACGCCTTTCTTTGCTCGACTTCGCGAACTTCTTTCAAACTCTTTGTTAAATTTAAGCTCTTCTCTTTCATCGAGTAAATAAAACAAGCCGAATAAATTAGCAATCACAGACAAGACATAGGACGAACGGAAAGGTCGATATTCTCGGAATTTAATTATGCTGCTTATGATCGGTTTTCGAGCAAAACGTAAATTTATACCTCGACCAGGTCTCCGTAAGTGAATGTGACCTTGACCCTTTTCTCGGGCGTCAGGTCAACGTGTACCAGAGGATCCAGCTTTCCGTGAATAGCCACCAGCTCGGAGTACCTGAAAACGAAGACGGAACAGGGTCAGACGGATATTCGTTTCAGTGGCGACAACTATGGCCGTGAAACTAGAATAGCTTTATGTGGTTCTAGTTCAGACTTAGAATAGAAACGGTCAAAGCAGTAACCGAAATGAAAATGGAAATTGGTCGCGAGAATAAAGGTGAGGCAGGGTTATTTGAGTCAGAAGGGTGTTTGAGCTAAGTAATTTGCCTTGCGATTCACCAAACAGATTCTCCGCATAAATTCATCAAGATTATGAGCAATTGTTAAGCGATCTACATTTGGAAACAGACTGCTTAACTTATTATTAGCGGCGTGATAAATAGTGAAATATATCAAGTACATTGACAACTCAACGCTTATACTTTTTTACCACAATATAAGTTCTACTCGTCAAAAGGAAAGAAGTCTGATCAACTGATGTTAATATCCTCAGTTGGAATGATCATAATTCAGTAGCACGTGTATATTACTTTATTTCTAGAAATTATTTTGTTGTTTATTGTACTCATTCTTGTGTAACACGTTCACGTTGACTGAAATAACTACTACCATAGGCTTATTCGATTCATTTCTTCGTTTCCAATATATTTCCTCGTTGGACCTAAAGCACATGAAATTTTCTTATTTTTTCATTATTATAATAAGGACTAACAATGTCCCATAACGTACAAATTCGATTATTCTCTGCAAAGTTCAGGATAGAATCTTGAAATGTTGAAGTTTAGATGATTCAAATGTCTCCATTTTGCTGTATCATTAACATTCAAACGAAAATAGAATAAAGGCCGCACAGCGTAAAAGGCGATGACTAAGGACGTGAGATGGAAATTATATAAAAAAAGAATAGAAATGGAAAAACAGGAATCGAATGTAAACAAAGGAATAAAAGTCGGGGCGTCATCGTAGAGAATCGCGTGAAATAATTTACCTTTCGGGTCTGTCTGCTTCCGGTTTGTCCATGTAGTAACGAATGAAGGCTCTCTCGGCGTCCTCGCGTTCCTGGGAGGATATCACGCCGCCGCCGTTCAAAGTCTCGACATTTGGAAGTCTGGCGATCAAAAGCTGCCGCCTCTCATGTTCCGTGTATTCTCGAGGACTCTGCAATTATTCAGTAGTTTTTAATCTTGCACATTTACCATAGAAGACCTTCATGTCCATATTGTACGTGTTGTACAAAACATTCTGAACTTTCATTGACGCTATAACGAGACACGACTGTAATTATTATATTGGTAAAATTTGCAAATATATATTGTTTCAGTAAAAAAAATTAGTATGCAACACAAATAGTCATTCAGAGCATATAATAATAAATACCAAGGTTAAATTAACTGCTTAATTATTTTTGCCATCTAAACATAGCGAAATACATATACATATACTTGTACTAAATTGTAATTAATATTTATAAATTGGAATTGTAATAAATCTTGTAACCTCTATACCTATATACTTTTAAATTCGTTTTTAACTTTACCAATATGACCGTGATCAAGTCTCATAAGATGTAGCGCTAATAAAATTTCAAAATATTTTATACGACATACGTAACATGTTCATGAAGGGTATCTATAAATGTTTGTTCGCGATTATTATAAAAAAGATGGTCTTACTTCATCCCGCTGAGTTCACTGTAATCATTAAAAGAATTTTCAAAGTAAACGCAGCAGATGTGCGTTACGAATTGAGAATACTGCGTCGACTTTAACTCTTTCGATTAAGAAAACTCGACAAGCCTGGTTAATTCTCAACTTTTGCTTTCAAAAATTGTAAAGGGTGATCTAACAGAGCGGAAAGCTTGTTTTCAAAAGCTATATACGTTTAAACTGGTTGGTTTCGTGCCAAAGTTTACTTCGATACAGCTAAAACGGACTGGTCCGAAGTGGCGCATACTAGATCAAGCTGTCTTAACGGTTTTACATCTTAGCGGCTTCTTCTCTGCTCTCTCTTTTTCTACTTCCTTCGCACGGTCATTTTATCCGGTCGATTCGCCTGATTCGAGGTTGTTCTAGATTCTAGATATATGTACACCGCCGTTCAGCAGTTATTAGGACGCTCACCGAAAATAAAATAAACCGAAAGTATCAGTAAAATCTTGTTACAACCTCTTTTTGTCTAATTCCGTTTTAACTAAATAAAAATAATACAATAATAGAATCAAATCCTTTTATCGATGAATTTTATCATTCGTGTTATTAGATTTTCCACTGTATATGTCCATGACCCAGATTCAGATTCTTAGCAAAATCTTTTGAATGTTCTAATATACGATTCGTCTAAAATTTCCTCCGTAAGATTTCGTTTTCTCGCACGAATATTTTTGATAATAATTAATACGCAGTTATTGATAATCCTGATCGATTATCGCGTTTAGCATGAAATCGGCAAGTGTCCCAATTCCTATGAAGAGTAGCGTATTTCAGCAACAACGAGGAAAAGGGGAGGATCTCTACCTCGAAAAGAGGACAGCCCTGAATCCTCAAAGACTTTAGCGCTGGGAACCTGGCCAGTCGTTCCACGTCGTCCCACGTGGACAACAGCGTGCCGTTTAAGTTTAGGAACCTGAGCTTCCTGAAAGGATCGTGAGAGGACCTAATGGTCGTCCCACTGGACTCCGATTCCGACTCAGACCTGTCGTAATTCACCTTTCCCTCGCTGAATATCCTGTTCCCTTTTTCATCCACCGATGTGTTCTCCTCGGTATCCAGACTGTTCATATTCTCACTGTCTTCGCTCACATTTTCTGACTCTTTCTTAGAACACGGCTCCTCGTTCGAGTTCCTATTGTCTGCGAGAGCCAACGACCTTATCGGACACTCTGCCAGCACGAGGCTCTCCAGATTCGGAAAGACATATCCCAATTTGGAAATTTCGTTCCATATTTCAACGGGATTGCCAGTAAAATGAAGCTTTCTCACCGAGACATTCTTATTCTCTGGCATCTGATAGTCTAGATTTACCGTTTTATACTCGTTCAAGGAAAGATGCAGCTCCTCCAGGTTACGAAGTAAACGAATCAATCCCTGAACGGTTGACCAGGTCACTCTGGTCCCGTTTAACACTAGGTTCTTTAGTAGATCGTAACTACCGTGTTTAATCTCGAAAACCTCGGCCAAACAGTTGAAACTGAGATTGACGAACTTGATCTTCGGCATGTGCTGCAAGATGCCGAATACTTCGGTCCATTGGGACAGTTTGTTTTGCGCGAGATCCAGTTCCTCGACGTTCTTGCATTTATTTCGAAGCTTTTCTGCGTCATTTCCAGCCGACTCGATGTCGCAGTCTTGTAAGACCAGCAACGCAGGCACCGTATGACGGGGTGATTTCTTCGGAATGAAAATGCTGACCGAGAGGGCGGCCTTCGGCGAGCTCGATTCCGTCTCCTCGTCCGTGAGGGAGCAGTCGGTCGTTGAACTGCCGTACTTCAGCTCCAGCGCTTCCAGCAACGACGGCATGTTTACTGCATTCTGAAACCGATCACCATGGATCATTAGATTACTTCGTATTCAATGTGTTTCCATTTTGTTTATACTTTATCAACGTTTACTTGTTTATCAAGTAACAATCACGTTTTGCAACGGTAAAAGAGAACTGGTAAAACTCTCATGATATACATAAGCAACCATAAAATTAGGTACAACAAGAATTATTTACAGTGTCTATAAAGAGTATCGGTATATCATTGTGTTTATCATGGCATTTACATATTAATTAATTAAAATTCAAATATATTTTTTATACGATTCAGTAATATTTTCATGAATACATACATTTGATACTATGAAATTGTAATGCAGGGCACGATGGAAAAACGGTACACTGGAAAATAAGGATACGTGCCAATACTTTTTGTGATTACTGTGGAATAAATTGAACGTTTTTATGTCCTAGCTGTTTTACTATAAACATCATACGTGTCTCGTAACGTAAAGCACCGAATAAAGAAGAAGTTGTGAAAACTTTTGAAAAAATACATATTCTAATATTTATGGCAAACGGCGTAAGTACATGAATTAATTTTGCCAAATATATTTCAACTACAATGGTATGTTACTCTTAGAATTTTCTCATACGTTATCGCATTTCTCCTTCGTTCACCATCCTCAAAAATTCTCAAGTACTGTATCGTGCCGAGTACACGTACTCTGATCTCCCTACTCTACCGTAACACCATTGACCCGATCGTCATCTCCGAGGATAGAACCGAATAGTCGACAAAGAGGAGACAAAGAGTCGTCTCTGGCGGCAACGTACAAGACAGCTTTTGTTATCCAGAAAAGGAAGAAGGAGAAAAAAGAAAAGACGAAAAAATAAGAACGAAAAGGGGCAAAAGCTGAGACAAGGAAAAAACCCGTGGACCGAGTGGATCCCCGAGGTCGACGTCGGACACGCGGAATATCTGGTCTGACCATATCCGTTAAGGTCGCGATATTGTCTTTTTGCGCAACGGAAAACCGGTACTGGTTCCCTTGTCGTCGTTGGAAAACGATTCTGCGATCGAATAAGCTTCACCCACGCGATTCTCCTATCCGCGACGCAGTTCAGATTCGATGCACTCCCACTTCCCTGGACAAAGATCATTCCCAAGCATTTCTCGACTTTGTTCCCGTCCATCGATCCTTTCTATCAATTTTACGACCAATACAAAGTGTGGGAAGGTGAAGCGAGCAACCTGTAGGAGCATGGGAGTTCCAATCGTCCTATTTTATACTATAGCATGTTTTTATATAGTAGTATAAAGATAATGTATAAAGGAACAGAACTTACAAATTGCTCGTTATACGTACATTAATATCCATAAGTATTTAAGTGCAAATTATTGCGCATGTACATAAGGTAAGATATACTTGAAATGAAATCCTTCGATCTAGCTCTAGACTCTAATCTTATCACAAGTTAGTATAAATATAATTGGTTGTTATAAATAAAGAAGCAATAATCATACGTCTGTTCAATGTCGAGATCTTAGAGCTATTGATATATGTTTTCCTAGCTGCATTCTAAAAGTAGGATTGATTTTGTGAAGTATCAGCTATTCGTTACGGATAAACATGGAACTCGAGTGACGCAGATATATTCCTTGTTTAAATTTGACTGAACATCTGATCGCAGTTACAGCTGGTGGTAAAGAACTAACAGTAGAATTGCAGCAGGTGTTCAAGTACTTATGGACGCTAGCGTATACATGTACTATGATTACGTAGAACCGAATCTACAGTCTGTGCTGCGTATTTGACGAAATCGCTTTAAAACGGTAGTCGATTTGAACGCGCACGACTTTCACCGAACATTAAATAATATCGATCGTTATAAATAATAGCAAATAGCAATACAGTGTCGTGATTGTTCATATCGATGGCTTCGTAAGACTGCCTAAGGTACATATATATCATCTAGCATTCTAACTACAGTTAAATCAATTGTATAAAATAGCGTGACGGAGGTTAATGCGCGCAATGACAGGGAACGAGTACGGAGAAGAAGCAGGAATCGCGTAGAATGGAATGCGGCAGTTTCTACTCGAAAAATCCGAGAGAAGGAAAAACTAAAAGCGTACAAGTGCAACGAACTGCGACGAGGACGATTACGGAATATCGCGAGAGCCGACGGCGGCAGGAGGAAAACGTTGCGTCAATTTGGCGGAGATCCGACGTGCCAGCGGCCGAAAGAAAAACGCATCCACGAGGCGAGCTTGGAGACAGGCCAACTCGTGTCGTTTCCATTTACGCGAAACTTTTCAGCCGTGGTTCGCTGTGTCTAGATGCTATACGTTGTGTCCGTTGCACCAGGCTCGCGCTTTCTAACGGCGAATTTACCTCGTTAAATCGTGAGCAACGTACCGGACTCGAGAAAAACTAGCGTCCCCGTCTGTCCGCGTTGCTCACGAGGGGGAGAGAGGACGCACGCAACAGTTTCAACCCTGTGGAAAATCGTCGGACAGAGAGCGAAGAGACAAAGGTCCGCGCGATCTGCTCGACGCATGGCAGTGGACCGACATAATAGTCGTTGTTGCATTATACTCCCCGGCTTCCCCTACGTAATCGCGATATCGGTTCAACGGCCATGCGAAATTAACTTTCTCCGGCGCGGGTCTGCCAACGAGAAGCCCACTAGAAGCAGCATGGTTACTACATATACATTAGATTGCCAGCGATGTGCTCGAACCGCTTTCAAACCGATTCCATCACTTTTAATATCGAACATAAAGTAAGTTCGATTAACCGATTTCTCTTCAGTGGGCTATTTGATTAATAACTCGGTGAATGGTTAACGTAGGCCGGATACAATGGCACTTAATCGGCATGGCGAAACTGCATAGATATTGATATAATTAACGTACGGTTGAGGACAACCGAGACTGATTTTATGACTTCGGCCCATGCTGATAGGATATTTTAATGCGTTACGTTGTGAGGATCAGTTGTAGAGGACGAGTAGAGGTTGCTCTTCAAGTACATTATTTCTGCAATACTACATTGATTCTATAATTGGATGTTGCTTTGTAATTAACTGTTAAAGCGCTATATATTTGTAATTTTAAGTGTATCTAACGTGTTAATCGAGAAAGTTCAGCTAACGGCTTATTTATTTAGAAATCTCCTATCTTTTTATGCCACAAATACCGTTACAAATCAATTACATTTACAAGGATTAAAACTGTCCTAATCAGAATTCGTCTATCTTCGCTATCAATCTTTTATTTCGTAATTACAGAAGTGGCAGAATTAAGGAATAATTTCTTTAACAAGGATAAAATTGAATATGAAAGTTACCGTTTAATTTTAAAGTTTTCAAGACCTCGAGTGTATCAGTGAATCGTAAAGCATTCGAGTGGTTCTAAAAGCGAACGTGGCTCGTAAGATTTCGAGTTGCCATTGCTGGCGTTGCGCAGGAATCGGAACAACAGGTCGATGCAATTAGTCACTGGATACCGTGATTCCCACACGGTGATTCCTTTTCGAACGGGGTTAGGGAACATAGGTCAGGAACGATTCATTTGTCCAATCGAAGTCTGAAAATATTTCATTATATGTTAGAAAAATTTCAAAAGACTGTTCACATCAAAATCTTGATAATACGCATAACGAAACGGGCATAAAAGATTTTCCAATTGTAATATACAAACCGATTTAATGAGGTTATACAATGCATCGGGTTGCATCACATAGTCGCAATGTTTGTTAACTGGTCTAACATCGAAGCACAGTAACAATACAAAACGCGAACATGTTACTTTCTCCTCGACCGATTATTTTACATACGAACTATTCGCGCTTGTAAAATTAACCGTATGAATCGCAACAAGCGTCCGTTGAGGAAACCAATTTAACTAAAAGCTGTTCGAGCAGAGAGAAACGGTAACTTCGTAATACTTGAAATTTTTATACTGACGCTTTATGGGTAATTCGTCCCTCTGGCGGTGAATATGAGAACTACGAATGTAGTGAACATAAACATTTGAAAATTAAAAAATTCTAAACTACTAAAACTCTTCGATTCGAAAATTTCAGAAGCTCAGAAATATCAAAAATCGAAGATTCGAAAGATTTGAAAACTTGAGAATTCCAAAACTTTTATGTTCGAAAATTCTAAAATTCATCTAATATGTCACAGATACTAAAAGTAGATTACAGAGTTAACAGGTTGAATTTAAGCAAGCACGCAAATGCCTCTAACAGCTGACGATTGCTCTCTTTCCGGTGGTTCAACGATATTAGAGAAATTCGCACGTTGTCCCCACACGTGGTAACGCACAGCTAAATATACGCGACTAATGACTGTTACGAAATGTCAAGCAGAAGCTGCCGAGTAGTGGGTCAGTCGTAAAGTCAGATTCTGTTTCGCGTGTGTTCCCTAACAAGCGATTAGTTTCGAGGAGAAAGGTGTCGATTTTCAATGAGTATCGATTTCCAATGAGTATCGATGATCGAGTCTGTACGCAACAAAATGGTTGTACTCACTACATTTTAACTTTATTTAAGCAAATACTTACGTTACAAAATAAATTAGACATAAAATAAATTGCCCGCCAATAACAATTCTTTGCAATGTGAAGACTTAGAAAGTTCTATTGCGAGATATGTGAAGCGGAAAAACTTAGAATTGACCCTCTCAAGTAAGAGAAACATTTCTACTATAATTTCCTCCTAATGTTTTTCATGGAGGCGATAGAAAATAATAAAAACTGATAAACGATACTTTCTAGCTGGAGGCGAGACAAAAACAGCGTACGGATCTTTAAGATGAAATATACAGTGGTTTATTTCTAGCCACATTTTATGAACACATTATGTGCGTTATACAAAATATTTTTAAATTGCATTACGACTGTTATGAGAATTGGCTATCATGATTATGTTAATCAAATGTGAAACAAATCTGAAAATATATATAGAAATTACAAGATATTTAGCATCTACAAGTATATAATTCACAGAGATGACAAAAGTATTTAAACAGTCAATTATCCGTTACATTAATAAAACTCGATATTCAGTTGATATATCTCTAACAAATATTGTATATGTTTAAGATGGCCATTTATGCTGTATACTAATTTCTTACTAAATATAAGTTTACAGTAAATATCTTGCAACTTGTATATACATTTCAGATTTTAAATTGCACCGATATAATCGTATGTTATAATACCAACGGAATATCAAAATGTTTTACGTAACACATACAATACGGACATAAAAGTTTTCTATGGTAAGTGTTCAAATACTTTCGTGAACTCTATTATTTCACTATATAATTTCTTTCTTCGTAATGAAGACAAAGAAAAGATCGTGTTCGGTTCTGCTTAGGGGGTTATTGAGGAAATCGATGATGGAGATCTATTCTTTGCCGGAGGAACAAGCTAGTAGAAGGAAATATCGACGAAAGTTCGCTGGCGGCTGGTGTATACTGCGCAAATGCTCTCCCGCCTCTCGGAATATTACTTGGTTGCCCAAGGTTGCCGTTCGTTCTGCTCACGACTCGAGCATTATGCACGTGTATAGATATATCAGCTACGCACTTACAGCAATATACCTCTACACCAACGTATTTACGACACACGCTTAGAAGATCTATCTCTTTATCGTGCACATACACCAGGAGAGTACATATCAGCGTTTCCCAACCATTTTTCTATTCTGTTAAAACGTTTACTTACCACGTGCAATACGTGTTTTCTTCATCGTTAACTATAGTATAATGAGACATTCGATGAAGCTAGTGAATAATTCAAGGTTAATTGAATTACTCAGCCAATAAAAAAATGATAAAGAATATTAATTATTTGAGAATACATACATATTACTAGAATATTATAATATATCATAGGTATATGATCATAACATATTACATAATATTATAAAAATATTAAATAATAATAATTAAGATGATAAAGAATATTAGAAATGAAAACGATATTGAATATCAACTAAGTTCACCATGTTGTTTTCTTTTTAGATGACTCTAACAGGTTGAACCGAGACAAAGTCGAGCTGAAAAACGAGATTGGGAAACTCTGTAAGCGCAATGCACCTATTCTTTGTTCATTTCTCGGCTTTTAAGAGCGTGCCTTGCATCGGTGCACGGCAATTATTGACGTGTGTGTGAAAACCAAGAGATACATCGAGCACCGTATGTTCTATGTATGTATATACGAGAGTATATGCGCGTCTGATTGGTACCAGGACTACCAGGGCCTCTCCCTTCCGAACAAACGACGATGGTTCAAGTTGGTCGCTTGCACGACACGGATCAACGATTTAACGTGAACAGAAAACAGAACAGTCTCTCTCGATCTCTGCGGTCGGATCGTTCCAAATCGATCGATCGCTTCCCCGATACGCGGAATCTCACTTTCTCTGAAACTCTGTTTTCTTTTCCCTTTGTCTTGCTGCTCACCGTGAAGCATGTTTTGAGAATTAAACGAGATATAAAAACAATATCACGCATATCTTAATTCGAAAATGGAAGAATAATTACTTATCCACTTGGAGAAATCATTTTCCATGCAGAAGAAAAATACGGGTAGTTCCTGTTTCTTTTAGAATGTTCGTCGGTAAGAAACGGTAATACAAAAAATCATTCGTAATTTTTATGTTAACGAATGAGTAAATTAATTACTTCCCGTTTCATAGCGTTTTAAATATGAAGACATTCTCATTCATATGTGTATGTAATATGTTATACTGATATGACTGAGATGTCGTTTGATGATATTGATATCTTATATATTATTTTCGTTCATATACATATATATATAACATATAAATGTATATATCATTATACACATATGAACAACACGTTATACATAACAAATCATTGTCTTTCTATAGTTGAGAATCGATTGAAAGTTTGTCCATTTATAATCTGATTAAATAATGCACGACCGCGCACGTTGTTTTCTAATCATTTATTTACGTGAATATTTTCGACGTGGAAACGCATCTACTATAATCGTAAACTTTATAGAAGCATTATTTGTGGAGTTGAATCGCTTTCGTTTACATAATCTACGTCTTCCGTAAGCACAGCGTGTAAAATGACCGATAGAATTCTTGTAAATGGAAATTTTTATTGAATAATCTTCACAGAGAGACTGATTCTTTACAAAGAACACGATAATAATAACGTGTTATCGCTAATGTTTCATTTCATTGATTTCACAACCCAGAACAATTACGAAGCATCGAACATTTGTATTTTATCATGAATGATCATGAAAAATTAAGTATTAAGATATGTTAATTCAAATAAAAGAGATACTCATTTTTTTGGATAATTAATTTGGAATAATTGGAGAGTATAGCAGTAAATAAGTTAATCAAAGAGAATTAAGAATCGAGAAATTAATGACATAAAATCTGTATTCGAAACGCTGCTGTTTAATGCTGCATAAATTCGCGCTACCTTATGTCCGAACGTGTTAAAGTACTGTTCCTTTCAATTGCGTTGGCCTTGAGGTTAGTAGATAAGGAACGACGCAATTCTCACGATTAATGCTTCTTTGTCCGATCTTCTTTCACGCTCTATTATCGTTCGACTTTATGTTGTAACGTACTCTGAAGGTTAATAAAAGAAACTTCTAATTTGTTCTTCTATTACAATTTAATTATTTCCATCACCTACACATACTGTATATACGTTTTTATTCGTGGAAGACGAATTTACGAACTATACCTAACGACACCTATAATCTACGACCAATGAACCGTTGCCTCCACTGTCGATAAATCAGACAGTCCTTCAACGCATTACAAACCAGCCCTTAAAAAATGTCAACATATAAAATATTAGCTTTTAAGTCTAATCTGATACAGTTATGATCGAAGTAAAAGGCGTAAGTAAAACAGTGGCGTAAAAATAACGAAACGATAATAAAAATAATGAAAATACGACGCTAACAGCTGTCAAGACATGCTGTTTAGAAGCGTAGATTGCGCGCGTACAGCTGATAATGATTATGTAAGGTTCGAGCGCACAAGTCAGAAAAATATTATCTATCTTTCATCAACTGTATACTATTTATTTCAGATTCTTGGAAGAAAAGGGATAACCTTAAAAAATAACAATCACTACATACGTATTGTGACTATTACTATATCTGAATCATATCTTTGACATATCGTTATACATGAGTCTTTCGATACGCAACACGTTCGAATCTTGTAACAGGGATTTAAGCTTACAACTTGTTACTAAAACGAATGAAATATTTGTGTTTGTGATATAACCAAAACAACGTTATATTAAACGCACGTTACTTAGGTGGATCGATCGAACACGAGTTTGGAAAGATTGAATGAGAGCGGAACGAAGACGCAGTACAAGAATACCATGAAGGAATCGGGTCAAGGATCCTACAACTAAGCTTATGACAAACAGATTATTATTTTATACGGGAAGATAAACTCACTGTTTCCTCCTCTTGCTACGTGCTTTGGCCCTCTGATATCGCTCGGGTATCCGGTGGTTTAGCGATTGATGAGGCTCCGAGCAATATCCTGGTTAGATGCACTCGCGATTTTCGTCTGCGATCATGAAGCGAGATCGGTCTGTTAGGTGGTCAAAAAGGGTTAGAAAAGAGATGTGGTGTCGCTGACGGACACACGAACGTGCCCCGCTCGCTGTCCACCGTTGAACTGATTTCTGGCTCCTTTGTTTAGTAAACAGAAACAGCTGAGCCACACTACTAGTTACGACGGTAGAGGTGGCGGGAGCTCGATCTACTCTTCCCGCACAGCGCTCGCTACATTGCACATGCGTATCTCTTCGCCGCGGTCACGTGGCTTCGCGAATTCCGCCAATGACAGAATAGCATCATACAGTATTGTATTGTAATGTTGAATTAAGATAATGTGCTAAATAGGAAATAGGATTTGAAGAATATATGATGATTATTTATTTATACGAAATGTGTAATAATGATATGTTAATATTCATGAAGTTTATGATAGTAATATATATCCCCTTTCCTTATAATTATACATATTTAATAGTATTGCAACATTGTACTGTTGAATTAAAATAACATGACAAATAAAAAATATTTGATTGATGAATATCTAACATTATTCACGGAATTTATGAGATTTTATGCTGTCTGTTTATGATTGCAGGTGTTTAATGCTAATGTATTCTCAATGAAACAATTCAATTAGAACGCGTTAAGAATTTCAGTGTCAAGGGAAAAGGAAATTGATTAACGCAATAGAAAGAGAATTTTTAACACACATTGCGAAATGCGTATCTATAATTCAATGATATTATAAGTACTTATATACCAACATATTGAATAATCACGACGACACCATAAAAAGACGCCTCATTTTCAATCGAGATTTAGCGAGAAATTACTAACAAATGGATAAAAATTTAATGAGGATGGATAAAATTTAATGATGAATAGACATTTCTTGACGAAAAGTTTGTGGTGATACTAAATTTAAAAAAAAGCTTAAAAAAATTGAGTGTTATCGGTATTAGTGTAATTTCAATCGGTGAATGGTAGACTCGATAATGAGATTCTTATAAAATAATCGACTTGTAGTTAACCCAATTTCGTCCCTTAAACAATGTTATATTATTTATTGATACATAGAATTTATCAATAATACCATTAGCTAACAGTATTACACTTGTTTTTATATTCTCGAAAATTTTCATTTTCTCGTTCCTTGCGTGCGAGCGTGTGTGTGTGTGTGTGTGTGTGTGTGTGTGTGTGTGTGTGTGTGTGTTTGCGAAATTATAATACATATATATCAAAGAGCAAATTTGCCCTAATCATCTTTTCCTTTCTTCTTTGTCACTTGTCTACACCGCAATTGGTTACTATTAGATTACAATTACAATTCATACGTACACGTATAATTACACATTACGACATTACATACATGTGTACCTGCATATATATATATGTATATATTTATATTTATATGTATATTTATATATTTATAAATTACAGATCGGAGATTAGAGGTACTTTATATCTCAATTTCTTTAGGGAATGTTTTCGCACTCTCGATCTTCTCTTTCTCCTTATACCTACTTCGAGATTTGATGTCAATCAAAATTATTCGTAACAATCGTTAAATCATTCGCAACAATCGTAACGAAACACTTTTTTCTTTATACTCGTTTCATGTGCTTTTCGAGATCAAACATCGTACATACACCACACTAACCATTAACGGAATCTCTAAAATGTTAATTAAGCTACATACCTACATAAGTAAACACGAATATAAACTAAACAGTCATGCCTCTGCTTTTATAGCGTATTCAACATGCTAAGGTATTTTATTTTGTTGTAAATCATTGACGTTATTTTCGACTCCGTTCTTCGTTGATATTGCAGGTTATTGCGCTTGGTGAAGAGGTTGAAATGTTTAAATTTTATTGATCATAAATTTGCAAGAAACGATACAAATAAAATGAAATAAATATGGTATGTATGATTGATAACATTAATAGTTCTCAGCTGTTATAAAAGATTTACTTCTTAACGTTCGATAAAAAGCTCGACGGACGAAATCATTGGTCGATCTATCGTGGCCAAAAAATGGCGTGGGAAGGTAAAAATGCAGTTTAAGGGGTTTCTGTTCCTTCATTGCTCGTTTCATACTACAACGGACGTTCTTTCTAAATTCTATTAATTACCGATCCTAGCACGACTCAATTAACTGTAATCTTTACACACTCTCTTTACCTGTACAGAACATTTTGTTTCATTTTTTTCACTTAGTAATAATTGTAAGAACAACAACGACGTTACTAATTTCTCCTTTACAATTAATCATTAGAGAGCCGAGTTAACAGGATTATATCTAAAATCTACATAGTTTAATAATTATATGTATGTAAATGGGCGAATAAGTTTGACCTGGGATAGTGATATTTTTTTGGAGCAACAACGAATGGAGGTCGCACAGATTCAATCGAGATCTACCTTATCGACGCATTTTATCCTCAGTGATAATTTCAAAAGAAAACTAGTTAAAAGTCGAACACAATTATAGAACTCAAACATTTCAAAATGCTAAACGTTAATTCCTTTTTGAATCAACATTGGCAACAGAATTCATTTTCTTTCGCAAGATGCATAACTATTTTTTTATAAACTTAGGCACTCTTTCTGACGTGTATTATAATTAATTAATCGTTCTTCAGCGAGAGGTCTTTCGGTGATACAGGATGATTTATTCGATAAAATCGAACATTTTTATAACATTGGATTAATAATTGATAAAAGATGATTCTTTTTAAAATAATACCTAAATAGCTACAAGGAAAATAAAATAAATTTTGGTTTTGTCCATGATTAAAATTTTACTTACGACCTCCTCACAGGGACGAAAAATTTGCATGCTTCCCCTTGCTTTCATCCATTCATTCATTTACAGTCACGCTTATCAAACATCAATAGACTTGCCGATATCACACATAACCTCTAATTTGAATACCTTTCATAAGATATCTATACATGCATCAGGTGTTTAAATGAACCTTTCCCTTTAGATACATAAATTGGATATCGCCTTCTTGGATATCGCACTAGAGTACGATATTACACGCAGTTGAGATCACGAGCTGGAAACGTCAAGTCCCGAGACGAATTTTTCCCGAAAAAAATCCTCTCGGGATCCATTTAATGTACCAACGCAAACAGACCGTCACGCCGCAAGTGGAAAAGCTTTGCACTGTTTCAAAGTACGGAATGTAACACTTTCACTTATGCAGTCTTGTAGATCAATTAATTGCTTAGTTATATTAATATTTTAGTTTTAAGAGAACATTATTTGCTGGCACTATTAAGCGGTATTGTCTGATTGATGTACTTGATTGGATACATTGAACCAAGTTTGAGACACAGTATAAATATAAGGCATAATATTGGGTTGTTCGAAAAGTTTATAGCGTTTTTATTTGATAAATTTACAATAAACAACGGAACGTTTGAACAAATGCTAGTTCTAGTTGGATACTAAACAGAATCAAAGAGAAATATAAAAGATTCGTTAATAGAACAGGTTTTCTTTAGTGTAATCCTTACGAATCTTATTCGAGAGACATAAAGAATAAATGAAAAACTTTAAAATCCCGAAATAGCTATTTGAAGGAATTCACCAGCAGAAGAAGAAATATTTTTCAAGAAAAGTCTCGTGAAGTTACAAATGACAAAACGCCTAATTTTAGTTAAATCTTCTTTAACTTTCGCTACGAATTTTTCGAACAACCTAATACGTTCATATTCGCATTGACACGGATCAGAGCGACAATCTATATATAACCGACGATATTAATTAGTAGCACTAATTGTCTATACGTTGCTTGGCATGTCGGCAGACATTTTTCTACGCGTAATTGATTAGGATTATCGTTAACCTAAATAGACTTAACATAACGTATGATCGGTGAATCAACACCTGACATGTCATACGATCGTCTTATAAGCTAAGGACTAGAATAGACTCTTCCGATTTCCTTTGCAGGATGAAAAATTTCTAACGAAAAATCGACAAAACCTCAACGGAAACTTACGTGTCTAGATCTTCGTTCACCTTATGTAAAATTATTAATAACATCTTTCGCATTGTTTATCCTATCTTATACATAGTTAAATAGATTTTTTTTGTTCATTTAGCCTTATCAGCTTTACGCAGAATACTTTGACGAGCCACCGTCTCGCGTCAACGGTGAAATTTTTTGGGGAAAAGTAGGAAAGAAAAAAAGCGTCCAACAAAAACTTACACACTAAGACTTATGTATATATGATTTGCAAAGCGTTTGAACATATTCTTGCAGCTCGCGTCGCGTACAAGAACAAAATGTTATTAAAGACTAGATTAATGAACTGCAATCTCCCATGCGTCGCGTTTAGTATTATAATTACAAATAATATACGTTTCTCTCCTAGCCTCTCTTGGCAAAAATTGTCGATACCATCTTTTTTATCGCTATTTACTTACGTGTCTAATAACCGACGATTAATCTGAATAAACTACCTTTCGGTAAACGACTAGATAACATTTGATATAGATCATCTGCAAGCTCAAACGATGAGATATGCGCCGCACGGTTCTTCCAAGTTATAACGACTTTCTTAATTAACAATTATTGTCCTCTGATCGTCGTGTTGATACGATAAAATCGTTAAATAAGCAAAACACTTCAGAGATATCGACTGCTGCAATTAGAATAAACAAAATTAATATAAAATATTCCAAATAAAATATATATTTTGATATTTTTATATTGGGTAAATCCATGGAATGAAATAAAAAAATACTGTTTAACCAATTTTACATACCCAATTTACTAAATTTCTTCAATAACTAATAATCCGCTAATCCGACTTTGAAATAGTTTAAGCAGAGCAAAGCCTTTCACTGCGAGTGCGCATTACTACTTAGCAAGCTAAACTGAACGTAAAATCGGTATTGTCCTCCCTTACAAATTACTCCTTTCATACGTACAATTCGTTAACTGTTATGCGTTATATTTAACACGCGTCGACGTTTAGCGTTTCACGGATCGCAGCGACCACTAACGATTTAAACCACGCGAACCATTTATCCTGATTATATCCTCTTAGTATCGATGTGCGTTCGAAGCTATCAAGGTTCATGTGTGACTTGCTTTGGTAAAAGGAGATTGACGATTGAGTTTTTTGAGATAAACGCGTTTAAAGACATGCACTCTGCAGTGCGATATTACTAAGTACAATCACTTCATCATGTGTGCAAAAGATTTGATTAAAACTCAAAACTTTGCTGACAGTGGAGAAATACAAGAGAATAACTTATTATTAAAGGTACTTGGTGATAATTTGTAACTTTTATTAATGTAATAAATAATTGCCAACTTTCACTGCTTTGTTATTGCAACCACTTGAAAATTTGCAATTTTTATTAATATAAAATAAAAAAGAGCATATTTTTGATTGTGAAAGAATATGAAAAAGTCAAGATCGATTTTTTCGAATCTTAACTTTTTATCAGAGCACGTCACATACACTATTGCTTTTTATTAGATTACACGATTACTCCAATAACGTGTTGCGCTTGCTCGCGTGGAAATTGTCCATTCATTCCGAGCTGCAAATCGTGAAACGTCACGCGTCCAGTCACAGGCATCGTTTCGCTTTCTGTATATACCTTAGCATTAACAAGTAATTCTCCTTAAGTTCCATACGTGTTACAGGTTACCTTATGCAAGACTGACTTGGGTTTAATCGGAGGAATCGGAATCTGATTCCGCGCCAGCGTCTGAAGCTTCTCCTTGCGTCTCCGGCGTCGTTTCCGGAATTTTTCGTGTGTAGGTCGCAGATACGTATGCGCCTGGACCTTCTCCTTGCGTATGCTCGATTCCAACTCTGGTATACGACGAGTAATAATAATTTTTTATTTATATATTATATTTGTATAGCTGTATGTTGTAAATTTTTGTTACGTGCTATATGTAGGGCATAGAGGAAAGGCACGATACGTCTGCTTCTTACCTCTTACAATTTTAAAATTAAAATACCAGCGCGATATTCTAATAAAAATACGATTGAAACCCGAAGTAAATACGAAAGTTTAACATGTAAAATATCTATTATTGTCGGAGGATCGTACCTATACTCGTGTCGCGACAAATTCCTGACGTATTTCTCTGGTGGAGTGTCGCTGTCGTGATTTTGAAAACTAACACTCCTCGCCGTCGTGTGAGACACTTGGGTCGCTGGCATCGTGAATTCCACGTAACAGTACTCGGCTAGGTTTTCGGGGATCTGATCATAGGAAGTTAGGGCCATTCGACAGATCAATTGGTGTGTCGTGTATGCTCCTGTCAATGATATCATCGATATTATTCTACATTCATATTTTATAGGATAAAGTAGCTCTTAAGTTAAGACAACCAAAATGCAAACAATTATTATCCAAGACGTGTATGAGTCAGTTTGAAGCTCGTAATTCGCTAAAAAGGATTGTAGAAAAAAATATAAAAAATAACCGGTTGCCTACATTAGGGTTGAACATCTATAACAAAGAAGGTACCTTGGCCTTCTTTCGGTAACCTAGGCATTCTCCAAACGATAGCACGATGTTGATGTTCGTATTTTGCCTGACCGGACGTCACCTCCATCAGTTGAGGTTCCAAAGTATCAACCGCACCAAGAAATCTTTCGATACCCTTGATCTTTCCTGTTCTCCTATGAGCTGACTTAACGGATCCGTATCTGAAGTGTTTTTCCACTCTGAACAGGTAGATCCAGCACTCTGGAATGGGGAAACGTACCATCACGTCCTCGCAGGGCACTTGGCCCAGTTTTCTTGACGCGAATCCCGGCACGAGAATGTCCGCCCTCAGCTCTACCTGTTGATAATGACAGAACGAGGTCAAAGAGGATAAGCGTCGAACCAGAGGCGTAAAACTGCCAAAGCAGAAACGAGTATCGATATTCGACAAGAACAAGCAGCGTACGCAGTGTAGAGGTGCGTGCAAATTTTCTGGATGAAAAGTGACATTACCTTATTACCGGTAACGCACATTACGGCTTTAAGCTGAAGAGGAAGCTCTCTGTTTTTAGGAGGCCTTACTCGGAACCTCATAAGTTCGATATAGCATGCATCCGGTGGCTTGAACCTTCAAAAGGGTTAGTCAGGTGTTAATTGCAATTAGTCGTTAGTTAGCAGCGTTGTAGCTGTTGTTACTATCGTTTGAAAATAGAGTCTTATAAGTGGTTATCAAGAAGATATTTTCAAAAATCGTTTGTTGCTTGTTGAAGACGTACTTTATAATTCTAGATTTTTCGTATTCGTCCTGTTGAACGCAGGAGTGGAACTCAACGTTCTCCAGACGGATCCATTCTTCGGTTACCACTGGAATTATATCATGTCTACCTACTACCTCTTTCCCTTGGCGCCACATGTCATTTATTCCCAATTCAACGTCAGGCATTCCTGAGATAATGAAATTTTAATGAAAGTACTTTTACGGTAAAATAATTCCGAGGAAAGATAAACGAGATCTTGGTGTCTATAGACTATAAATTACAATTTTATTGGAAATTTCTATGGTAATATGATGATAATTGTCAACAGTTGACCAAATCTTACCAGAGAGGAAGCCCAAGAAGAACAATCGAACACGCGCTATTTGCTTCTCGACCTGACCCTGCGCGTTCTGTTCCACGTACAATTCATCCACGACCGTAATCTGCACGTCTTCTGTCTTATAACTGAGCGCCCGATCCCGATGAGCCGGCAATCTGAACAGAGCTTCCTCGATCGCGCTAGAAAACTGCTTCATATCTTCGTAGAGTTGAGAGCCCAGTTTGAATAACTGAGAAATCTGTACAGAAAAGACCGAAGTCATTCAATGATAATAATTCTATGATTTATTTTAATAATTGAAATTTTTCAATATTAGCTCATTAAGGATCACCGTTAAGGATCCACTAAAGAACAAGCAATGAAGTAATGTACAAAAAATACGTAATTCATATATGCGTATATAAAACACATCATTGCATAATAGAAAATTTGAAAATCTGACAATTCGAAAATTTGAAACTTTAACAGTTCCAAAGTTTAGAGATGCGAATCTCCGAATGTTTGGAAACTTGAACATTTGAAAATGAGACATTGCGTCTATGATCGAACCTTAGTGAGCATTTTATATTTATGTCACTTGTCTACGTTATAAACTCTATTTCCAAAAAGCTGTACAATTCCGATATAAAAAGAAATTGCACCTGTGGCGCGTGTTCCACGGGAAGACCGAGCTTCCTTAGATCGCTTCCAAATTCTTTCACCCCCTGATAATCACCCTGAATGGCGTACGCAGCGAACTGACTGAGTTTATTCGTTATCCTTTCCGCCTTTGTCACCTGGCCAGGTCGTACTCCAGGTCGTTCCTTGTAGAAAATGTATTGCAGCTTCACCGTGAATATTTTCCCGTATTGGTCAAATTGCTGTGCTCCGATGTCGGATATCGAGTAAGAAGGAACTAGAGGTAATTCTTGGAAGGGATCCTTGTCTTCTCTGCTGTTAAACAACTGGAGTACAGGACTGTCACCTTGGTAGACCAGTTTTATGAAGATCTTCTTCCAGAATCGTTGACCGGTTATCTTTTTCTTGTTAGGTTGGCGCAGGTGCATGTCCCAGCCGTCACCGGTGTACGTCACTCTTGGGAAGTCTTCCAAAGGTTGGCTAACGTCTTCGTCAAATAGGGGAGTCGGAGGAGTTTCCTAGTATTAAATAAAAGCAAATAACAATATACAATATACTATACAATGTATACGTACAATGTAATACATATAATAAACAATTAGTTTTATTTATTTTATCAGAAACATAGACATAGTTATAGAGTATTTTAATAACAAAAATCTTTCAATTTAGTTTATATTTAAAAAGGCATGTATAATGTCGAATGAAGATTATAAGATTCAATTTGCAAAAACGAATACGTCGATGTTTAATAATACCTGAGAATCTGTCCTGGTCAGTTCAGCAGGTTGAGCAGTTTCCGTAGTGGGAATAGCGTCCTGTGCGAATCCTGACTTGTCGAAGGGATTGAATCGTGGTGAGGTATCTGTGTAAGCTGTGTTTTGCGGACTCTTTGGTGGTGGTGCTAGTACGGGGACAGCTCCTCCTTCGATTGCTCCGCCTTGATCATCCTCTTTTGGTCTACGGGTACAAATACATTAGCCAAACGTTGATACTTATATTTATTAATATTTATTTGATATTTACTATATATTTATTAATTGGTTATTTGATATATCAGTGCTTACTTAATGAATACACTGAAATCTGGTCCCGCATCCGAATCTACAGAGTCGGTTCTCTTTACATTTGTCTCTGGTGGTGGTGCAGTCATACTCAGGAACGAGTCAAACCCATCAGTTTCTCCAAATCCAGTCACTGCTGTCTCTGACCCGGTCGCAGACGAATCACCCCAAACTAAATACACAGTAAAGAGTCGAATAAATGTAAATCTAAATATATAATAAATAGAAGAAAATATGTGTAATTTCTATCCATAAAAACTTATTATTTAATCCTCAACCTTACAGAAAATTACAAGAAAATTTTTTTACCATCGCTAGACGTGTCCATGGCGGTAGGCCCGCCACCAAAGGCATCCAAGAAAGGATCTCCAGAGTTGGTTTCCTGCTCCGCAGCTTTATCAAACTTCGAAGCAAAAATATCAAACGCATCGCCAGTACCCTCGATAACTTTCGTAGTTGCTGCAAAGTTATCTAATTGCTCTTCAGGCTTATACGCTTCGCTGATGGGAAATTCAGCTCCCGGAGTCGGACTGGTCGATGTCATGCCATTGATATCTTTCGTAGGTTCTTCGAAATCACCAAGTAAATCAGAAGCAAATGGTCCATTGGACTGAGCGGATGACGCATTCATTTCCGTGCTTGCGAACAAAGGTTGTGTGCCGGGCGTTTGCATGGATGTCGTGAAATGCGAGGCCGTGGTATCTGTGGTACCAAATGGTCCAGAAGACATCGTATCGGCGACAGAAAAGAACGCAGACTCGGTAGTCATCGTGGACAATTGCTCAGTGCCGCTGGTAGCGAATAATTCAGCTCCAGCTGTCGATGATTGCATAGTTTCTGAGACAACAGGGGATTCCGCAGCGAAATCTAAATCAATACCAGTCTTCTCCGTGTCACTTCCAACAACTCCGGTCGTGGAAGCTATAGATGGTCTCTTTTCACTTGTTACAGAAGCAGTTTCCGGGAAATCTGACTTAAAGGTATCCTCAGCCTGAATAGGAGATGCCTCTTGCTCTGTAATGCTGACGAATGGATTGTCCTGGCCAGTTGCACTGATCAAGGATACTCCTGTTACCAAACTGGTGGCGTCTTCGGTGTTTATCGACGTGGAGAAGATGGTAGTGGTTGTAGTCTCTGTATTAGGTGCGTCAAGGAGATCTAGGATGTCGCGATTCTTTGATGGCTCGGCTACTTTGCCGTCGTCGGACATTAGGTCTGGCACGTTCGAATCCACGTCCAGGAAGTCGGCGAAACTGTGCTCCGGAGTTGGCGATGGAGAGTGCATTAACGTTGGACTGGGTGTTCTTGTTGCCTGTAATTAACGATCAAGATGAAACGATCCAAAGTTTGACAGATAAGAATCTTGATTTTGATTTATCCGGTAATTATTTATATACAAGATGGTACACATAATTTTTATCTGGCAATTGCATAAGAAAATGAATGTAGAAAATGGTCTCCTCACTGATATATCTATGTTGTCAAGGTCAATGACCTGAGTAACTACGCTTCTACTTGAAAGATACGTATATATATAAAAATATTCTTAATGAGCATCTTTTAAGAATTTGACTAGGTTTGAGTCAGGTAATAAATAAAAAAACTGTAACTGTAAACATGTGTTAATTTGAAAAATGATCATACAGAACGTGTCTCACCCATTTCAATGACCCTAATACTCATTAGTCAATGGAATATACTAATAATGCACAAGTTCCCGAAGCATCCTGTATATAATTACCATTTATCTCACTATAACGAACCTGTAATCGATCCAGGAGATGGTTAGAAGTAGCATCCATAGCTCCAGTAACCGACAAGATCAAGTCTTTGGTGTTCTTAGGAGGCGCCGGTGGTTGAGGTCTCGGCGGAGGCGGTCTCGACGGTGCAGTCTTGCCATTCTTGGGTTGAACTGGTGTCACAGGCACCACCGGAGACGGCGGAGGTGCAGACTGCAACTCTTGGCCGAAAAGTTCGTCAGTCGCTTGAGTGGAGATCGGCGCGTCGAACAGATTCGTGCTCGACTCGCTGACAGACGTCTGAAAAATGTTCGCGGATTGACCAGAGAATATGTTAGATGCCGTGGTGTCGGTAGTAGTAGCAGCTTCGAAACCAGTGCTAGGTGCAGTGGTCTCCGTAGCGAAAGAAGCGAAAGGGTTCGTCGAGTCGACTGTAATGGCTGATTGATAAGATTGGTCTGCTCCAAAATTCAGGAAAGGATTCTCCCCTCCTCCGGCTGTTTCCGTGTCCGCGAAGTCCTGGAGGAAAGGATTCGACTGTTGGCCAGTTTTCCTGTCGTTGGACTCGACACCGTAGTCGTCCATCAAGAAAGGGTTTCCACCTTTGGAATCCATGTTGCTCGATTGAAAGGTTAATGGACCAGCTTAAACGTTGCTTAAAATATTCTTTGATATAGTACTTCTTAATATATAATTGCGCAGATCGCTTAGCAGAGAGTCTTTTACTGGGAAGAGAAGGAGGACAGATTAGATCTTCTATTTCTGCATTAATTCGGATTCAAGTATCTTCAGTTCAGTTTTTCCTGGTCCTAGGGTAGCGAAACTGGTGTCGAAAGGATCCACGTCCTCTCCTAAACCGAAGTCGTCGTTCTGCAAAGGAGTAAGTACTTTGGCTCCAGGATCTTGGTCGTCGATGCACAAATAATCTGCTGTTTCCTTCTTTTCCTCGGCTCTGGGATCAAAGTCAGGATCAACCTCCGGAATGGTAGTTTTAATGATCGCTGTGAATGCGATAGGAACAGGACGAACGGGCAGCTCTCCAGGAATTTGCTGTAGTTCGCTCTCAAGAATCTTCAGCTCCGCTTTACCAGGAAGAATATTAGTGGCGATAGAAGTGTCGAAAGGATCGTTGTAGGAAATCTCTTCTTCTTCTTCGATGGGCTTCGACTCGATTCTTGGCGTCAGAGGCTTCGCGTCCACCTCGATCTTCTCGTCCAACAAACTCTCCTGCCTCTGCTGCAGTTTCGGTTTCCTCTGTTCCTCGAACTTTTTCAACACAGAGTCCTGAAGCTCGGCGATCTTCAAGTTGTTCGGCCTGGTAGAACTAGCTGTGAAATCGCTCTGTCTTCTTACAGGTTCCCCTTCGGCTCGCGGATCAAAATCGTGGTCGCTCAGGCTATGAGGTAACTTTGACTCCTGTTTCAACAATTCTGACTCGATTAACTTCAATTCTGTCTTTCCGGGAGCTACCTTGGCCACGAAACTGGTATCGAAAGGATCCACATCAGCTTCCTCCTCCTGTATAGGTAACAAGTCGTCGATAGATTTCTGAGAATAATAAGGTGTCAGAGGTTTCGAAGGTAGTGCTTTCTCTTCTTCGGTGGTTGTCAGTAGGTCTGGACGTTTGGATGGTGTAGGCAGTTCGAAAGCAACGGTCTTTGAAGGTGCTAGTTCTAGCACTTCTGGCCTCGAAGATCTTCGTCCACGGTCGCCAACCTCGCCAGTATCTTCTTCTTCTTCGAATTCAACCTGAAAGATTGGTTTAACAGGTGCTGTTGGAAGAGGAGGCCTTGGCGGTAGCTTGGATACAGTAACGTCAACCGGAACAGCTGGCTGCTCGTCCTTTCTTGGATCGAAATCGTCGTCGTCCAGAGAATTAGAAAGATTAGGTTGTTCACCAAGTAACTCTTTCTCGAGGAACTTCAACTCTGTCTTTCCAGGAGGAATTTCTTTGATAGCAGAGGTGTCGAAAGGGTCTACGTAGCTGAGATCTTCTACTGGAGCTATAGGTTCGTCCGCGAGTTGACTTAGATCGGTTGTAGATCCTCCTAGAAGATCCTTCTTAGCTTGCAAATTATTGACCTTCGCTCTGAGCTCTTCTTTCAGCAAACCTGTCTCATAGTCTCTGTTCAATCCAGCTGGGTCGGTCAAGGATATCGTCACCTCTGAAACCGGAAGCTCTTCTAGTTCTTTCTCGATGAACTTTAACTCTGTCTTACCAGGAAGGATATTCTCAGCGAAAGTAGTGTCGAACGGATCTTCTTCGTCGACGAAAGTAGCTGCCTCGAAGCTTGCTTCTATTATCTCGGCTTGGAAGTCTACAGCCGCCGGTTCCTTAGTTTTGAAAGGATCGTCAGCCTCCTCAAGACGTACCGGTTCATCTGGCGCTGCGTCTAAATCGAACTCTGCGTCGTCCAAGTCAGGAATCTCCTCTAGGATCGTTTTCTCTTTCAATACTTCGAACTCTGAAATATCCAAAGGTCCGTTGGATGGTTTGTTGTCCGCAACGTTCTCTTGATTCACAGCTGGGCTGACTGGTCTTGGTAGAACCGAAGGAAGCTTCGTAAGATCGACAGGAATATCAGGAAGATCGCTGTCGTCGTCCAGCAAAGTCTTAGTCACGTCCACAGGCTCCGCAGCTACGCTGCTACTCTCCGCAAGTTGCTCAGATTCCTCGAAATCATCCAATAATAAATCTTGTTGAAGTCTAGGCCGCCTGCCTCTCGTGATCTTGCACGAACTCACGTAATCGACTCTTCCGGAGAGGACCTCTACAGCGTTCCCTAAACTGACCAATCTGTTCCCCTTCTTATCTACTGTTTTTAATACTTTGTCCGCGTTTGTAGTGTCGAACGGATCGTCGCCGGCCTCCTCCTCGGTTGGACTGTCGGGAATGTAAGCTAGTTGAACGTCGATATTCTGGAGAACGTCAACGTAGGTTGTATCGAATACGTCTTCGTCGGCGGAGTCTTCGTGTTCATCCTCGTCGTCGGGAAGTTCGACGAGACCGTCCTCGTTAACCAGAGGCCTGTCCTCTTTCTTTTTTCCCTTTCCCTCGAAGTCCGGTGGTTCACCTTCGATCGGATTACCTTCCTCGTCGAAACCTACCCACTTTTTCGAAGAAGACTTTTTACCAGGATCTTCCTGGTCCTCTTCCTCTTCCTCTTTCTTCTCGTCTTCTAGCGGCGGCTTCCGTTGGAAAAAGGAAGTGGATTTAATACGATCGAGATCTCCTTGTGTCTTCTTGAGGATCGAGTCGACTCCGGCCGTCAACGCCTCGAATTTCTTCCACTCGTCGGAGCTGGCGTTGCTGGCCTGCTCGCCGGATTGCTCGGCTTTCTGCTGGGCCTCCGCCCGCTCGCGCCTGTAACGCTCGAGCTCCTCCGGGTCGAACTCGTCCTCCTCTGCCCCCTTCTTGCCCTTCTTCGGCTTTTTCTTCTTCTTCAGGCCCTTGGCTAGCTTGTGCATCCTCTAAGAGCTACCGTGGAACAAGCGAGGCCTCTGCAATCGGTATTCATACTTTTCGTTAGTCTGCCTCGAAGGTTCAAGCTTTAACCCATTGGCACACCGTGTTTGTTCTAAACGTCGTTATCGCCTTCGGCTTCCTTTCTCTTCTCTATCTGTACGAAAGGTGCTAAGCAATAGTAACACGAATTTTTATGAATTTTTACGCCAAACCGAACGTTATACGCGCCATGCAACAGCCACGCTGATCAACTCCATGGAGAAAGATGATGATACCGCAGGGATATTATTTCTCAAGCTCACCTCAGAATTTACTATTATCTATCTGTCAGTTGTGCTACGATACAACTTATCGTTTCACACGAGTCGAGTTGATTAGTTTGGCTTCTGAGGGGATCATACATATAGTCTTCCTCAGACTGCTTAATAACTGTGCATGCCAATGGGTTATTAGCACGTTCGCTACCATCGTATACAGTCATTCACAAAAATCTTGCTCGTTGGCTCGATACACGTATAGAATGCTCGTCTTTACTAAAACAGATTCTAACTTCATATGTTAATTTAAGCCGTAGATTATATTAATATTCCGCGAGTATCCTATCTTCCCTTCAATTTCATTTCCTTGATGGAGAATATATACGCTATATACTGAAATATCGAGGTGAAATTTCACGTTCGTTTTACCAACTATACATGTAGCAAAATTTAATGCGAATAAAAATAGTCTTGTCATAAGATGTACGAAGACTTTCGTAACTCGCTTCCTGAAAATCGACGAATACAAATGTAAGCTTCGCTGTATCTCGTTATCGAGTACATTGTACAGAAATAAAAGAAACAAAACGCGATCAATAACAGTAGCGAACGTGTTCAAACCTTTTTCCCACGAGAAACCTTTTTCATATTTCTTTTTTTTTTTTTAGGAGAAGGTCTTAGGTTTTGTAACAATAGCGATACCAAATCATAGGAGAACGATACTTTCAATTAGAGAAGATTTAGATTCACGCGATTATTACAGGTGCTTTCATGCAGATTTCGCCATTATGTGCAATTCTAAACGATCCACAGTGACCAACGGTAGTCGCAGCAAGACTATAATAATACTCTATACGCGTTTTATGCGATCGTCGAGTACCATCGACGATCGATCGATCGGTGCAGGAAGAGGGCAACGCAAGCTGCAAGTGCGAAGCGTGCGATACGAGTGACATGCGTGTGCTCGCGAATGAAACGACAACACCCACGCGACGTTTCAGGCTACTTTGCCGAATCCTCGAATACTTGTTGCACACTACCAATCTTTATTTAGTCGGTCGCTCTTTATAACCGTGCTAAATTCGTCCACTTCTTTTTTAACGCGTGCACGCCGCGAAACACGTCGCTCTATGCGCTCGTTCATCTTTCCGCGTCGAACCCTCGAAACGATGTCGTACACGTATTGATGTATACGACACGAGCGACGTTATTATTAACTGATTTACTCAGTCAGTCGTACGAAAATCTACATACTCCTGATGAATTCTGTGCGTTCGACTTAATGCAAAAGAAATGATTTGTACTGTAACTATCAACTATAACAATTTATATCTAAGGGATGTACGTAGACTTTTGCAAGTGACTGTAGGTCGTTTAAATTCCACATATCGGTGGGACAACTCTTTCTTCGTAGTAACTCTTTCTCTTCTTCCTCTTCGTTGCATGTAAATAACGGATAATAGCGTGTCACCGTTGAATTCTTGACGTGCAGACTGTCCACACAAGGCTATAGAATGTTTGCGCGGATGACATGGTTCACAAGAGCAATGTGCACAAATGCACGAAGAAGTTTAAAGAAGAGAAAACCAACATTGGAGACAAACCAGCATCGGGCAGCAGCCTGTCTTTACGAGCCTTGTGGTCCTTGATACGTTTCTAATCGCTTGGTACAGTTACCATTAGCTTGCTTAACGGTAAGCTTCGACTATTATCCGATTTTATCACTTCGCTACGTCGCTTTCATCTACTGTATCCTCTGATTTAGTCTAATTAGACTCAGACCTGGAATAAGATCGATTCGAATATATCAGTTATGGGATCGCTACGAGAAAGACGAAGGACAAAGGCCGTCGAGTTTCACGGAGGACGTAGCTGTTGTTATCTGGAATTTTTCTATCTGTCTGATAAAAATGAAACGTTCGATTTGGACGGTCGTGTACGCGTAATGGGATCGTTGCCAGAACAGCCCGATCGATCAGCAGTACCGTACAACCGTGACCATTTTACCCTTCCTGTTGGCCTTTCACAACGCTCCTCCGTAGCGGTATCGCTGAGAAAATGCCAGAAATCTTGTCTCTCTTCTTGTGTATTTTATCAGTGCTTGGTTTTAGGTCAATGAGTTTGTATCATCATACAATAGAAACCGCATTCGTGTCTCATCTTTTCTGCGTCTGATGTTGTATTTCTATAAAATACTAGTTGACTAAACGATAAATGGTTTCTGTGGTCTCAAATCTTGGCACGTAATTACACCTACTTGATAACACCAACCAAGAACATGCGTTGCTTTAATAATTAATAAAAAGCACTAAATACCTAAAAGAATCTTAACTAATAGCGACTACAAGGACATAACAACACATAGTTGTATAATATCGGCTAAAACTTCTTACAATATCGCTTTTGGAAGATAACATGAAAAATCTATCCGCTTTGCAACTTGAAATTAACTGTTTGATCCGAGATTATCTGAAATTAATCTCAAATCTTAGTACATTGTGTCTTCTTCATAAAACCACTCCAAAAAATACGTTTCTATTGCTAATAGTTAATGAACAGAAAGGAGAAAACTACTCTCATGTACTAAACAAACGTTATGGGTTGAAAAGATTATATATTTCTACGCGATACTACGTATCTTCTGAACAGATAGAACAAAGTTGTGCAACACGCGAATATCCCTTGCTAGTGGAACGTACACCACGATCTATATCATTGATAAGAGGCTTAAAGTCTTACGCGACAGTCGTAGTTAGCATATTAATCCGTTACGAATGGGGAATTTAATTAACATCAGTGTAAGCTATATATCTTTCGACAACAATGTCCATCTGCGCCATATTTTTAATTGCCAATCATGCATTGGGATTATTCTTCCAGAAACATAGAAACAACTGTCTGCTACAACTATGTATCTAAATAATTGAATAATTGGATTAAGTGTCTGTAGATTCTTACGAATGTTTGGTAGAATTTGGGTTTTATTTGGACTTTAACTCTGTCGAGGACCTCAAATACTTTAGAATACATCTAACGTTCTTTAATAAAACCCTTCATGTCCTCCATTATATCATATCTAATTTTTAATTGCTATCTTTGTACTAGATACTTCAAGAATTGTTCACACATATAAAGTATAAATGTGATTATAAATATAAAGCAAATATAGGTGGCAACATACTTTACAATTACTAGGACATAAATGCACAAATAGAACTGTACAGAGGTAGAATTTTAATCTAATATCTCATCCTCCTACATTCTCGTTTCTTTATCTCAAAAATTATTGGAATAGTATTTCCATCCTAACATCTTCTAATCTTTCTTATTACGATTCTCACCATATTTGGTTCAACGTCTTAATATCTTGATGAATTATTAATACTTGAAATGGCAGAATCAGAGAACAAGTTACTTTCTTCGAACTTACGAAATTTGCAAACAAATGAGAACCACGATTGACGAACAACATGGCAATTAAATCGACACCGTCGGAAGCCGACGAGTTACCAACGAGCAAAAGGGACCGACATAGTGTACGAAACAGAATTTCATCGATAATTGGGGGAGCAGGAGAGAGCACGTGCTCCAGATTACTGTAGGGTGGTCGTGTCGAGGTTGGTGTGCTAACAAACTCAACGACTATCGCAGCTCACCCCAACTAAAACCGATATCATCGTCAGAGTACACCTGCATGCAACCCAGGAAATTGTAATCGATAACGGTTGAGAAATCGGCAATCTCACCTACGACCACTGTTCTAGTTCTACGACTCCACGGAGACGAGAATTCTGTTCTGTTTAATTCTATCGAACGAAGGATATCAGGTCATTCCACAAATAATGCCGCTCCTCTATTTTGCATCTGATTTCTCGACTTTGAATTTCTTAGATAGGAAAGTTTGGTATGGTAATTCCTGAAATTTACAATTAACAATTAAAAAGATTGTGAATAGCGTTAATAGCATTAAATGTAATAAGAAAGATGACCATAGACTGAGGAATTTTGATAAGTAATAATATGAAAAAATAATATATCAAATACGTATCTTTTAATATTGCTGTATATTATATCTTATTATTTTCTTCTTCTTTCTTCTGCATCTATCTATGAATATATCTTGTTACCTAGTATTCTTATTTTTTATCCTAACTCCGTCTTTTACTATAGTTTGTAATATGTAAATACATGTACAAAATTTTCTGTTAATTACAAATAAATATCATTATTGTTAATATATAAAATATCCAAAATACAGTACGTATTGCAACAACCGATAAATCAAATAAATGCCCATATCTTCTTCTAATATTTTTAGTTGTCTTCATGAAAATATAAATTTGTATAAATATCTGTAGTTTAATCAACAGAATGATCGGCCATACACATTAAACAAAATTTGACAAAGCATTTAATGTGATATAATCGAAATGCGTCACCTTACTCAGGTAGTATAAACAATTAAAAAATATACCAGAAAATTATATCTCAAAGAGGTAACCGGATATTTTCCATCGCAATTTAACAATTTCTGAAAGCAGAAATTAAAAATAAATAAATCAGATAAAAAGTCAGGTAATTAAAAAAGGTAATCAGGTAAACGTTGCTATTTGATATTATTAACAAATATTGAACGCTATCTAATTGCAATCAGATATAAAATACATTTATGTTTTGAAGTTGCACATGTGAGTACAAAATTACTTATGATACGATCTAGCGTAACTTAAATTAAATGAAAGTCCAGCTTAGCCAACGAAAGTTTCACCAAAGAATAAAAAATTGAGATGAAATCTTAGGAATTGCAAGGGACCTTCATAAACTTTCGTCCTGCTGCAAATAAATTTTTCAAACTTTCAGCGTTTCCCAGTGGAACTTGATCGTGACGATTGATTGTATTCTTTGCTTTTCAATTTTCTATCAATGAAGATCTGGTCGATGAAGTTAACGTTAAATTTAAGAAACGATCGATGATAATATCGTGAGATGATCTCAATGCCTGATACGATAAGGTATATTCTTATCTCTGGCATCTAGATAATTAAATTTGGCCCGAACAGCGTCACCAGGTGAACAGATATTATCGACCAGTACCGCTCGTGCCTTTGCACATAGAATCGACAGCAACACTTGTTACCAGAGTTAATTACCAGCTACTATCAAACCTATGTATCAATCATTTATTTAAACGAAGTTTCTTCTATGACTCTTAACCTCAAAATGTAGGAAGAGATTTACCAAAAATTCTATTTCTGTTTTAGAAACTCTAACTTACAGAATGGAGAACAATCGAACCTCAATTTAACCTCAAACTTTAGGTAGAGACACGTGAAAAATTGTATTACTGATTCGGAGATTCTAGCTTACAGGATGGAAAATGATTTAATTTCAAAATTTAGAAAGAGACTCATCAAAAATGTTATTACTGTCTTGGAGATTCTAGCTTATGGGATAGAGAACGATTTAACTTCAAAAATTAGGTAGAGACTTATCAAAGATTCTATTTGTGTTTCAGAAATTCTAACTTACGGGATGGTAAACAAGTAAACCTCAATTTAACCTCAAAATTTAGGAACGGACTTATCAAAAATTCTATTTCTGTGTCAGAGGTTCTAGCTTACAGGATGGCGAACGATTTAACCTCAAAATTTAAGAAGAGACTTATCAAAAATTCTATTTGTTTCAAAGGTTCTAGCTTACAGGATGGGAAACAACTCAACCTGAAAATTTTGGAAATATTATCAAAAATATACAAAGAGATTTACCAGAATTTGTCTTAGAAATTTTCATTGCAAGGTGGAGAACAATTTAACCTGAATTTAATTCCAAATTCTGACATGTTTTTTCTATGACTCTTAACCTCGCAATTTAGAAAGATATATAGCTAACATTTTGTTTTTCGTAGATTCTAGGTTACAGGATGGAGAACAGTGTCACGGTATATGGTTGGGTTGTCGACTGAAAAATTTAAGGAAGGGGTCTAGCGGAGTGAAATCCAATAGAGGAGAAAAATGGTGCGCGTGCCAATTTATATTTAGAAAATCCAAACCCCATATGAAATCCAGCGTCGCTCCAATGCTCAAACACTGTTCGTGGTCTTAACATATTCGTTGCTATTGATTCATTAATTCAATTAATGCTGCTAATACAATTATTGCATTTTCATTCTCGTTAATTCGGATAAAACCACAATTAATATTCTTTTCACAGAAAATGCTGAAACAAATATTATTTTGATTGTTCTTATTTTAGCAGTGAACACAATTGCGTAACGTCAAAGATTATAATACATTCGAGTTTGGGAAGATATATATTAATCATGATTTTTTAAATAGAATATACAGTTTCATTTATAATGAGATTCTATGTTCAAATAAGCTTCACTGGTATAAAAAATTAAACGGTGAAACAAATTTCTACGCAGATTTCATTTCATAACGTTTATAAAAACACGAAATTGCATAAACATCCAGAGTCTACTCATAAGGATTAAGAAAAGTAAAAGAATAAATGGCAAATCCACGGATGGGTAATCATATTTCATTAGCAACAAATATGTTAAATAGATATTCTATTATTCCTCAGTTGTACAATAATATTCTACCCAACGACATTCCGCCACATAACGTTTCCAAAAATAAGAAAATAAAGATCTATATAAAACAGGAAATTCCGTCCCATAAAATCCACTCTACAAGGCAATTGCGTATATCTAGAATCTTATTTGATACAACGTAGAAGAGCCAAGTCGACGAGCACCGATACATATTGCAAGTCGTTGAAGAACAATAGAGCACGATATCTGTTCTTCGTAGGAGAGTAGTTTGAGTTTCTGACGTAATTGAATAAAAGTTTCGGCGAAGAGCATTGCTGCAATATGCCGAACATTTGTCCACCGGATTTACCGAGGCGCACGCGTAATACCGGCACGGACGATGCTCTATACTCGACCAGTTTTATCACCTGTCTTACAACGATATAATTCGACAACCGTTCGATTTCAAATCGTTACTCCATTCTATTCCAGGCAACCACCATCGAGACTCCAGGCTGAAACGGAGAATTCGATTACAAAGAGGAAAACGAAAGGTGAACATCGAATGGATGTCAGAACCTAATAAGCCTGATGCATAATCGAAACACGAAGCACGTATCCGAGGGTAAATTCGCGAGGGATGACAGAAAGGAGGAAACGCGAGGCGTATCGACCAAGTCAGTTCTCAATGGGCAGCTTCATTATCGTCTTAGCAACTATCATTGCTGCGTCAGCATTATGTACGAAGCCACAATCGGTCTAGAATATTTCTGCGTATTACGGTATACGAAATGCTTCTTTTTAGTTTATGTATCTTTCATTAAATCGGCCTGGAGCGTACCAAAGCCGTCGTAGATATACTGAGACACTCTGTTTCCCTAGACATTGCTACCTCTAACATTATGACACAGTCTTCGCGTTCGATCGATTCTACTATATTCTAGAGATTATAGGATAGACAAGACATCTACGAGACATTCAAGATCATCCGTCTATGGTTAGATCAATTCTATCTAAGGTGTTTTCTTCGAGAGGCGCAACGGGAAACCTTCTCGAGGAAACTCTGAAAGCGGCCGGACGAACCCTACAAACGAAATAGCCAGGATGCAAAGGAACAGGTGGAGAGGCCATAACGTTTCCCTGTCACTGCGACAAAGCAGAGGAACGTGTTAAAAATTCAGAGTGCAGATCGTTCAGGCGAGCGAAGCGAAACGTATTAGAACGCGGATCAATCGGAGGAAGCGTAGGTGTCGTGTTACGGCGGCCACGTTTCACTCTGGTGTTCGCGGCGCTATACACCTACGTTTGAGAAAAATCTTTCGGCTAGTTGTACTTACGATTCCAGCCTCGTCAGCCACATCGGTACGACGCACATTTTTTTCGAGTCATCCCGCGGTCGAGATTTCTCTCTGTGTTTCTTTTGGTCGCCGGTGGGATGAATCGTCGAAGCACACACTCGGAGGAACGAGCACCGGAAGAAGGAAGAAGAGTGATATAGAAGATGACGGAGGATGAAATTGAACTGATACCACTGTGGCAGATATCGAATATGATAGAAGAAGAGAAGAGTGTCCAGTTAGAGAAAGACTCTCTGAGGAGGGGGAGAGAGGAAGAACGACGTCGAAGAGGAAATCAGCGAATAACGTTCGCCGGGTGACGAGGGAAGCTCGCGGGAACGTGAAGAAGACGGACCGTGGGCTCTAGCTACGAGTTACGTTTTCCCTTTGGTCTGGAAAACAGGAAACAGCGGGCGTGGAGAGCTGCGAAGGCCCTGCCGAAAGCGAAGCCGACTCACCTCGTACTCTCCTGCGGGTCGAGCTATTTCCAGCATCGATCCGTTTCGCGGAGAAGAAACATGCGCGTAGAAACGACGACGACCACCGCCCCCGACGCCCCTTAACGTAGCCCTCCCCACTTCCATAACGTGCCCCTTCTCCCTCTCCTAGCCACCCTTCGCTAGCGATGGCCTCAAAACGCGAACACGTTCGCGGATACCAAATTCTTCACCATCGATCTGTCCCTACTAACTTTCCACCTTCTTTACAGCTTCTTGCGAAATATCGAACGATGCGCAACTGGTCCGCTGGATCTTTAGAATTTTTACTCGAACACGGTTGTGGTTCCCTTGGTGATTTCGTTACGTGATGTGTCTATAAGGTTCCATATACAGTGGTGTACATCAAAAAGTTCATCAAATAAGAAGTATAGAAGGGCACTATAATACAAAATGAATTTATGTTAAATGAGAGCACAATGCATAGACATTAAGTTATCTCATAAGTAGTGCGTCGTCGTCGGCTTTCATATTGCTGGATGAAAATAAACAATTACCTTCGAGCAATCGATCAGTGATGAATTTTCTCGTACGTTTTATAATTCACTAGCTTTTTCCACGATGTTTTTTATTCCAGTTCTTTAAAACGATAGTAACTAATCCTATTGTTTTGAACTTAACTCTCAGAAAAACCACATTACTTATGGAATAATCAATACGATATACAATAGAATGAATTTTTGGGAAAAGAGGTACTAAAATTCGTAAGTAGCGTATGAATTTTAAACTGTCTTTTATCCGTCACTGTCTATTCTTATTACTCGTGACTGTTGTCTTATATTTCTATATACTTCAATCTATATAGGAATTTTGCTATTGTGATTTTTCCTAGATGTAATCTTTCCTAGTTTCATTTCCTCCATTTTAAGTAAGTTTGCTTTTTACCTATCATTCGATCTGATAGATCCATCAAGAAGCGTATAATATAGCGACTGAAGCTTGGAAACTTGCGCAGAGAATGATTTCACTTATTGATTCTCCAATCTTGGTTTATTAATTGAAAAGATCCAAAGCGTGCCGAGGCCACCGTTAGCCACCATCCGCTTCACGTCGTCGTGCTATTCTTTTGTGTTGATAAGCTGCTTTTTGTCAGTACACTAATCAGTATAAGAATAGTGAACTAATTTTCATACTAAAAAATGGGAAATATGTATGATCTGTAATAGACTTACAGCGTATGCAGGTAACTTTGAAGGTTATGTGTTTCACGTGTATGTGCTGGAAAAGATGTCATGCAATTTTGTGGATTGAGATAGGACGCAGGAGTTCCTATGAATGGTGATTTTTTTCAAGGAGATTGAAAATAGAAACAACACGTTCGTGGTGCACAGGGGTGAATATATGTCCTGAGTAGTCAGTTTTATTGCTGGAATCGGACCGAATTTCCACAATTCGTGTGGATCTTTCTGAAAAAGGTTGCAAGCATTCGTCATCGATATACAAGGTTCATCGGATTTAATCCTGATATGATCATTATCGACCAATTATATTTTTCTAACCTTAAAAACTATCTTCGGTTTGAACAAAATATGAAAGAAGTCTTATTGGTATGCACGAATTTTATATTAACCTTACTGTTCCCTTTACTCCTTCAGACGTCTTCTTTCTTAAAACAATTCATTCATAAAAAGCATAGAATATACAAAATAATATTGAATACTAAAATCAAATATTCAAAAACTATTTATGTTTTAATCAATTCTATTGAAACAGAGCATCCATTACAGATCATATAAACCCAAAGAAAGCAACAGAATTAAATATTTTTTTAAAAGATTACGCATTGTCTCTGTTTGGTAAAACGAGAGCAAAATTGAAGTATAGAAATTCTAGGATCGTAGCAAGGTTAATTGTCTACGCTCCCTTGGTGCGTTGAAATTTCAAATAACTTACTAACATTCCTAATGCTATTTTCTTCTGCTTGCTATTTTACCTTCGTCTTCTTGCAAGATTAAAATCCCAACGAGTTTCTCCATTGGGTTGCTTCTTAATTAAATTCTTAAAATACGCGTATATCTCGCCTTCTTTCTCTCTCTTTCTCTGTAGTCGATTTCTTGAAGAAAATTAGTCGACTTTTGGCAGCAAGCTGTGAGGAAAGTACGATCGAGGCTATAAAGGGCGATGATCGATCAATCGAGCTCTATATGTGTGTGTGCATACGTGTCTGCGTGTGTGTGTGTGTGTGTATATGTGCCTGCGTGTGTGTGTGTGTGTGTGAAGTTGACAAGCGACCTTAGAAATATTACAGTAACTTTTATTTAATACGTAACAGAATTTGTGGAGGATATTCAGGGGCTGAAACGATGGTGATACTTCCTGTTGATCTTTTGCAATATCGAGGAACATCTCGTTTTACCTTAGGATTGAAGTCTCACGTTTGTGTACATACATATAAATACGAAGATTACAGGAGAGAAATATCATAAGTACATTTTGTTCTGGTTCTGACATTAATTTGTGGTTAAAAAAAGAAATAAGGAGGTTTACTTTAGTATAACGTAGTTAAAAAGAGGAACAACCTATTTTTCTGTCCAAAGAAATATGCGTTTTAACGATAGATGAAACATCCAATGAAATTTTATGAAAAAAATAAAATATGATAACTATAGTAATCTCGAGATCAATAGTTCTGATATAAATATTTTACAGAGGGATGACCTCATAATCAAATTCAATACAAAGGTAGTTTTGGTAGTGTGTGATTGACTAACAAAACAAGGTACTGAATTTTAAAACTGCTCTCATATGAAAAATGTGACTTGTCATGTCTTTTCTCTGTGGTCTTCATATACGTATACACTGCCGTTCATAATTATTCGAATGACTTTAAAAATCGATGAGTGGAATGATTGAAATTTAATACTATAATCCACGACTCAATCAAAACAGTATTAATTATAAGCTATAATTCATTCGAGATAGTGTTCATTGTTTCACCAAGGAATCGTATATGTTAGCTTAGTTTTTATACTAAAAGTGAAATAATTATAGAAATAAATATAAAATAATTATGAGCGGTACTGTATGTATATGTGCCTGTTTATATATATATCTATATGTATATTTATGCGACGATAATTTTCCAGTTTATCGTCTATCTACATAATATCTTTGAGAAACAGCAATAATCGTGAATATTCAATCTCAAGGTGAATTCTACTTCAAATGAAACGCATTTTTCGCTCGGTTTAATGTTTCGTGCGTCTCAAATAAATAGCTTTCTTTATTTTTTCTTCTCCTTTCTCCTCACGAACGATCGGTCCATTGCATCTCTTACCCGCGGTCTATTTAAACGATAGACAACATATAGTTAACGCGTAAGCTAATTTTAGTCTTTCCCTTTTCTTTTTCTTTCCTTTAGAATCTTTTATCGCGGCTGTGCACTGTTAGCTTCGCGCCTCGTTATTGCTAATTATAGTACCGCACGCCATCTGGCACTTCGTGCTTTATTTTCATTTAAGACGGATATACGAGCCGATCTCATCGAAGTAGGCTGCGGATATTTATGCAAGTTCACATTTTTATGAATGTAATCAAAAACTCAGATAGAAAACTGTTTTATCGACTACATGTTACAGAGATATTTTTACATTATCTCTATGTATTACGTGTACCTTGGAATTTCTCAAAAATGCATAAAACTCCGCGGTCTACGTCGAGCAATGTTATCAATTCGCCACTTTTGTTGGCGTGTTCTCGTGATTCTTTACAGTCCCATAATAATAATGGAATTAAATTCGGTCCCGCACCATGCTCAACGATCTACACAGCGACTCGATTAACCTAACACATCACAGACTTCTAAACGACGTTACAACTCTACAATATCGCTCTGCTAGACACAGTTTCCGTCAGGAAAAATTTTCAAAAAATTTCGCAGTTCTCCAAGGACAGGGAGACGTTTAAAAAAAAAAGGTTAGAAAAAGGATAAGAATAAGGCAACGCTTCGTATATTCAGACTATTTCAGACTTCCGGTCTTCCGTTTGTTTCATACGTGTTTGACGGGCTCGAGAAGGAAGAACAGCTGGATGAAACGAAAAGGCATAAAAATAGCTGACTCGAGATTAACAACAATGGTCGGTTTTTTTGATATTCGGTTCTCCTTCGATTCTCCCCATACATGTGTGCGTATATACCGTACGTATATACAAAACGTATGCACCTATACATACAGATTTCCTCCTTGATGTTGTACGTTTATTTTACACATAAAATGAAGTTGGATTGTCGAGAAAAATACTCGGGAGCAACGGTAATTAATGTACACACACTTCGAACAGGGACCATTCCAAACTCACACATTCTCTCTCTCTCTTTCTCTCTATCTCTTTCTCTCAATCTCTCTCTGTACATTACGCGCGCACTGTTAACGCATTACCTACGGAAATCCTAATTGATTTGTCGGGCATAACGCATTAACGACGCCGCATACTCGAGCACGGATCCAGCTAAAAAAAGAAAAAAAAATGACAAAAAAAAAAAAGACAGATATAAAAGCTGTCGTCGGGGATTTTTGATTAGCACTTAAAAAATACAATCGTGTTACTGACCTTCGTTCGTGTGATTTAAAACGAGCTGTGTCTCAAAATGGCTCGCGAAAATAGAATACGGGTGATACGATGACAATTAACAAGAATAAAGTCGAAGCAATTAATGGTAATAATAATAATAATAATAATAATAATAATAATAATAATAATAATTAATATAATTATAATATTTAATAATAATAACGATAATAACTTCTTATTCATCTTCTCTTTCTTTTTTTCTATACAAGTGCACAAATATTTACAGAATCAATATAATGACAGATACGAAAGTGCCGTTGAGCGTGTTTCTCCTAAGTCCTTTCTTCCTTCTCTGTCTCTCTTTGTATTTCTTTGCCTCTCACATTTTCCTCCTTCTTTCTCTTTTAATAATACGTCATTCCTGAACAAAACTCCCTCTCTCTCTCTCTCTCCCAGTCTCTTCTAAAGAGACTCAAATATTTTGGCACATTTCAGTTCTCGTGTCCTCCTTAACACGCGGCCCAATCACTTGGCACAATTACTCCGACCATCGTGCGTGATTTCTTAACATAATTTTCTTTTGCTTAAATAGTGAGCTAAAAAGGTAGCAATTAGTATCTCTTTTTTTTCGCGTTTCTCTCTGTTTTTTCGCTGCTAGCTGGGTTTACGACATCGAAATTAAACTACCCTCGGAAAATCTCTCCTCTCTGAACTAAAAACGATCGATCGTCGATGCGATTCCTATTAATTTCTTCTCGCTTAACTCTTTTGGTTTTTTTTTTATTTTATTTTATTTTTTTTTCTTTGGAGCCACGAAACCATGTTTCATTTTCAGCGATGATCTTCGACTCGAAAAACATGTTGCGTTATTGCTAGTCGAGGATAAAGAGGATGCACGTGGGTGGTAAATATAACAGTGGCTGACATGGAGTATCGATGTCGGATTAGAAAACAAAAAGAAGAAAGGTCTAATGGTCGCTCGAGGACGAAAACGAAAGGAGTACCCTAGAAGTTTCTGTTTCATTCCAAAGTGTGTCTTAAAAATTTGTTTACGCTGGTTCACACACGAGCCTATGTCTATACTCGCATTAACGATGTCTACTTGGATTAAAAGTTATGATTCTTTTCTCTAAACAAACACGAGAGAGTGCCTAGGGCGAACGATGAAACGTTTATGAGTTCCGCCTTCTCCGAATTACTAGTTCACACGAAATTACAAATACGAGGAAACGTGATTTTTTTTTGTTTTCTTGTCTTTACGTTAATCGTTTAACAACTCGCAAAGTCCTGCGAAATATTTCTTTTTGACTTAAAAAACTCTGTGGTAGAGACCGCGCCTCCCTGCTATAGGATCGCCGTGAAAATTCCTGACAGCGCAAGATACGAACGAGTGTGAAAGTCTTTCGATTCTTTCGCGGAGTGAAAAGGCTGCTGCCGTCCAAGATTTTCGCGGTTCCGGTTCGCTTCTTTTTTTTTCTTCGCGGCTCGGTGTTATCCTGGGGAATTATCTGGTGACTTTTGAAAGAAGTAGGACGATCTCTTTCAAGATTCACACATCTTTGGAAAACGTTATTATATAATATCTTATGCGGAGTAGTAGCGATTTTTCCCTCGGGGCATCTCGCGGTACAAATTACGCTGAGGAAAACTAGAGTGTTTGCCGGTTACGATGAAAAACAAGCGCCACGCCAGTCGATCGCAGGATCTTTCGACATTCAAAGTCGAGGATCTCGATGTTCTCGTTGCCTGTTTCCTGGGTAGACGCCAGACCTCGAGGCTCGAGGAACGATAAATCACAACGAGACGGGGATTTTCCACGCTCTCTAAAATGCTTGCTGACGCGACGATCTTCGAATATCAGATGGCACCATATACGACACGGAAGACTACACCAAACCAGCGGTACTTGAAGTACGATAGCCTGGCAAGGAGTTTAATTACGCGCGTGTACGAAACGTAAAATTGTATAACAGGCACCAGTAAAAGAACCAGTCCTTGGAAGTATCTCCAGTCAGACTTTAAAGTCGCCTCTCTCAATTGCCTAGCCTTTCGCTACACGTTTCAGCGAAAATATATCTGGTTCGATGGTATCCCGAAAGCCTGCGTTCATTTATTGAACCCAAGACGCAGGCACCCATTGAGGCTCCCGTTCCAACGAATTGATCTCCGTCAGCAGCTGATTGTACGCTCGATCCGTGTCCGTATTTATAATGATCATATCGAACAGATGACCGTATTTGTCCTCCATTTCCCGCGCTTTCTCTATAATGTCCTTTAACTCCTCCTCCTTGAAGCTCTCGTTATTCTTGATCCTCTTCTGTCGTAGCTTCTCCAAACTCGGCGGCGCCACGAACACCACGTACGGTTTCAAGTCCGAATTTCGAAGGATCTTCAGGCTTTGCGGATGGAGATTAAGAACACAAATTTTACCGGAATTTACAACGGATCGTATAGCCTCCACGGAGGTACCGTAATAAGCTTTTTCGTATTCGCCGTGCTCGACGAACTTTCGACAAAGAATATCGGACTCGAATTGAGAACGTGAAATGAAGTGGTAGTCCTGGCCGTCCACTTCCGAATCCTTCCTGGGACGACTCGTGTCTGAAACAATGAGTATCTTCCTGTAGAACGGTTGTCCTTGAACGAAGAACAAGTGATTTATACGTATTACACGCGTATTTCAAAAATGATGCGACTCGAACAAGTTTCTTCAAAAAAAGACCATTTGCCAAACGCTTGACATTAGCGACAAGGATAAATTGTAGAAAAGGATAAAGCAATATTACTTGTGTAATTTTCTAGTCTTAGCCTTTGAACGTTTCTCTTTTGTGACGATTATTTGAATGACGAATAAAGGAGCGCCTGAAGGAGAGACTGTGATTGGCTGGCCGAGTAGCGGAAGAAAGAAAGAAAATGAAAGACTATGCGAAACATGTACCGAAATAAATGAGAGATTAATTACAAATCGGAATGGTAATGTGTACAAGCGTCACGACACTTTGATGATTTTGTTGTTCTAACACAGGGCTGAATTATTTTGAATCGCCATATTTTCGAAATACACGTGCAACACGAATTTCTTGCGAACGCTCACGAGGAATTGCCGCTGCGAAACGCTCGCTGTCTTGCATCAGCCTCTGTCTCAGCTCGTGTCGTCCAATATTTGGTGGCCCTATTAGGACTACCGGTCTTTTGTGATTCGCCCTTGGATAATACAACGCGACTTCTTCATACGTAAGCACCTCCTCGCTGTCATAATCTAGAAAATGTAAATGTTTGATGAGTAAACAAAGGGTGAACGTACTGAAACGCCTTCCATGATGCTTTTCGTATCTACCGTCAATGGCAGTCGTTGCGTAATGCGGATACCCGTCGTCATTGTAGTTCGCCCCGAACTTGTTTCGTTTTTTCTTCTTTGGATTCTTTCTGGCGCACAACAACGTACTGGATTTCTTGGAGCCGCGCACGGTCGATTTGTCTCCGGCGATAGTCTGTTTCATGGATTCTCGCCTAGATGAAATTCGGATTATCAGTTAGACATTGTTTAAAAAAATTTGATAAGCAAGAAATAGAATATATATAGAAAAGATTATATATATATTGACATACTGGTGTTGGAAGGCTTTGCTAGGTACCAAGCCAGCCAAAGTCTGATCCTCTTCACCCTCTCTATACGCCTGCCACCAGTTAGGATCCTCTTGAGAGATCACGTGTAACACGTCACCCTTTTGGAAACTGACACCCAATTCTCGACACGGTATATAAGGATCTTCTTCGGGATCATAGTCGAAGTGGGCTCGTATGTGTTGTATCTGAGAAGATGATATTAAAGAGTTAAGTCAGTATCAAATATTACAGTTGATGTACAGGGATTTTTATTAATATCAGGATGCCACGGTGTTCTATAAAATTAATGTTTCCATTAACTACGATAACTATTTTCATACATCAGAAAAATGATTAATTCAATAACAACAATAATGATTGATTCAATAACATGAATAAATATATGGATAGAACAAGGTGTCGATCACCGTGGTTCCCGAATATTAGTAAAAATCATTATATCCTCATAACACATTAAATATCGTCGATACCTGATTTGTGTCTTCCCTTCTACTTGACAGATTGTTCCTGTGACTCGTGGGTGCCGGGAGCACGAGGAAAGTCAGACTACCCTGCATACCGGCTAGAATATCGCATACCTCGTTCACGCTCTTGCCACGCATTTCCACGCCATTTACTTCCAGAACTTCATCGCCTTCGTGTAGGAGTCCAGACTTGTCTGCCGCTCCTCCGCGTACAACACGACCTTCATAAACATTATTATGGTTATTCAACAATAATAACCTTTGCGTAATTCAACAGGAACTTGTGTGAAACACATTTAAGCGGAGTTTAGAGAAAATCTTAGAGCCAAGTTACACTGTGTCCATAAGCGTCAAACACTTAACTAACGTGTTTCTCACGTCAACATTTAACGTTACATCGCATCGCCTTCTTATAAAATATCCGCAGACTGTGTTATTGGCCCTTGTTCGAGGTTTTCGTACAATTTTATCAGAAAAAGAAACCAAAATACCTATTATAACAGCGTCACCCTCGTTCCTAACCGTAGCACCTAAAGGTTCGTTAGTTTTCTCGATTCTAATAATTTTAATGTTGTCCACGACCCGGGAGCCTCTCCAGCTAGAGGTAGGGCTCGGAGGACCGCTCGGCGACGAGGATGAAGGACTCTGTTTCCTTTGTAATCCGTCGACGTAAGAGATGATAGAGTCGTGAGCGAGTAGAAGAGCTTCCATATCGTAGCTCGTCAAAATTCCGGTCAGCTCCTCCACGGCGGCGATCGTTTCCGCTCCGCCGACACCTGTTGCCGTCGACGACGACTGCCATTTCTCCAGTATGTCTACACACTGAAATATTCACCAATGACAAAAGCTGTACGCTTAAAGGGGCGATCGAACAGAAGAACACACAAGATACATCGTATTTCCCTATTTTCCTATTTTCTACAAAACTCGGTGCACCGTCATGTAATTGGAAAACTATTTTTTTTTATTTGTTTTTGCATCTGAACGCGTATTTCCTACACGATATTACAACATCGATATTAAAATATCGTTTTTCATAGTAAATGAACCGTTCAAAAGTCACATGGATCAACTGAGCAAAATAAAAGAAGATGACGATATTCTCTTAAATTTTCCTTGCATTTTATCCTCATGAGCCGATTACAAAATTGAGGACTCGACGAGAAGATGGAGTCAATCATTTTGACTTTGAAAGGTTCGATTATACCTTTGGCTTCTACAAAAACTTCGCCACCTCGTCAAATTCTTTTCATATGTGTCATATCATTTCTCTCTCATTTTCCTGTCCGCTTAAAAACTAACGTAACAAATTTGATAAATCAACGACAGCGCATTCTTATGGTTTTGCATTTTTCTCTTGCGATCTTCGACCAGAGTCGTCAAAATTTCAATGACAGTGGGTACATACGTCGCGAGCCAAACTGGAAGCGTCTTCAGCGTGATGTTTGAGAACTTTGTTGGATCTTAAGCGATTTCTGAGGGCGTGATGTGTGGCGAGGGCAGACGCGAATCGACTTTGCACCAGAAGCGTCCGCACCGCTTCGAGTTCCGCTTCCACGCCGGGTCCCGAGATGCCTAGAGCACCGGAAATATTGCGCAACTGAAGCTGTAGCCTCTCCAGCGTCGCGACGACCTCTCCGTACGCTGAAATATGCAACGAATGCCTGTTACAAAGATTCTACAAGCGTCTCTCGCCCGCGGAAACACCGTTGCTTTCTACCGTTCGACTATTCCTCCGTGAAAGGGTAAACGACCGGCTAATGTCTTCCTTAACCCTTATGCCAATACTCCAAATTTTCCGCGTACTTGAAGAGAACTTACAATATTGTGATAAATTCTTGCGTTAAATATACACAGTTCCCGTATGGAAATTCTTTTCTCTCCGTTTACACTTGGCAACTACAGTGTGTCTACCGTAAAAAGTATCTGCACGTACTCTGGTTTCTCAAAGAATCTTTCCGATTCTACGTTTCATTTTCATAGTATTTGTACGGTTTTAATAGTCGTACGAAGGTGTTACTAAATCCTACGGAATTTAATATACTTGCACCTAATCGATTAGTGTGGTATGTGTGGTAACTTGCTATTAGAAAAAAGCTTCCTGCGACTCGTTAATGACGTGCGCATACTTCTCATAGGCGCTGTACGATCCAATAGGTAGCTGAAATTATAGATTTTATACTTAATAATTTTTTAAATTTAACTTTATTAAAAAATCATGCTATTGAAATTATTCGAACTCGAACTCCAATTAAATTTCCATCATTAAAAATTTTATATTATATCGACGAAATTGTAAATCCTTATTTTCCTATTAAAGCTATTGGACGTCAATGATACTGATCTTACGAATACCCAAAATTCAATAATTATGAATTTGGAACAGGAAATTTCACCATTGTTAAGCGTCTTTACTACTCCGTACTCGTCACAGTGTCACGCTAGAATATCATTTTCCGAAAAGTTCTCCAACGCGATTACTATTACTTACCCAAGCTATGCCAGCTATTGGAACAGAGATACAACGTAAAATCAACTTCAACTTGCTCGGCGTTGATAATTATTTTTTACTAACGAGATTTCCAATTGTAGGTAGACGTTATTAACCGTAGACGTTGTTCGAGTGCAGAAATACGCAGGAGAATTGGCAGAGCATTGGCATAAGGGTCACGGCAACAAATATCACGGCAAGTTGATGAAACGAAGGAAACGCAATTACGATACACCGATGGGAAGGCGAAGGCTGAAAAACGTTTGAATTAAAAAGGGAATGGAGGAGTTATCGGAGCATAAATAGGAGGCCTAATGGGCCACGACGAGTGTCGTTAGTGCGTCATCGAGCGAAGTGGTCCTTGAACTGCTGGCGTATATCTGGAGGGAAAATACGACTTACTGAGGGGCCTGGGAGGCTCCTCGACTTCTAGCGTGGCGCTCGCGGTGACATGCGGTGCGCGGCTGACGGTGGTGGTGGTCACCTCGTCTTGGGCGTACGCGAGATTTTCCTGACCCGAGAGACTGGTCGCGTGGCTTTCCAACGCGTGCAACTTGGTGGAGCCGCGTAGCGACCGATTGAGTATCTCCTGTCTCTCCTCTTCATCCTTTCGTTTCCGCAGCTGTTCCTACAATCAAACCGTTCATTTACACCCGTTTCATCGATTCCAGGGCCACCCAATTATCCGCTGAAAAGACTGGAAAATTCAACAGGTTGAATTATACGCAGGTACGTTTTCACGCGACAGTGAATTATTTATTTATTTTTTCTATTTTACTGAACATTTCTGTTAATCCTGTTATTATGAAAATTTATAATTTGGACACCGATGATGGATAGATGATTTTATTGTCGGTGAATTTCAATTTAATTCGAGAAATTTTGCAATGCTTATCGAGGTTGTCCCAAAAGTGTCTTTCTTTTACAAACACGTCCTTTACAACAAATCTTTGTACAAATATGAAACCTAATTTGTCAAATATTGTGGTCTTCATCCGAATGGTGCAAAATAGATCATACGCGATTCAATGAAATAATACGAAACAAAGAATGTTTAAAAGAATATTTGGGAAAAGTAAACATTCGCTAAGAGTTCGCTAGAGAAGTTTCGCTTGTGCCACAAATGACCCAGATTGCCTACGAAAAATTAAGAGTAACTACATGTCAGGACATTGAATTGTATGAAGACAACAGCGAAAAGTATGTCGTGCTGTGACGATGGCAAAAACCGATGGCACTTCTCGAAGAAGAAACTTCAGATAGCGACGATCTTGAACATTTCGTTCGATCTGTAATCTGTAGAATTGTAGAATCGACTGAACACGAAGATCGTGTCACACTGTTTAAAATGAAAGTGTCTATGGAAACAAAGTCAGCAATGTCACGATAGCAAAAGCTGATCTTCTCGAAGAAGAAACTTCAGATAGCGACGATCTTGAACATCTCGTTCGATCTGTAATCTGTAGAATTGTAGAATCGACTGAACACGAAGATCGTGTCACAGTGTCTAAAATGAAAATATTTATGGAAACAAAGCCAGCAATGTCACGATGACAAAAGCTGATCTTCTCGAAGAAGAAACTTCAGATAGCGACGATCTTGAACATCTCGTTCGATCTGTAATATGTAGAATTGTAGAATCGACTGAACACGAAGATCGTGTCACAGTGTTCGAAATGAAAATGTCTATGGAAACAAAGTCAGCAATGTCACGATAGCAAAAGCTGATCTCCTCGAAGAAGAAACTTCAGATAGCGACGATCTTGAACATCTCGTTCGTTCTGTAATCTGTAGAATTGTAGAATCGACTGAACACGAAGATCGTGTCACAGTGTTCAAAATGAAAATGTCTATGGAAACAAAGTCAGCAATGTCACGATAGCAAAAGCTGATCTCCTCGAAGAAGAAACTTCAGATAGCGACGATCTTGAACATCTCGTTCGATCTGTAATCTGTAGAATTGTAGAATCGATTGAACACGAAGATCGTGTCACAGCGATGCAGATAGAACAATGTCTATAGAAGAAAAGCGTACGGTGTCGGTATAGCAGAAATCATGACTTTTATGTCACGCGGAGACGTACCTTGCATATCGAAGATATACAACGTTTGTTATTTGCCTTCACAATGACGTTGAACATAGCGAAGATGCTGATACGAATGGCAACACTGTTATTTTACCGGCCGGTTCTACTCGATCGCAATTCATCCACAGACAAATTTAATTGTCTTACCTTGTTCGTCACACGACGTGGCCTTGTGCAATTTTAGCAAACGTCGTCCGTAAACAGTACGTACATTTGACAGCCATTGAACGTCGAGATAGAATAAGGAAAAAGGGACGATTTAATATAGAACATTTATTTCAGGAATCCGGGCACAATATCGGACACGTTGCTTTGCGCGGTTGATTTATTAATTATTCATCGACTCGTTCGGTTTCCGTTTGAACGTATTTCAGCTGGAATAAACGACGACTCATGCAAAACCTACCTCGTGTAGACAGAATTCCTGGCGATTTTTCCTAACGATAAAACGTTTAACAAGCAAACATCGTAACACATTGATGTAAGAAACACCTGAACGTATGACAATAAACGATCCATTGAATAAGAGACATTGTATCTAACGTGACATCGAGCAAGCATTTGAAATTTAAAATAAAAATTCACCTGATTCGACTATCCTCAGTCGAGATGATGCCGCGTCTTGTTCAGATTAGTCGAGTTATTTGGCTTGGAAACTAAGTGATTACGCATTTTGTCATTAGGTGGTATTCACAAAATCCGCAATCACTTAGTTGCCAATATTATACTCCACTCGACCGATCTAACGTTCGAATCGTCGACGTTCGAAACGCAAAACGAAAGGAAAAGGTGTTTATAGTGTTGCGTTGTTAGGTCACTTTGGATAATCGTCAGCTCTAAACATGCGGTATAACGAAACCGATTCTCTAATAGAATTTTCGAAGCATGGCAATTTTCATGGTAACGAAAGTAACTTTCCACGGCGCAGTTAATAAAATATCGACTTTATTTTCTAATTACCACGTCCATGTAAATGCGTCGTAAAATACGAGCGTAATAGCAGCTTAAACAGAGGAAACTTTAGAACATAGAAATTGACATAGCGCAAGTTTAACAATCACAAGTCGATTGTTTAAACTTTCTTTTTTTTTTTTTTTTTAATTCAAGTAACTCGTAGCAAATAAAAAAGCTTGAATTTAGATAATTCGGCTACCCTCAACGAAATACGAAAGAGCTAAGCAGCACGCAAAAAAAAAAAAAACGAACAACGAAATTGTGCAAACGAATTGCAACGTATTGCAACGAGCGTCTCGTAAGCGCAGCTAAATTTCCTCTCGCTACGTTCTATATCTGGCTTGGCAACTAAGTGATTGCGGATTATGTCAATACCACCTAATGAAAAAATCCGCAATCACTTAGTTGCCAAACCGATAGAAAAGAAACTCTCTGGAAGGTTAAATCGCATGTTGCCGAGCGTCGAATTACAATCGTCACGATATCAGCAGGAGACTCGTTCAACGATCGACGCCCACCGAGCGATAAAGCGCGTCGCTGACGCAAAAATCATGGCAAAAACGATTCGCGGCCGTTTATGTAACGACCATGGCGATTAAGCACTGGCAGGACAGAAATACTTGCACGAAGCCCCGTTTACTCTCGTGGTACGCGCGTATGGCTTCGCCAACGTCAGCTCGATGGATTTCCTATAATTCTGGCAGCGAAAGTTCGCCTACAAAATCGAGTGCATAAACATCGCCGTGTTTGTCGATCAGGTAATGTAAAAATTTGTCAGAAGTTGAAATCTTGATCACGGAGACACGCTCGTTCGACATCGTTTCATAGAAAGAAGACTAAAAAGAAAACAGTCCACTGACCTCATTAAGGAAACAAAATAATCAAACTCGAAGATGGTATCCCGCTGAGGTTAGCCATCCACATGATATTTAGCAATTAAGTTGGACAAATTTACCAAATGTCCAGCTGGACAAATTGTAAAGTACAAATTAAATAATAATAATAATAAAAAAAAAAGAAACGTACATCGTGTCTCGTCCATAACTGGCTGAACATTTCGCCCGATTTTTATCAGCCGCTTTTCATAAGATCGCGTGGTAAGAAGCTTCAGTGACGAGCTTTGATCTGTTGATTTTCTAACGTCGATGCTAATTCCAAGTGGAAGTACTTTAATGCGGCACGGAGAAAGAGAACAAGTTTGTAAATTTAAGATCATCAGGTTTAAACTGAAAACAGATAGGAAATTTCATTCTGATTCCACTTAATATTACGGCGATCGATATGATCCGAAGTATTGAAGAAAGCGACGAAGCGAAGAAGCAGTCAGCGGTTTAAATATTTAACATTCTCAATTACACTATGGATATTTTTATGCAAATTCCTGTCTCTACGAACGTGATTGAAAGAATTGGAACCTACGTAGAGACGATAGTTTAACTTACTTTAGACAGTTAGCTGTTTCTTGTCGAATATACTCGTCACGAACAAATGGCAATATTCGTTACGACCAGTTACTGTAGCTAATAAAATTCAAAAATAAAGCAATCCCATAAACCTAACCCCAATCGTCTCGATACTCTGCGTTTCACCAGATGTCACTTCTCGCCACGCATTTCAGGTACACATTTCAAAGTTGTTTTCAAAGTTCCTAACACTTTACCGACCGCTAGCGATTTAACAGCATACGCACGTCCGACCGGCAGCTCAGGCACAGATTCTTCTCCCTGGCGCCGGCTCTGTTTCGGTTTAGACTCTCCAATACCATTCTTTTCGTTCATAGCGGACGAAAGTTTTTCAAAGTGGTATAAAACTGTGGAAGCTTACACAGCAACGCAACTGACGCAACTGAGTAAGGTACCTTAGTATTAAATAACAAATAACTGCACAAATAATGAGAAAAATTGTCGGCGATAAAAAGTCGATCACTAGGCTATCGGTCGGTAAGCATCGGTGACAAAAACCCGATTAATAAGCTATCGGTCGGTAAAGTGTTAAGCACCAGCTAACTAGTTAAACGCCTCATTTCTCTATACTATTTGATTGGAAACTAAGGGATTGCGGATTTTGTCATTAGGTGGTAATGACAATCACTTAGTTGCCAACCCAATGCATTTGCAATATTTCGTTTATTTTCGAATATCATGCGCATTAAATTCACGCTTCTGCTCGTCCTATTTTTCCCTCGTGTTCTTCGCATGAGATCGTTATACGGCGATCTCGCGTCGCTCTGCATTTTTCATAGAAAAATGAAGAGACGATTGGAGGAGCGTAGAGTCGATCTGGAAGCTGAAAGAGGGTGTCTTCTGAGAAAAAAAGAGAGAGAGAGAGAGAGAGAAAGAAATAGCTGGAATTCTTCCTCGTATAATATCGTGGAAATTACGAGAAGGATAGCTCGTTATCGTTCAGCAGGCACGGCGGGTTCCTGGTTTGGTGCGGTGGCGTTCGAGTATCTGGTTTTTAACGAGCAGAAGAGGAAGGGGGAAGAAAAAAATCCGGCTTCTCCGTAAAGTGGCAGGAAAGCAAAGACCGAGGTCATGGTAGGGAAAAAGGGCGGCGGAGGGAAAGAGAGAGAGGGAGGAGGAACCGAGGTCTGACTCAAACCGTACGCAAGCTATGTGTTCCACCTATCGAAACTTACTCGTAACGTTACACTCGAACCGTGTAATCTTAGACTATTGTGAGCGGGGTTCTTTTACATTCCAGACCACACTTGACTCAGCGTGACGAGACGCGGCAAGGCGCGGGAATTTTAGAAGGCAAACGTAGCGTGGCGCGGAGACGCGACCGTTCTCTGGTATTTCTCACTCGAATTTGTCGGCGCTCCACGGTGAATTCATAAGTGTCGTTATACAAGTGCGCTGTTAGGCCCACGAGTACTAGTTTCTATTTTTAATTTCTAATTATTTTCTTTTTCTCTTTCTTTCTTTTTCATTTCTTCGTGTCTTAGCTTTAGTCGCATCAATCGCTTACGATTATTAGTTATATCTTCAAGTATCAGGTAGAAAAGTTTACCGAATGTCCAGCTGGACAAATTGTAAAGTAGAAATTAAATAATTAAAAAAAAACATCTTCAAGTATCAGGCTGCCCCAAAAGCGTCTTCCGCTATCCGCACGCAGCTGCTTTATCTGGCAAAGTTTGTACAAATGTTTTTTTTTTTATTATTTAATTTGTACTTTGCAATTTGTCCAGCTGGACATTTGCTAAATTTTTCTAACTTAATTGTTAAATAGCATGTGGATGGCTACCCCAGCAGGATACCATCTTCCAGTTTGACTATTTTGTTTCTTTAGCGAGGTCAGTGGGGTGTTTTCTTTTTAGTCTTCTTTCTATGAGAGTTTTGTACAAACGTGAAACCTAATTCGTCCGACGTAAATAGAACAGCGTGATAGAACAAAACGGGTCGTTATAATTCGATAAAATAACGTGAAACAAAACATGTTCTTCCTTATTATAAAATGTATTTTTTTTATAAATACGAGAGAAACTTTCGGCACAATCTAACGTGAAAGATGTTGTTTGCGAGACTCGTTGGTCGAGAAATTAAATCGCGTTGGTCGATTATTACAAATCTACCGATCCATTCGTATCGTACGTGTCTTGTAACGAAGAAACGCTACATAAAATAAGATTTGTCGGAGTTTCGCAATAATCGTAAGCCAATACGTATCCCGCCTTATTCGATGTACACGCTGAAATTAATACGGATACTATGGAATACAACTCTGGAGATCAACGATCAGTATCGCGATATCAGGGACATTTCAATCCAAAATTCTACCTACAACGAACGTATCATAGTGTGATGAAAAATGATTCCTGATAAAGTAAGAGAATCTCCGAGTAACGACTGTAAAAGAAAAAAGAAGGATAATTACCAACGTTGCATCTTTAAATTGTTCTTAGAGTTTGGAATTATCGATGAGACCTCGTTGTGTTTGAAAATAAATTTATAAAAATAAGATTTTCTTCGTGAGATATCGAATTCTAATTATATTCCGCTGGCAACTAAGTGATTGCGGGTTTTGCCAATGCCATCTAACGACAAAATCCACAATCTCTTAGTTGCCAACCCGATATAAATGTACGAACATGTGCAGCTCGAGCAATGAAACGTTTCATCGTTTTTGTTTCATTTGATCGATTTCTACAAGAAAAAATATACCACACACTATATCTGTGTTGTTTTCTCCGTGTCTCTGATTTGTTGCGACAGTTGATCGTCGTCCGATAAACGACACGCAATTCGGTTCAGCTGAATCGCGCGTTTATTGTTCGTGCGTTTATTTGAAAGTAGAATTAGACGAAAGGAAGGAAGATGGACTAATTGCTATGAAATTGTTGACAGTAGTGCCGGACGAGTTCAGCTCTGATCTGGTGCAAGAAGCTTGGGTCATCGCCATCGAAAGGTAATTAATTACTTTGCTACTTACTATTGGGTTGGCAACTAAGTGACTGCGGATTTTCTCATTACCATCTAATGACAAAATCCGCAATCACTTAGTTGCCAACCTAATATATCCTAATTGTAACATAAATAGCGTTTACGTTCAAATATTCCCCCGGGAATTGTTCCGCGAATTTTTCATTTCCTTCGATTTTTCCCCGTTTTCTCCCACGTTCTTCTTTTTTTCGCTGTTTTTTTTCTTTTTTTTTCTTTTTAACTGGGTTCTATCGCCGATTAACGCGAACAATCGGAAAACTGTTAACCAAACACAATGGCGCAAGGTTATAGGTAGGAAGAGAGGAGGAACGAACCGATGACACGAAATAGGAAATTCGACAAGTATAGAAGCCATGGAAGCGGCTCTCTGTTCGATAACCATTGTGCCCAGGTCTCGTAATTTCCTGTTGGAACGTGAACAGCCCGTGGCTGGTACACGTACTCTTAAACAACGATCGTCGATTGCTGCCTTTACATTGTTACATAACGCTAAATTATTCATGCGGAATACCACGCGTTTCCCGCGGCCGATACTTTTCGCACACCCACCGAAATTCCTCGGCCAACGTTTCAATTATTCGCGGGATTAATATGCGAAATTATACGTATCCTTAACACGTTCACTGCCAGACGAATTTTCCATGGTTTGCCCAAGGCGGCGACGTGAACTTTTCATTATGCGATGCATATTACGTTGAAGTATTATTTGCAGCAAATAAAATGAGTTATAAGATCATGCTTGAAGCATTTTTCGTGGTGGGGGCCACCGGTGACCCACGGCGTTGTAGACAATTGTTACGATTGTCCTTTTTTCAAACAATCGTGCTATGTACTTTTATAATATTTGCTGCGTCGTCGAATCGAGTGCCGGTCACCGGTGACCCCCATAGCAGTCAACGTGTTAATCTACAATCAGTCGAACGATTTCAATTGAAAGTGATTCTTATCGAAGAAGGCGTCGATTATTTGTTTAATACGAGGATTGTCCTGATAAAAATTCTATTATTCTCGAAGAAACTTTCGATACCATGCGACTTCGTGAAAATTCTTTTATTTTGAAGAACCTCTTGGTGTTAAACAACCAGTGACATAATGAAAATTCTTGTTTTTTTTTAGCCTTCTAAATGATCTAATGGAAATTTTTTAAATTTTTCAGAACCTTTTAATACCAAGACGATCAGTGACCTAACAAAAATTCTATTATTTTCCCAGAATCTTCTAACACCAAATGACATAATGGAAATTCTTGTTCTTCCCAGAACCTCCCCTAAACGATCTGATGAAAATTCTTTTAATCTTCCAACACCAAGTCAACCAGTGACCTAATAAAAATACTATTTTTCCATAAGCTTCCAATCCCAAGTGACCTAACATAGAAATTCTTTTATTTTTTCATATCTCAACACTAAACAACCAGCGACTTAATGAAAGTTCCTTTATTTTTCCAGAACCTTCCAAGCGATCCAACGAAAACTCCACTATTTCTCCAAAATGTTCAAACTTTAAGCAACCTATTGAAAATTCTGTTATTTCTTCAGAATGCCTCAACACCGAACAGCAAGTATTTCCCTCGTCTTTTCGTTTATCCTTTAACAGCAATTTTCTCGTATTTCCTAAACAACCAGCGACCCAATGAAAATTTCTTTATCCTTTCAGAAGCTTTTAACGCGACTAGTGGTATCCCAAGAGCTTCAGCTACCGGTAGGTACACCATACACAACCATTTACAATTAAACTCGTACAATATATTTCGCACTCGAATATTCCTCGATACACCTTCTTCTCATAAAATACCACTAATCTCTTTCTAGACGTTAAATCGCCCACGATTATCTCCATCATCGTCGCTCCTCTGACTCGGTGGTTAGCAAGTAACGAGCGTTACTTTCCATCGGCTACGCATAACCGAGAAAACGTAATGCAATTACGCTCGCGTGTCTGCGAGTGCACGAAGACTCGTTGAAGAAGAACGTAGAATTGAAAGCTAAACACCCACCGCTAATTCCGCGTTGAATTATTCACCGATCTCTATCGCGCGAAACGTCCAGGTATTCGAAGCAGAAACTGAAGAAAACGCACAAGCGCGTTATCGTTTCTTCTTTTCGAAACGTCCAAACCTGATATTATTTTTCGTAGCTGACATTATTTCCTACCTGATATTTCCTGATGGAATGCAGTTGCTGTTGCGTGGGCTCGGCATTCGCGTTATCGGTGCTCTCCACATTATTGTTCTGCGTGGACAAACGTAGATTATCTTTCGGCGGTCTGGCAGGTGCCCTCTTTTGATCTCTCGGGGGGATGGCAGGTTTCACCCCGTTCAAACCGGTCTAAAAATTCGTTTCAAAGAAAACACAGCTGGCATTAAAGCACCCTGAGGCCACATGCCGCCATCGCGACTACCCAAAAGTTGCCTCTTCCCCTACGTTTTCTAGAAATTCGTTCTTTTTTCCTTCGCGTTCTCCTCTACTTTGTCGCGCGCTCGCTAAACCATCTATTTTTCCATCTTCTTCCCTCTACTTTGTACGCTTCTTTATACTTATATTTATATGTTTCTTTTTCTTTTTTCTTCTTTTTTATTTTTTTCTTTTTACTTTTTATTTTTCATATTCTTCGTTACAACTTGTCACGCGATTTTATCTAACCAGTTCGATTTCGTTTGCAACTGTTCGAAGAGTCGAACAAGTCCGACGCTCGTTCTCTTTTCGCTGTTGATTACGTTGAAAGCGAAGAGCGAAGATCGTATAAAGGAAACAGAAAGAGTGCGCAGCAAGCGAGAATAAAGAAGAAGCAGAAGAAGAAGAAAAAGAAGAAGCAAAGCACGTGCATTAAGAGGTTTATACGTTTGCTATGGCTAGCAGGTGTTCACAATGGGTTTTGTCTACTTTCGCATGCTTGTCAACTATAAGCGTGCGTTGAGCATGCGTTGCAATCGCGAACACGGTCGATGCTCTCGCCGTTTTTACTCGATGCCATTGAAACCCGAGGCAGAGATCGCGTGAACATTGGCAATCATTAGACTTCCCATGTTCCTGCAATCTCGCATTCTTAACGATATAAACGGAAACATATACATTAAATCGTAACATACGAAATGCATTTCTTCGGTTAAAACGTATTTTCGCGTCTCGTTCTGCTCAATTTATCGTTGCAAATGCCGCGTGAGCGTTAGAATCTACGCGACGTCTCTTCGTTTCAGAAACGTCGCGTCCTCTTCACGTTCACGTTGCTTCTTGCGTCGTATCGAAAGCCGATTAGAAGGAAACTTTCGATCGCTTCTACTTCCTCCATAAATAACATCGATGTTACGAATTTTTATTATATCTGCCGATGTAAAATTGGAAGAATCCGCGCATTTCGTATGCTAAAATTTCAAATGACGATAATACGTATCCGTGGATACGTTCCAGGTGAAAAGTCCGAAAAATCGGAAGGTAGATTTCGTATGTAAAATTGAAGAATATTTAAGTACCTGGTGATGGTCAAGATCGTCGAAGTGCTCGTACGTGTACGTACATTTCTTCCTGCCACCCATGCACGGTATCGTCTCGTTCGTCGATGCCCTTTTCGTGTCGCTAGAGTCGCGTAGCTCGCCCCGATCTTCGTTCCACCGCGCGAACAAATTCGATTCCGATCGCCAGCATTGAATACCGACAGGACGATCCATGTCCAAACTAACGGTCGGTAATTCAGTTTCGCTTTTCCACGCGCCCTGGCTCGTTCTCAATCCGTCCGAGTTACGATTATCGACATCGAGAACTTTGCATCTTTTATATTCGAGAGACAGCCGCGAATTCGTGAAATTCTGCGCATTCGGCGATTCCTGTAACGCGCGGTCGCTTCCGTTTCTTCGACACTCGGAGGCCTCCGCATCCGACGAACCAACTTTACCGCGTGATAATTCGCGCAACGAGTTGCTACAATTTTGATCAGCTTCTCTAACGAACGACAAACGTACGGGAGTACGTTGAATCGACGATCGTTCGGCGAATAGATCATCGTTAAAGGAACCTACGTCGTTCGATGGACAGGTATTTTTGCCTCGCGTTTCTTCGTCCTGGATCCGGTCAACCGAAAAAATCACAGTGCAGGCGCCGGTACGCGAAAGATCGCCGGTCGGTTCGTAAGAGAAACGAACCTGCGGGTTTCTGCGAGTCACCGGTTTCTCGCGTCGCTGTGCAAAGACGAACAACTCGCGACAATTGGGCGAAAACGATTCCTCTGCTTTTTCTCTGAGATCGGATAATATGGAAGATCGCGAGACACCGTTGGATCCTCGTGCAGGCTGAAGACGATCGTCAAAGCACGACGCGTTACAGCTATCGTCGAAGATGACTTCGGTCGGCATGAGATCGTTCGAGCGATTATCGGAAATTTGTAAAACACGACGCGAGCTGCTGTCGGAATCGCAGAGATGGTCATGGTCCGAGCACCTGTCAGCGGTTTTAGTGCTACTGTCTGAGCGATTAGAGGTGCTGGTAGCAGAAGCGTGAAGCAACGTACTTTTGCGTGTTTCGTGGTGCACGATAGAGAAGAAGCTATCGAAAAGCAGACTCTTGACTTTGGACCTTACCTTCTTCTCGTGCTTTCTGTCTAACGTACGGGGTGATCTAGCAACTACGTTCTCCGTGGCAGCTATACTCTGATCGCCAGCGGTTGGTAGCGTGACGAAGCTACCAAGGTCGTTCGAGCGAACGCAGGGCGAGGCCACGATGCTCGTAGCGCACGAGTCGCGACTCCCGTCGTCCCCGTGCATCGTCAAGCCACCGTTATCCCTGCCGATAGTGCCGTTACGTTCGCGTTTCGGCTCGAGGGTGTTGTGCTTGCTGCTTCCGGGCGTCTTGTTCGGCGGAGGATAGACAGGGTGGCACTTGGTCACGGGGACGAAATCGGGCGGACAGTCGACGGCCACCTCGCGATAGGTTTTGCCGCCGACCACCAGAAAGCTACGATCGACGTGCTCGAGATCGGTGGACGCGTCGCTCCTCAGGGTAGAGTAGCCACTGGAGATCTGCTGGTGCCTCTTCTTCTTGGGCCGCTGCCTCGAGGACGAGGAGAGACTGCTGCCAGACTCGATTCCCAACAGATCGTCGCTCGATCCCGCTCGTATCAGCTCCTCCACGTCCAGACTCCTCGTCTTCGCCTTCAGCTTCGCTCTGTCCTCTTGACGCCTCGGTTTCGACGATTTCACCGATTTGCCGGATGGAGCGCTCGGTTCCGACGACTTGGCCAATTCGCTGCCACGTTGGTGCTGATGTTGATCCTTGCTACGGCCAGGGGACGACACCCTGTCCTGCGGATCACGCGGAATCCTCGGAATCGCGCACTGTTCGTCTATGAGCCTGGTTAGGTCGGACACTTCGTCGGACCTCATCAGAAGGCCCTGTAGATCCTGCAGATCGGCCAGACCGTAGGCAGGATTGTCGAAGGACGTGGCGTCCCTGGCTCGGCCGAACAGAGGCGCTACTTTGATCTCCGGCACCACGGGTCTGCACGGTGAGCCAAGATCTATCCTTCTAGCGTCGTACGTGGGCGAATCTTTGCCACGGTTTTTCGCGTGTCTCAACACCAGGCTACTGTCCAGCGGAGCGGTACTGTCCGACCTTCCCGAGGAGCTTCTCGGGCTGGCCGAGTCGTCGCTGCAGGTCTTCAACATGGTCGGATAGTCCTCCTTGGCGAATGGATAATCCTCTTCCACGTCCACGTCAACGCTCGACTCCTTCTGTCCGCTGCTATCCTCGTTCACTCCTTCGTCCTCCTCGTCCTCCTCGAAATCCTTCAGATTCTTCTTCAAGTTCTTCAAGTCCGGCGAACTCAACGCCGACGGACTCCTGTTCCTATATTTGTCCGTGTCCAACGCTTCCTTCGAAGCTTCTCTCTTCTTCTCTTTTCCGCACTCGTCCTCGTCCTCGAGGTTCTCCGACTCGATCTTCAGTTCGATCTTCAGCATCGGCGGCTGACCGTTCGTTCGAACGCACTGCCTACCGCAGGTCGCATCCGTCACGTCCGTGCAATCCACGGCCGACACGATTCTAGCGCGTTCGTCGACTTGGTTGGTGCGTGGTGGCGATTTAAGGGTGTCGTTTTTAAGGTTTAGGGAGAGGTCGAGGTCGCTAGCGCTACGGGGACCACGAATCTCGTTCCGATAATCGGACGAGCGGTTCTTTACCTTGTTGGGGTAGGCCTTCTGTAGAAGGGTGTCGGGTACGTCGACTGGTAGCTCCCGGTGAGGCCCTAGCCCGCCAGGAGCCCACATCTCATCGGGACCCAGCCCTTCCTGCTGCTTCTGCTGCTGCTGCTGTTGCTGCTGCGAGTCCGTCACGCCACTGCCGCTACGCCTTCGGGACCTGTCCGCAACAAAACGATCAGCTTGTTAACGATTTTCGATGCAACGAAACCCTTCCAACGCCTTTTCTTCGGCCTCTCGCTTTTCTCTTTTCTCCTCTTTTTTTTTTTTTTTCACGCGACACACGCGCCGGAGACTCTCGTCTCGACCCCACGGCGAGTTCGGCCACGCTGTTGTGTCGTGAATAGAAACGACATATTCAGCGAACCCACTCGCGCCAGTTTCGCGGAACAAAGTGGCACAGCAGCAGCTTGGAGACCCGAGGGTGGTTGACACCGATTTCCAAACGATAGCGATCTTTGTTGTACTAATTTTAGACCTTTGAGCGGCGTACCAGCACGTTGTGAAAAACGGATGACAACTACGAATATCATTGGCGAATTATCGATCGTTGTATTTTAACACTTTACCGACCGATAGCTTTTTGTCACCGACAATTACCGATCGATAGCCTGTTAATCGGCTTTTTGTCGCCGATAATCTTTCTCATCATTTGAGCAGTGATTTGTTATTCAGTACCAAGGTACCTTGTTCGGTTGCGTTGCTTTGTAAGCTCCCACAGTTTTATACCAATTTGAAAAACTTACCGATCGCGATGAACGAAAAGAATGGATTTGGAGAGTCTAAACGGGAGAATCTGCGCCTGAGCTACCGATCGGACGTGCTTATGCCGTTGAACCGGTAACGGTCGGTAAAGTGTTAAAGTGTCTCTGTGTTCGATGAACTCGAACGCGCGTGGACCAGGTTATTTCCAAGCGGAGAATAAATCACGATGTATGTTCTTCTTGCGGGAATTTTGACAAACAATTAAATTAATCGAAATATCTTCTTCCCTTTACGCGTCTCAATTTTGTTCGCGCCTATGGCTCGTTATAATCGAGCTTCCACGTCCTAAAGCCCTCGTGTCACGCTTATTTTCTTCTTTAGGATCTACCGTCGTGGAAGATAATTTCACCTAACGAGACGTTTGTTGTCTGAAATTGAAGAGCTTCGTACACGCGTAAATATTTGAATACGTCTAGCGCGAAGCAAATATCCAATTTTCTATTTTCGTCCCTTCAACCACTAAAGTGTCCCAAGCTGCGCCGCTGCTTGTAAAAACGCTGCAAGAAACCAGCTAATAAAAGTAATTTATTTCGAACAGGGTAAAAAAGAAAACAAACAAACGGGAAAGATGAAAACGGGGCGTGGATAAAAAAAGAAAAGGTAGAGCAAACAGAGAGCGGGGTAACACCTAAGTAAATATGTTTAGCAACAGCGAAAAATTTGCTGGAGCAACGAATTACCGAAGGTTTAGCATACGGTGACTACACGCGATCAAATTACTGGAAAAGCGGTGCATCGATGAACTTTTATGGGAACGCCTGGACGTACGGGACAGGGTTACACGTAAACTACGGAAGAAAGGAATTAACCGACTGAAGATAACGAGTTATCCGAACGCGTTTCTTACGTGTAATCGAGGTCAACTGAAATTACAGCCACTTACCGACGTATAACGATAATTTAAACCTAAGATCCGCAGCTTCTCTCCAGCACGCATTCTCCTTAACGATCGAGAAAAACTTTCTTGCTAAACTCTTTCGTCGTAATTAATTATCGTTCCGTTTAAATCGTTCGAGCTCGCCTTCTCTCTAATTTCTCCCGAATTTTCTTTCCAATCTCCGTCGATACACGTATCGACAGATCCGCTATCGCAAAAGCTTACAAAATTTCTGCTAAGAATTACAAATTGATCACTTTGATCGTCCTAGTAATCCTACTACGGTTCAATTATCTCGATTAGCCTGGTTAATTGTCGAACAGACGAGACGAGGTCAATACTAACGCGCACGCAGATATTTCAGGAGCACTACTTTCTAATCTATATTCACGTGTTATTATCCTATGAAATCATTTTCTTTCATTTGCAAGGGAATTCTATTCGACGAACAAACGGCCAACTGGCGCGTACGCTCGAAGTTGCTTGGAGCGACATCTCGGTGAAACATTAGCGCAACGACAGCAAATCTATCGTGGAAATATTAAGCAAATAGATAGCAAAGATTAAGCTACTTGAATATCCGTGGAGAATACGAGCAATTAACACGTCGCACGTCCCAGGCATAACGTTCACTCGATTAAACTTCACGGCGGATCGTCGCAAGTCCGGAGGATGGACGAGCGACGCTTTCTCGTGCGGCGATCCTTTTCCACGCGCAAACATACGTCAGGAGTGGCGTTAAAAGGAGGCATGCACACCTTTGGAAAAAAGGACGCAACGCGTCGTTATAAAAAGATGAAAACTTGCGTGTCGAACCTGCGCCGACAGAATCTCCGTAAAAGTGGAAATTTACGCGACACTGGCCACCAGGCAAGGGGGAATCCCCGCTCCTTTTAATTTCACCCCTTATGGTGCACGCCATACCATGATAATTACAAAGTGTACTCGACAAAGTCTACGCGTGTTCCTCGAGTTTCTCGGCCAACCTTTAGACGTATTGACATTTAAAACGGCTGACGCTTCACCCTGACGTCGAAACGCTGCTCCTCCGATTCCGAGCAACGATTACACACACGCCACAACGTGTACGTAGCGTCGCGAACCGTGGAATTTCTGTCGCAGCTTTCGCTCCAATCTCCATTCACCGTTTGTCTCATCTAACTTGCTCTGTTCTCTTTCAAGTTTTTACGGAGGCGGTCGAGCTAAGCGCCACACAATTCGTGACACAGCGATACGAAAGTAAGCGGATAATTCCTCGTACCACGTGCAAACGATCGTCGGCGGTGAAAAGCAGGCGACCCATCGTGAGCCACCGGTGACTCACGAAAGTAGCTACATTGGTCCCCGTTTACGCAAACTTCTTTTGACGTGTTTGACGTGTTTCTCGTTGAAATTTCATTGGAAATGGAAGGAAAGAAATTGACGATGATCGTACAAGCTTTAACGAATCTTGGAAGCTGCATGGAAATTGACAGATTGCTCAGAATCAAGCGGTTCGTAAAAATCGTAACAGCTGGCCAATTTTCATTATCAAGTTCATCGCGATCAATGAACGTGTTCCACGCTCGTTCACTTATTTAACACTTTGACTGCCACACCGAGATCACACGTCTCGTCCAGGATGCCACGAGAGTATTTTTATCATTCAAAGCATATAATGGTGAAATAATAATAAATTGATGATGTAAGACAACATTCTTCCCCAATGGACCGTTCATCTTATTTGTGGTCGCGGGTGAGCACACTGGAAGATGGTAACCCGCTGGGGGTAGCCATCCTCGTGTTATTTACCGACTGAGTTAGAAAAATTCACCAAATGTTCAGCTGAACAAATTGTAAAGCACAAATTAAATGAAAAAAAAAATCATAGTTGCCAACTCAATGCATTTTATACAGTACAAATAATATGTATAAATATTCTCAGATTCGTTTCACGTTCCACGAATGTAATCACGATCATCGTGTCCGTCCGTGGTGTAAATAAAATTTCGAGAAGTTTCTCGTAACGCAGCTAACGAATATCCGTGGGAATTTCCTAAAGCCAATGAAAGGCGATCTGTGCGATTATTTGCGAGGAGAATCGAAAGGGAGGAAAAACAAAGTGTCCGGTAAAAAATACGGTCTGCAGCGTCTAGAGGAGGAATTTGAAAGCGACGTTAGAAAATTCGCAAGAATGTTCTCCCACCGGTAGCCTGGCATTCATACCTCAGCTATTACCGGTCGAACGAGAGCGGCGTGAATAACGCGTTAGAAATTTCAGTCGAATATCAAGGCGCGAGGTCATTCGATCGGATTCTCGATTGTCCGCCCGTTGCAATTACAACTATCGTGCTTTGACGCCTTTGATTCCTAGTACGCTGTAATTTTCTCTTATTCGACGAACAAAGGGTCCACGGACCTGAACAGCCACTTTTCACCCGTGAACAACCGAGAAATGGTTCGCCTAAATGCCCGTTGATCGCAACGACGGTCATTGGTGGCGACTCACTTTTTTTTATTATTGTTATTTAATTTGTATTTTACAATTTGTCCAGCTGGACATTTGGTAAATTTGTCTAACTTCTAATTGCTGAATAATATGTGGATGGATACCATCTTCGAGTTTGACTATTTTATTTCTTTAGCGAGGTCAGTGGGGTGTTTTCTTTTTGGTCTTTGCGGCTCACATTGCTCAATTTTCCACGAGAGGATCGAAACGAGACAAATTTTATAAACTGTCAAATTTTCAACCATCCTAATGATTTGGTTAATCATTCATGGTGGGAGAAATGTACGGAATTGTAATACGACAGTTTGGAAAAATGAAACCGTACCGCAGTGTGGTACATTGCATGGTACACGTGTTATGGATTCTGCAATTTCTATCTCAACTATCTTATCGGCTCTGCAATTACGCGTGCCACGTACGGTGGCAAAACCGGCGCTTTTATATTTCGCACAGCGTATTACGTGTTCGCCAGTTTAATCGCAAGCTTGAATTTCGTAAAATTGCAGAATCTACACAGAGTCAACGGCGGAGAAAACGTCGAGCGAATCCTTGGAATTTCCTTTCGTAGCTACGATGCGAAAAAACGGAATCCGACGATGTAAGTTGATCGGAGAAGACGGCGAATAAAACGTTGCGTTGACGTAACGTGCCACCTTAATGGATTAAGCTGCGTTCCCACTGAAACAACGAGAAACTTTCTATCGACGTTCCGCGTTTCTCGAAAAAATTGCCGATTCTTCGCCGATGTTTCTCCGTGTTTCTTCGCCTTTCTGTTGCCAGTGACAAACGTCTCTTCTGTTGTCTGTTCTCGTAAAAATGAAAGAGAACGCGAAGAAACGCGCGGCATCGCGTCGCGACAGAAACAAACGTTTCTTCGCTGTGCACGAAGTTTGTCGATCGTTTCACAACGCATTTGCGTATGGACAACTCGATGGCAGGAACAAACGTCGCTTGGAAACCGAGACGAATAGCAAACGTTCCTCCGATTAAGTCGCCTCAGCGTGGACTAAACGTTCCCGCGAGTTGATATTTGTTGGGTAGCGTTAAGAACATGCGGCGACAGCAGAAAGATCCTCGTCGTTGCTGGAGCGAAGACGTATCGTTAAAAGCACAGCCTGGTGCTTTTTTCAATTCGGACGCTGTGTTTGATCGCTTTGCTTCTTTCCAGAGCTCCTTGTCGTTTATTAGCGACTTTTCCTGTTTTCACGGCCCGAGACCGATAAAATTTCGCGTCTGCTCGCGGAACTTTGCTCGTTTATTTTCGACGAGAAAGAAAACGAGCAGAGTACGTAGTTTGTTCAACGTCCTCCAATTTCCTGCCTTTGAAGAAACTCCGTGAAACCTCTGCGCTCCGTATCGCATCTTCCACGAGGAATAAAATTCTTTCTTTTCTTTTAGTTTACCATTTAAATCTCGTTAACCTCCGTGCAATTTTACAAGCTTCGACTTGTAGGCTTGTTGACCTTTCGCGCTTAGATATCAAGCGAAGCGCTCGACGATGCAAGCTGCGATTATTACGTCGACTACAAAGGAATATCGTTTAACTATCAGAGTGGAAAAACGTGGACGTTGTATCGTTTGACGTTTCTCGTTTCCTGCAACCTGCAACGATCGAGCCTATCGCAAACCAAACGAATCACATTCCACTTTGCCAATTTCATCCTTTATTAATCTCTGGATTGCGTGAAATCTGTCAAGGCCGCGCCTAACGTAGGGCGCGTTAAACGCGTTAGGCGCAAGCCGGGTTGCGCTCTTTACGGGGCCACGTCCCATTGGGTTGGCAACTAAGTGATTGCGGATTTTGGCATTACCACCTAATGACAAAATCCGCAACCACTTAGTTGCCAACTTAACTGCAAAATTTAATCAGGCCTCGTAAACGATTACGCCCAGGGCCAGCAAAAGTATAAACGCGTTGCTGACTGGGTTACACGTAGAACAATTATCGGAGGGCAGATTGCAAAGTTTCCGGAATCGCCGCTACGACCTGCTTTATTCGTAACTGTTGTCATTCGACAAACTTTTCAGTCTGCCCCTCGTGTATGAAGAGAAGTTTTCTACGTGGCGGAAGTGTTCGAGTACTTCCGTGAACCGTCCTACCAACGAATTCGAGGAACACGATATCGCGAGCCGTACGATTGAACGCAAACGTCTTTCTGTATTTTTCTTTTTTCTTCTTTCTTTTTCTTTCCTGTAGCGTGGATCCAGTTACAAGGGCAAAGGAAGGGAGCGAAGAACAAGAGGTGCGACGATATTATGTACCGCGGCTCGTACCTAAGTGGCGACCACGTGAATTCACAGGCTGTACCGAGGTTGAACCGAGACAATGCCAGCAGGACAAAAGCGACAGAAAACGCGCACGCAATATCGCGGTGAGCCATGTGCGCGGCCGTCGAACGTAAACGAGTTCACGTGCTTTCTCTGTGCCTCTTTTCAAACGATCGTTTCAGGGAACGCCCGCGACGTTGTTCTCCTTCCTCCTTAAGACCATTCTATATAGATCTGATGTTCCGATGCATCGAACCGACGAATCCATTCAGTTCGCACAATTAACCTTCGTATGCATGACTAGGTATTTATCGCTAGTTGCTGTAAAAAGTATCGCAGAATCACCGATCCGAGCATCGTACCGCTCCTTCTTAACCATTTTAGGTCTAATCTTCGTCTATTCGCTCCTATTTGAACGATTGTTCATTGCAACGAATAGACAAAGATTTTAGTTCATTCAAATAACCCATGTTTGGGCAATTACATATTTACTCGTAGTTCCTTTATTCCTAATAATGGTAGTTCCTAATTTTTTATTTTCTTGTTAACATATTGCAAAATCATCGACCCAAGCAACGCTTGTTCCTCAATTTTGCTCCTTAACTATTTTATATCTAGTCGCTCATTAGATCAAGCAGATAAAGGTTTAGTTCATGCAGTTAATCTTCGTTTGGAGAGCTAGGTATTTATTTCTAGTTCCTTTAGTAATTTTTTTGTATTCTTGTACAAATATTGCGGAACCATCGGTCCGAGAATCATCTTGTTCCTTCTTAACTGTTCTGGACCTTAATTTTTATGAAATCAAGTAGATAAAGATCTAGTTCATGCATTTGGCCCCTGATTGACTAACTAGCTATATATTTCTACTTCGTTTACTAATTAACTTAATTCTAATTGATTTCGACTTGGTTTTCGTTAAATCACCCCGACTGAAAAGTGGAGCTACTTTCCATATAAAATATAGTCGATAGCCAAGCCACAAAGGCGTAAGATGTCGCCACCGTTACAAACCTAACCTACAAAACAAGACCAAAAGCGAATAAAAATAAGAAGGCAAATGAGAAACATTCGCTCGACTTAAGATTTTCCTGCATCGCGATTCATCGCGTTGCATCGTAGTGTATCGTGTTACGATCGACCAAGGACGCTACAAGGAGCAAGGAACAACGCTTGAAGGACTATGATCGAACGTGGTACACAGAACGACAAAAAGATAAAACGTATTGAGTGACACATAACGTGGTGTATGTACAGAGAGCGTGTATTACGTGCATCTATCTCTACGTGACTACTCCGACGATAGGAAACTCGACCAGCCTCTCTCTCTCTCTCTCTCATTCTCTCTCTTTCTCTCTCTTCAGTCCCGTCTAAAGCAAGAAAACACGATATCTAGGCTAGTAGTCGGTGGACTACGCTTTTAATAGGGTTTTACTCTTAAAAGGGAACACAACGAGCACAGTCTAGTCGATTTGACGGGGTACTTCTAGGAAAAATGGCCGAGACCGGCAAAACGACCTCCAACACAGCGTTCCTCTTTTATTTTTCCTAGTCGTCAACGCCATTTTCGTTTCGCGCCTTTTTCACGAACTGCTTTTTCCCTCCTTCGTTCAGAGAAACTGCCCCTCTTTCCTTAACCCGTTTATTTCGTTCCGAAAACAGAAGTACACGCGCATTCGTACTCTCTGAGTGCTATTCCTTTTCTCGCTTTCCATCTGTATACGTACGTGTGTATATATAGGTATATACGGTGTATACAGGGTGACCTATAATTATCAAGCGTGATTTTGTTCGGAGAAACTTTTGTTGGAGTTGTTGGTTCGATGAGCTTGACAAGTTCGTGCCGATTTTGAGTTGGACAGTAGTTTGGAAAGTAGACTTATTTTTAACGTAACAGATATATTATATTAAAATTTCGAATTTTAAATTCTACGATAGCGTAGTTTGGAAAATAGGTATTACTTTTAACGCAATGTTTATGTAATTTACAATTACCACCCTGCCGTTAGTATAATCTGCAACGCACCGCAAGATAGCGTGCCTCTATGAATATTCAAATTTCCTGAATATTCAAATAAAGAAAGCTACGTGTTTTGGAGAATTAAATGAGCGCAATGTGTGCGTGGCTTTACGAACCATTCGGAAGACACATTGACGATCAACTACGTAAATTGAAAACTTTAAAAAGATGATGACGTTTATAAACATTTTTTATTTTGCTAGAAAAGTTAGAAATCCTGTCATCTCGTAATTTATTTTTGGATAATTGACTCCTCGATCATCTGACTTGCGAGAGACGAATATAGCAACGAATTAACCTAATGTTCATCTCATAAGACATAAACACGCTCATCTCGCAAATCTCGTGAAAATACAGAAATTCCACAAGCGATTTCAACGAAAATCGGCACGATCTTGTCGAAAGTTTCCGTAGGTAAAGCTCGAAAAAAAATGGTTAATCCCAGGAATGTTAAGCGACCTTTCGATGATTCTCAAAAGCGGCAGGTTCGTCTTGGAAAATACCCGGCAGACCTTTTATCCCAAAAGGGATACGGTTCTCGTCTAGGATCGTTCCACGAAGTACCCCGTTGTCTGAGAGGTTCAGAAAGCTGGACAGACCTAATCGCATTGCGCCTCTTGAGCACTCGAACTCTCTTCGGCCGTCTTCTTCTTGCTAGGAATTCGCTAAAATCGTTCCATCTTGCTTTACGACTCCGCTGCGACACTTCTGACCTAACCTCTACGGGAATGCTAGACGACTCCATTCCACTCGGAACCAGATACTCTGCTCTTGGAATTCTACGCCTCGAAATCGCTTTCGTTCAACGAAATCCCCTAAAATCCTCTAAAATCGATAAGACGCCGATTATTAACGCCATGACGCGACCTGTCACGCTACACTAGCGCCACGTCGACTAAACCGCTAACTATTAGCTCGCGATCATACTTAACATTTACGTTGCATTAACATTTATGTGTTTCCTCCGCTTGTTCCTTAATCGTACTCTTTTCTCAAATAAAACGTTATTGAATTTTCGTTAGAGACGCGCATGGCAAAGATCGTATTTCTTTGATTTTTGTCGTGAAAGTTACGTTTGAAGCTAACCGATTTTCGTAAATACAGAAAGAGATATCTGCAGTATAATCGACAGTATTTTATTGTTATATCGTTATATTTCTATTAATAAAGAAATATATATCTCTCATCTATGATTATCATTTATGTGATTTTATACGTATTATCATCTTGGTTTACGCGAGCATTTCATATTTAACGTTCAAAGTCAAACTTATTCTTCTGAACGTGATAGTATAATATCTTTTACTATAGTATATTATTTGCTATTCGACGCAACTCGTCTCTGCTTATAAAAAGGTATTGGCCCATTCGTATCAAGAAATCATCGCTTCAAAGAATATTTTAACGGGCGCGAATCAAAATGATGATATATCATTTATAATATAAGCCATTCGGAAGCTACATCGATCATCTTTAAAATTACGAGGTAGAGAAAATCGATAGCGTAATAAACGTTATTCTTTTAAGTATATTTTGCAATTTCTCCTAACCTTACCTAACCTAACCTTATCTTACCTATGTGACGAATGAATTCATGGAAGCAGACTGTTTGCTTCTCGAGAATTGGATATCAGTCGTGCATCCGGATAACAAACTCAGAAAAACGAAACCGATCGGTTCGACCTTCTAAAAGACTGGCGATAATAAATGCGATACTCGAATATTCTCAAACGTATCTCCGCGTAAGACAACTTACCATCATCGTAAACTGTTGTTATTTGTTTATTTAGAGGTAGGATCGCAATAGCTATTAGTTTATTCTTCGGATAAATCTATCACACCGTTCTGAGCTGAACAATCTTTATTGCACTTTCTTACATGGACTGGGTAAAAAAGAAAAGAATATTTTAAACCTATCGATTAAACCTATCGATTATATCTAGAACTATCTTCTAGTTACTATTTATTGTAACTAGCGTATCTGCATATAGATGGCGAGCGCGAACTCAAGTTGTCATTTTCAACATAAACAGTAACTCATCTTCCGCAAACAACGAACGTTAGTTTCCATCGATCACGCGTAACGAAGAAAATGAACGGAATTACCGGTCGTCGTAGCGTTAACTCGACGTAGAATTTATTTAATCTCGGCATCGAAACCACTTAAAGATCGGAAGAAACTCGACGCTGGGATAACAGTGGCGAGCCAATCTTCTGCGAAATCTTCCATACACGTAACCACGCTGTTACGATGTTTGCAACGCTTTTCCTGTTTACGAGTATGCTCGTTCCATAACCAGACGGAGAAACGAGCGGCATTCGATCCTCCGAAGAAACGAACCGAGCTGTTCGCGTGCATCGAAACGCGGTGGGGAAGTTTGCTCGACGTGGGAAGCTTCGCGGCGAGGAATTCCAACCGCCATTGAAAAATCAGAATGGCAAACGTCATCGGTCGAACGCGTTGCATTCAACCACGTTTCCACACGATCGGTGAATTGCGGCCCTGGCTTCCACCATGAAGACAGCCAGGTAAGAAGCTGCGAAGACAGCCAGGTAAGAAGCTGCGAACACAGCCAGGTAACCAGGGCTATGAAAAGCGAAATGCAGCGTCCAAAATTTCCACCAAACGACTGTATCTTTTAGAAGAAAATCTTACGATCGCTCCCCATTCGAACGACAAAAGCTTATTTGCGATACTATTTTTAAGAAAATCGAACCGAACAAAATTAAAGTAAACCGAAAGAAACGTATACTTTGGGTTTAATAACGAAAGCAATTTATTTAAACAGTATATTCAAAAAGGCGAAAAAATGTAATTTAGCAGAAGACAAAGTACGAAATCTCTGCGGAAAGAAGCACGGCCATTTTGAATAAATAAAATCAAAATTCACGATAATTTCTTCGTATCAACAGTTTCGTACAATAGCCATTTTTTTCAAGTTACACCAAACATTCGTCTTGGCGTTGATAAATTTTCTAACGTTTTCTCGTCGACAGGCTCTCGTTTATCGCGTTTGATAATTCACTGATGTAATTATATCGCTCGCAACTGACCTAAACGCTGTTCTTCCAATCGTTGGCAGATGTTTTCCTACGAGATTCGAATCCAGACAACAATTTTAGTCAGGTTAAAATCAATTATCATGTTCCTCGTTGCAAATGGTATTCAAACTGTCTTTAGATATATGTTGCTTGCCTGGCTTTGCCAAAATGATATTAGTACGCGAACTTGTCAACAGATCGGGTCTGAACATTGAACTTGGCAAATGATCGTAAGATTTTACGAAGAGATACAGTGACTTTGTGGAAATTTCCTGGCGATTCTCCTGTCGATTCCTTTGCCATTTGCGAAAATGAGCTTGCGTTTTCCTGTTCGGTCAAACGATTACACAAAGCCTCGTCCAGCTTAACTCGAGTAACTTGCAAGCTCTTTATCCGTTTGAAATACCCGTTCTATTCAATTTCTTGTCTCGAATCGTGCGGCTTGTACGATTTGCAAGAATTTACCATTTCGAAATTTCTACTTTCGTTGGTCGAGTCGCTCGACTTTGTATCTTAAGCTTAAAAATTGAAGGCAGCTCTTATGCTACTTCAACTGTATCGAATTTACTAAACGTCCAGCTGGACAAATTGTAAAGTACAAATTAAATAATGATCGATTAAATCGATGAAATTCGAGTTTCTTGATAAAAGATAAGAAAGGTAAGAAATTAATTTTTAATGTTCGTCCTTTGTATTTATATGAAATAGACGTTTTTTGTGAAAATTTAAACGTCAACGTAGCGTGAATAATTGCAATAGAAGAATGGAATAAAATTGACTGTCGGAGCAGCTGACTCGACAACGTCGTTCGTAGCGTTTTCGTTAAAAAATTTTTCTCGTAAATTATAAAATATTATGAAGGAAGAAAATGCAAGAGCGCGTCGCGAAGGAAAATTTATTGGAAAGATAAAGATATCGGACAGGTAAGAAAAACGCGCAGCCAGAGTTTCTGGAAAGAGAATAGAGAACTTAAATTATGAAAGAAGATTCGTGAAAGTCGAGAAAATTGTTTAACGATAATAAGCAAAGTTAAGATTAGCATTATATCGAATTTTAATAGTTTTCGAGCTTTGGATAATTAAATACTACGATTCGGACTTGATACGAATTCGACAATTGAATTGAACAATTTCCAGTGATATTCCGTGCGACGATAGTTACGTTTCTTCGCAAAATTAGCTTCAATTAAAGCAATTATTGCGTTTCGAAGAATCGTTGCACGCTATTCGAATGTCTCAATGTATCGCACGACATTGCCTGTTCCACGTAGCTTCCGAAAAATTTGCAGGCGAATCTGTTTTCTCACTGGCATTTGAGAGAAAAGTAGGTGGACGATTGCACGGTAATTGATAAATTTGTTTCATATGATTCTATGTGATTTTGCGTCAAATTTCCTATGAAAATTGTTACTCGAATACAGTTTCCCTCTTTCGTGAAAGCACAAAACTAAACCGAAACCTAACCTCGAAGTTTCCTCGAATAGCAATATCCTTACTTGGTCAAACGACCGCTTCCAAAATTTAATCTAAAGTCGTATTTCTAACATTCAATTGCTTGTTATCTCTTTTATTCGTCTAACTCTATGTAAATTGTTGCATTAACAAAAATTGAGAAACTGACCAATCAAATAATAATGGGCGGTTTCAAAACTTAACCTAAAATTCAATTGCTTGTTATCCCTTTTATTTGTCTCACTCTATGTATTTAAATTCTTGCATTAACAAAAATTGAGAAACTGACCAATCAAGTAATAATGGTCGGTTCCAAAATTTATCCTAAAATCGTATTTCTAAAATTCAATTACTCGTTATCCCTTTTGTTCGTCCAATTCCATGTAAATTCTTATATTAACAAGGATTGAGAAACTGCTTAATTAAGACGAATTAAAACATTAACCGACTATCGTCTAACAATTTCCCCACAACTCTACGCTGTATATCGATTTCAGATTATACGCAAGTCTATGCTTACTTGCATTAGAATTTCACTGGAATTTCGAGGTTCATCGAAGAACTGCCTTAAGCCATGCGCCATCCTACAAACTTTACGCGCAAGATACGGACGAACCTGTACGAACGAGCAAATAAATAAAATAACGCAGAACGCTCGTTCTCACGTTACTTCACCCTAAAAGTAGATATGCTGCACCATGCTCTGGGTCAGCGTGTCGAAATCGTAAAAAAGGTTGAGGTATGCGATAATGCCGATTTATACGACTGGCCATTCCAGCGAAAATAGCGAGTACTAGGTATTTGCCAAGACCGGCGTTAACGAGCATGAATAGGCGAGCAACGGTACTTACGGACAGGTAGACATAATTCCCTGTTCGACCTAAACCAACATCTCAGCAGCCTCGACCGTTTCAACGCGGTGTTCAAACTTTGTCAAACTCGGTGGCGATTTGAAAATTCACCGAAAATTTCTAACAAGTAATTTCTAACGCGATATAGTAACGGTAGTAACGTAATATCGTTGTGCTTTTGATTTTTCGACATCGGTCGAAAAATGGCCGTAGAAGGCCATAGAAAATACAACAGGACACAGCACGTGTCAGGAAACAAGTTCCTCAGGAGGAAATGAAATTATTCGATTTTTCGATTTCGCGTGTATTATATCGAACTGTGTTTTCTATTAGGTCGTCCGGAAAGTTTCTTTCGTTTTATCAGGGAATATTCGTTTTTTAATAAATAACTAAAAATTCGTTTTTTCTTTTACATTATTTTGTCGAATTACGTACGATCCATTTTCTTTTGTTCAGATAAACACCGTGACATTTCACACACTTGGTTCCATGTTTCTATGAAGCTGCACTGTTATAAAAAGTACGTTTGAGAAAGAAAGACACTTTGCCGACAACCTAATACATCGTCGAAAGTCGATTCGCTTGGAAGATGTGCCGGCTGCTGAAAAAATGGAATTGTTCGATGTTGATAAAAAAAATGTTTGACAAATTGACACATCGAACGATAATACGATGTATCGCTTAATACTAGAACTACCACACCAGTCAAATCGACTGGTTTTACAATTTTATTTTAAAATTCCTACTTCGTGTTATATTTTTTTCCACAATGATGTAATGATTTTTGCAACGATAACTAAAAGAATAATATAATGAATTTTATCTTGTTTTTTACGTATTCAAATTTAAAATAATTTTGTATCAAGGCTACTTATACCAATACCAGTGAAAATGACTGATACATGTCCAAGTGTAAAAGGGTGCTGCAATCTGTTTATCGAACCCCAATTAATCAGTTTCCTCGTTTTGTACAACTTGCCACACGTTTTTCAAATTTGTACCGCGTATCGTTCGATATCAGTTATCAGGAAAATTGCGGATCGATCGCTAGATCGCTAGATGCTAACGCTAAAAACACCAGTGAAAATGACTGGTTCTACAATTTTATAAATGTGTCGACCCTCGTTTAGGGACCATTTTGGGGATCATCGTTAATGATACTGAAAATGTACTACATAGTACTACAAACATTGGGGATCTTGCCAAACATTTTCAAAAAAAAAAAAAAAAAGAAAACAGCCCGATGTCTTTTCATCTCCGACAGATATAAATAAATGTAGCGACTTAGAGCAGTTAGTAATTATCATTTGTTAACCGAAGAGTTTACATCCGTCAGTGTGTCAGTTAGTCTCAATCGAAATCGAGTTGAAAATTATAAATATTAATTGCGTTGACTATAGAGTCGAAATAAGTTTGTTGAGGTTCAATTAATCGACAATTTGCATATCTAAGAGCGATCGACGATACGCATATTTAAGGTGAGAATTTCAATTTTATATATTCTCTTCCCTGATAATTTTACGGTTGTACGATATTCGGCATTGGAATAAAATTATTCGTCGACAATTATAATTGGCGATTAAAAATATTAAGTATACGATTAATGCGAGTAGAAATTTTGTGTATTAATTATATATATATTATAATCGAGTAAGATTTGAATAATTCGTTGCATACTGATAATTTATTTCGAACAACTTTAATCCTCTCCCGTGCCAGTATTCCCGCACATAGCAGGTTAGACGAAACGTGGAATTTATTGCCAGTTGCATTAAACGCTAGTTAACGTTACCCATGTGCATGCAATTTGTTGATTAAATCGTATCATCACGTTCAAGAAAACGGGGCAATTCAATAAAACGTAACAATAGTACCACGCCAGAATAATTTACTTATAATTCTCAATGAGAATTGATTGTAAAATTCTTTCACATAAATTGGAAAAAAATAGTACCACGCCAGAATATTTTACTTACAATTCTCAATGAGAATTAATTGCAAAATTCTTCCAGATAAAAAAAAAATAGTACCACGACAGAATAATTTACTTGTAATTCTCAGTGAGAATTGATTGTAAAATTCTTCCAAATAAAAAAAAAGAATTATTCACACTACGTTAAGAATCTCTGGTCGCAGCTACCGTCTTCTCTAATTAATCGATCGTTTAATATTTCGTGAAATTGAGAGAATCCTATGTTTCGGTGATCACGTAACTACCAGTTACGTGACACTGCTGAATATATTGGCAATTAAGTGATTGCGGATTTTGTCATTAGGTAGTAATGAGAAAATCCGCAATCACTTAGTTGCCAAGCCAATACACGACGAGTGCGTGCATGTGGATCAACGATTAAGATACAAACGAAAACACGATTGGAGCGAACTGTGTTACACGTGCTTGAACAGCAACGTGATAAGAAAGAGTGGAGGGAAGATTTTTATAAATAGAATCGCTGTCCTGACAAATTGTTCCGTGTGGAAATCGCCGCGATATCGCTGCATAAAAACACGCCACACCGCGTTCCTCCTATTCCCGTTCGACTTTCTACTCTCAATTACACAGGATGCTTCGTAGACACCTTTTTAATTTCCGCCAAGCGAACCAAGTGTCTCCGTAAGAAGAGGGCAAACTATCGGATTCTCCAGCCCCTTCGTTCTTTCCTTACAATTACTTTCCTTACGATTAATTTCCATACAAAGAACGATGTCGACTATTCTCGTAAGTAGAATTTACCAGACCACTTTACCGGCTAACGTTAAATTGGCCAAATAAGACATTTCTATGGCGACGATAGCAGAGAGCAGAGGCGGAAGTGGGGAGACCGCTAGAACAGCAGTTGAAGTTCGTTTCAGGACACGCGAAACGTTTAATCTGTTTCACTGTGTGCTTCGATGTTGTTCGACCAGTGAACATTGAAATACGCGAAATTATCCAAACGTCGAGAATGCAAGAACGTTAGCTTTAAATGTAAATGGTGATTCAGTGGTGAACGACAACATCTAACGATTAGAACGCGCATATTTATGCAAATCCCTGTTCTAACGAACATTTGAAAAATGCTACTTCGATAGAAATAGGTTTCGCTCACGAAATATCGTAAGAAACGCTACGCTTTCGATTCGCGTGCATTTCGAGCGTTTTAAAAATCTTCCAATCTGCCATAAATGCGTGAAAATCTGTACTTTAATCAGATTCGCTGAATTAATTAAGAAATTAATTTCAAATAATTAACTGCTTTTCTGTTTTCTGCTTACTCCTTATTGCGCGAACACGATAAGCGTAAAGAAGGAACAGTACAAACAGCAAACTTATTGCAATTTTTGTATTACGTTTTCGACAGAATACGATTTCACTGCGATTTTTCATCCCTGAAAATTACAGGATTAAACGTATATTTTACGACTTATTCCGATGTAGTACATCGCTTACAATTATTCCACAATTTCCTGCTATCCTGATAAATAGTAGTATTGGCAAACCTAAATTTATCTAACTGGATTTATCCGAATAGCAATCAGAATATAAACACGAATGGTCTAAGTTGAAATTTCATAAAAGTCTGTCTTGGGACAATCGTTCTTCGATTTTAATCCCACGATTTAAATTAAACCTGGCATTTTTCCACTCTACCACGGTCAAATAATATGGAAAAGAAAAGAAACGTTGTATGATAGCTCCCTTATATATAATAAGATTAATTTCATTTGAACACTTTTCATAGAAAACTTGTATCTTTATATATCGTGCGTATTGTACAAAACACTTTGAAAACTGTCGTCAGATTAAACTTCAAACCAATTTTAAGATCCTATACAATACGTTACAATACAACACACACAGTATATATATATATATATTTTTTCAAAATTGGTCTCGATCAAGATTCGTGTCACGTTACAGCTGATGAAATTTTAAAATGCTTTCTACGATACGTACAACGTTACACAACGTGTAACACAATTTAATCACATAATTCAAAAAATCGAAAAATCTGGTGTACCTGTTATTTGCTTCTAAAACGAAAGAAACATTGGAGACGAGCTAATATTACATTTGCAGACTCGAAGGGACGAGATAATCGCCACGGTGTCAGTTACAGTCAACGAAATTTCAAATTGTTTCGAACAACACAGCCAAGCCATCGATCAAAAGTTGTCCACGGTAAATTCAAGGACAGCGAGACACCGCAACACGGGCGAAATGTGTTTACAAAAGTCGTATTATCGTAACATGAGACACGTCTATACACGCTTGAATAGGTTCGCGAGGCGAAAGATTTCGGGCCGAAACGAAACTTAACCCGAAAAAGAGTGAACGTGGTTTGAGACCTACCAGTGTAGCGTTTTGAGGATTCTCATGGCGTGGCTTCTCAACAATTCGTCCTTCGCTCAAACCTCATGGACGGACTCTCTCTCTCGAACGATTGAACTAAGAATCTCAATGATTCGCTATATGTGCAGACCTTCCATCTTCCTCCTTTCCTCTCCCTATACTCGTCTTCGCTCATTCGCGCACTCTCATATCTCTTCTTCCGATGAGAATTCCTCCTCTTCTTTCCTTTTATCCTCTTCGTCGTGCTCTTCGTCCCGTTCGCAAGATCGTCGTATTAAACGATGGAAAACAACTTCCAGGATGAGATTCCTCTCCTACGCTGTTCCTCCTGTATCACCTCGCTGTTCCCGCCCTTTCCAACATTCCCGCCGCCCTCCAGTCGCACCACACGCACAGGTATTCCACCTCGAAGATCAGCTTGCCTCCTCCCCTCCACATCGACCCGCACTCTCGCTCCGATTACGCACTGCCAGCGAAACACCGATGGATAATCAGAGAACACTCGATCGTTTGTTGGCGTATCGATCACGTTCCTTCGTTTACCACTTTTGCGATCCCTTTCCCGAAAATCAGTTTCCCAAAAATTCTCACTCGTCGGAGAAAAGACACGTCGCAAAGAATCTCGATGCTGTCCGATGGAGACGTTCGCGTTTCCCAAATATTGTCACTCATCGGAGAAAAGATACGTCGCTAAGAATCTCGATGCTGTCCGACGGAGACGTTCTTGCTCGGTCGCTATCACCTTTTTGATTGATAATTCTGTGGAAGATCGGCGCTGATTGGATCCTCGAAGAACGAGTGGATGTATAGTGATGACACTCGGATCGCTAGAGAAAGGATACGTCGCTGGACGACGTGGAAGAATCTCGATGGCCGTTCCTCGCCAGGTTGCTACCTGGCTTTTCTAACGCAATGATTGTTACGCAGACTGAAATTATTCCAGAGAGGATATATCGTTCGGTAGACGCTGCGAGACGTCCATGTTCCTTGGTCGTAAGCCGAGAGACAGAGAGAGAGGCAGCGAGAGAGTCGGTTAAGAAAGAAACGAAAGAGACGCGGAACGAAGAACGGGGCGAAGAAGGAAAGAAAGAAAGGAGGGACACGAAGAAGCGCAGACTCGGCGTGCTGGCGAAGGTGTATGCACCTTTTGAAGGCTGCATGCAGCGGCCACGAGGAAAGAGGAGAAGGAGGAGGAGGAGGAGGAGGAGGAAGAGGAGGCGGCCGGAGACCGCGCTATATCGTATGGAGAACGCTCGTACCGGTTTTGGCCCGCCGACGGACAGGTATTCCCGACTCCGTTAACCGCCTTAATTGCGCCCGGCTCATATCACCCGAGGGGGAAAACTCAAGCTTTTCGTTACCCTCTCTCCTATATTCTCGCGCGCCGCCCTTCTTCCCTTCGAGCAACGATTAAGGTTCTCGCGATGATGGTACGCGGCCGCGAATTCGCATTCGTCAGTCGCGTTCCCGATCCTCCACTTTCTCCGTGCGCTTCTCTTTGACCGCAGGTCTTCCACCGTTTTTCCTTCCAACTACGAGACTCCTTCCCTCCGACTATATATCAAATTTCATCCACTGCGTGTATCAAAGTCCCGGAGTTTTCTTCCAGAATCCGTTCGCCGACTTTCCACTTGCGACGAATCTGCAAACTTTTTTACCGAAAACTTGGTGCGCGTGTATGCATGTACGCGTGCATGTATATACGTATATGTATGTAGGCGCGTGTATTCAACACCAACTATATCGTCCACTCGTTTTCTTCCGAAGAACTTTCGACTGGAAGCGCGCTCAACAGCGACGATATGAAATTTCGCGAAGGGACTCGTGGACGTTGACGCTGTCGGAGTTGGCGGAAGAACCGGAATCGATGGTTTTTCGATGGAAGACGGTGCCAGGAGCCGAGCACTCCTCTTCTTCTTCTTCTTCTTCCTCCTCTTCTTGTCCGTGGAATCCGGCGAGTGGCACTCTGTGGTTGTTGGACGCGCACGATTCTCCTACCACTCGACGATCCAGCACCCAAGTATCTCGGTGTTAGCGTGGATCAGCGCGGAAAACGATAGTTTTCACTTTCAAGGCCGACGTTTCCTTCTCGATGTTTCAAATGTGTCGGCCGATGGTCGAAAGGGCCGCTAAGTATCGGCGTGTACGACGCGATACGATCGTGAAACGCACGAGGAACGCTGGCATCCCTCCAGCTTCGAACTGACGTGAGTTTGTTGGCTTCGCTTTACTCCGACCGAGGCAAGCCGGTGTCCCCTTCTCTCTTTCTCTCTCCCCCTCTCGTTCTTGTCTCTCTTCCTCGTTCTCTCTCCGCGTGTTTCTCTTCGTCTTTCCTTCCCCGCCTCCCCCAACCTCTTTACCTTTCCCACAACGTCAACCTCTCTCTCTCTCTCTCTTTCTCTTCGTCCGGTCGCCACCACTTTTCAGCTGCGCGTTCCTACCTTACCTCCCTCCAATCGTGCCCCTCCAACGGTCTCCACGCATCGTCAGGTTTCCTCTCTTTTTCTATCGTACTCGTGTTGTAGGTATTCGTCCTCTCTTTTCTTCTTTCTGCAGCGTAGTCTCTTCTTCATACCATATTACTATACTCTTTCTCTCCTCTTTCTTCCTTATCCGTTTCTTCTTCGTTCTATTCGTGAGTCGATGCCGAGTTTTCTTCTTCTTCTTCTTCGTCTTCTTCTTCTCTTTCTACCCTTTGCTTGCCGCAAAGGAGCTGGCTTTGTTCGAACCACGAAATTCCGGCTCGCCTTTTGTTTTTCCCGATGTGCTTTCGCTCTTTTCGGAGTTTCGATCGCGCGCAGTTCTTCGGGCCGAGAAAAGTGACAGATTTCGTGTCTCAACGGTGGCTCATCTGCTGCGATCTTCGGTCAGTGTTCCGTATAAGATGGTTCGTACTCCTGGCTTTTATCTTCTTTTTTTTCTAATTTACTTGTAATTTAATTGTAAAATTCTTCCAAATAAAAAAAATCTTTTTTTAATCTTCAGTGGCGATTTCTTCCTCGTCGACACTCGTCTTCGTCGAGCTCTCCACGTTTGAATCGCTAGTCGCCCACGTTTGAATTGCGTTAGAATCGCGTCTCGAGTCTGCCTCTTTCAACGTTTCCATCTCCTGTCACGCGAACGAAAAATACGAGGTAGCGTGGACAATTGGCGAATCATCGTACGAACTGCGATTACGCGAGCTGTTGAGATTTCCAACCGAATTCCTACGTCGGAACAAACAAATCATCGTCGATCGTCGTTCCAACGCGCTGTTCACGGATCTTCGAATTTGCCCGCCTTTCGTTCCAATTTCTTCCTTGCGAACGTCCTTCCCAACGTCCGATCGTAAATTTTATTTATCCGAGTCTCGTTCGTTACAGCGAAATTTTAGTTTCTTCGGGCTGAATTAATCGACCTTCCGACTCGATCCGATCTGAGCGTCAATTGCGCGAACATGAGACTTCTATTGTGTAAACGAAGGACAATGTAACCGAGAAAAATCGACGAATCCTTTGTTTCTCCAACACGTCGGACGAATTCTTTTGCTTCTTTTCTCTTCTTTCCTCGTTCCTAACCTATTTCGCTCTTCTCCCTCGTCAGAAGATAAAATCGAAAGACACGAAAATCCTTTTCTTCCTTCGGCCGAGTGAACTGAACGCGTATCGACTTTCCAAAAATGTCACATCCTTTGCATCTGTTTGCCGCGGACTTTCCCCTGTAAATTTTGTTTTTCTCCAAGAATTCTCCGCTGTTTCCATTCGTCTGATTTCCCATTTACCGCGTTATCAGCGAGCGCGCGTTTCTCGAGCACCGTTCGAAACTCGCGGACCTCTCTTTTCTCTTCTTCTCGTCGCCGATGGCCTTTTCCCCTCTTTCTCTCTTTCTCTCTCGCTCTCTCAGCCAGCTATCTCGCACTCGGTCCTCCCTCTCGCTCGGTGTCGTCGCTCCTGCGTTCCGAAGATCACGTAGCCTAGCGTTGAAGTCTCTCGGTCCTCGCGTACGTACACTGGATATCGCGAAAGTATTCCAACACTTGTAGAATCTTTCTACGTGTACACTTTACGCAAAACATTGCGCAATTTCATCGACGGAGCGACGAGACACACCTCGTCGTGTTTACATTGAGAAAATTTGAACGGAAAGTTGGAAATTTATGTAGAAGGTATGCGGCGTGTTTAGTGGAAATACGCGTGTACGCGTTGGTGAAGATTATCGAAATGTTCGAACAATTATTCGCTGTATCGATAAGTTACGGTACTCGGAGAGACTATCTTTGGCATTGGCAGCAGCCGTTCACGCGGTGTATCAATTTTTCGCCGAGTGTATATTGTCTCGTACCTTGCGTGTACGTTTTTGGATCGTTTTCAACTTTTGCTATTTCAATCGCGATAGTCGTGTCACGTTAGAACGTTCACAACATTTTCTAGAGTATAATATGTACGTAACATGTTCATGAAATGCTTCGTGGCAAGTGTTTGAATATTTCTCCCAGTCACTGTGTTTTCGTATTATACGAAACGTTATGGAATCCGACTAGCACTGTAACGAGACACGGCTAATACATTAGGATATTTTAAAAGAATCTTTCGTTTTGTAAGGAAATTACAGATGCACATTTTTCGTTTCGTATTATTTCATTGAATTACGCGTCATCCATTTGGTTCCAATAGAACGTAAAATAATATCAAACGAAAAACTTCTTTTTTTTATTGTTATTTAATTTGTACTTTACAATTTGTCCAGCTGGACATTCGATACATTTTTCTAGCTAAATCAAAAACGTGCGTCTATTGAGTTGGCAACTAAGTGACTGCGGATTTTGTCATTAGGTGGTATTGAAAAATCCGCAGTCACTTAGTTGCCAACCCAATACTATTTCCTTAGAAGACGGAAGAAACTTTTGGCCAACCTAATACGCGTTGGTAAAATTTGAAACGGCTCTGAAAATGTGTACAGAAGATACGCCAGATATTTAGCGGAAGCGTATAGTTGGCAAAGATCGTCAAAATGTTTGAACAATTATTCACTGTATTAACAGGTCACGATATTTACTATGCGTTTTCTATCGCGTTATATATTGTAACTGTACGTTATATTGAGATATGTGTAATTTTGTGTGCTCATACCAACGGTCAAAGAGGAAATCGGCAGGTACGCAGAAAAATACAAGAAAAGAAAGGCAACACATCCAAACTAGCTGGCTGCTGAAGCGAGCAAAGCTCACGTAGAAAGAAGAAAACAAAAAACACTCTAAAAACGATTAATTATTATAATTAAATAATAATAATAAAAAGAAAACACCCCACTAACCTCACTAAAGAAATAAGATAGCCAAACTGGAAGATGGTATCCCGCTGGGAGTAGCTATCCTCATGTTATTTAGCAATTAAGTTAGACAAATTTACCAAATGTCCAACTGGACAAATTGCAAAGTACAAATTAAATAATAAAAAAGAAAAGAAAAATTTTGCGACTACACTAGATTAGCCGTGTAGTAGTGACATACATATATGAGTATGAGTGTGTGGGAGTATGTGGGTGCACAGCGTCTCGTAAAACAGATGAATGCAACTGTTCCGTTGGTAATGTGGTACAGGAGATGGTGAGACAAAGAGAGCGCTGAGACGCGTGCAAATTTATATCGACGAATATCTTTACATCGCATATTAAATAAATCTGAATCTATTTTCATATCAATCCTAAGTGTAATCTAAGTGTAATCTAAAGCATATAATGGCAAAATAATAATAAATTGGTGATGTGAGACAATATTCTTCCCCAATGGACTGTTTATATTATTGGTAGTCACTGGTGGCCACCGTGGCGCCTTTGTAACCGTTGATAGCCACGTATTATAACAAGGCTTCGTTTATTTCAACAAACCATTCGCATTTGTTATATCATCGTAAGCAAAACGTGCGGAATATATTGTTGAGACGTGTACAAGATATTAGTAAACGGTATTTGCACATTCTATATATAATAGTAAGGTATGTGCACATTTCTAACCTCAATTATATGCATGATTATAAAGTAGCATTTACGATTATTTTTTAAGCTGGGTTTATAATAATATTCGTAAATTACCTCACAAAAATATGGATGCTGACACAGTGCACCGTTAGATGCAAGGTTTCTTTTCATTTCTTTTTATCGATGTTCTAATAAAAATGTTTAATCGCTCAGTGGGGCACTTTCTCTTTCAAAGTATCTTCTGTTTATCGGTTATATTCAAAATGCCCTAACTGTCAAGTTTCATTTAATTTTTATAATTGTAAAAAGCTCAAGTGCTCCGGTCACCAATGAGCGTTGATAAAAATTCATAGAGTTCCGTATAAACAAAATATATTCGTAAAAAAAAAAATAACATGTTGTACGTTGTTTCGCGAAAAATGATCCAGGTTGGCTGCGAAGCTGAAATCCGTTCGGAAAATTTCTTCCTCCGCTGCCCCAATTTTCCACGCTGATTTCGCGATTCTCTTACTATTGCTCGTGTTATTTACTGGAAAATGTTCGCCCGGTGCAACGTCGAGGATTGGGAAAATTCTGAGACTCGATGGCGCTCGAGTGGGTATTCAGAGCGAAAACAGAAAGTGATTCTGTTGCTTCTTATCCACTAGGGATATCGACTGTCAGACACGGTTTTCAGAACTTTTATCAGACATTCTAAGGGCAAAAATTCGTTCGAACGATGGACGATGAAGGATCCAGTGAATTTGTATTTAAATATCGACAGGCAATTAAACAAAGAATTAATTATTGAAATATATCTGTTCAAGTACTAGTCGGAGAAAGCACGTGGATACATAGCAACGCGTAGTTTGGTTGCACGTGACGACCCTTCCGGAGAAGATTGGATTTTTCGAGGGAAATTGAAGTTTTACGATCATAGTTCGCGTACGACTTTGGATTCGAAGAAAATCCAAGTTTCGCTTGATAAGCCAAGTTTTCTCCGTACGCATCGATAAATAACACATCTGTAACTTAAATAGACTTTTTTTTATTATTATTTAATTTGTGCTTCACAATTTGTCCAGCTGGACATTCGGTAAATTTTCCTAGTTTAATTATTAAATAACATGTGGATGGCTACCTCCAGTGGGATACCATCTTCGTGTAACTTAAATATACTTGTCATAAATCTTTATTTTTATCATTATCCTAAATAATATCCTAATAATAATATCCTAAATAATAAACGCAAATCAAGACGAACGCAGGTTGCAATTCTATAATATAACTAATTGCAGATGTATCTGCTATAGATCGATAGAACTCGCTGATAAGTATAGTTTCCTCAATGGAGAAATCGTGTACGCGATGTTCAAGCCAATACGAGACTACGAGTTGAAACTTGGCAATACAGCAAACGCGACAAGACGCGAAGAAGCACGCGTATGCTGTTAGCGAAAGGACAGCAGAAAAATGATTGAAACGACGAAAGAAACGAAACGAATGATCTATCTGTCGTCGAAAAGTGAGAAATTGGAAGAGAAATATATGCGTAAAATCCGGCGAAAAATACGTCCAGTCGTGAAATTAAATGGTAATTGCTTCTTAGAATAAAATCACCTTTTAGAAAAGACACCGCTTTCTTAAATAGAACGGATATTGGAATTTTGTTCTAAAAACGTGCGCACGATATTTTTCCCATACCTGATACCTGTTGTTCTTTTTTATTCCTTTAATTTCCCATAGTCCGATATCGTCTTCTTTCTTTAACGTTCGTCGCACCCTTCTATAACGTTGGTAATTTTCATCTCTATCTTATCGACGAAACCTACAAGATTCATTTTTATCTCGTAGAATAAAGAAAAGTAGGAATCGCGATCGGCGGTCGATCTGGTGCAGAAAGGTGGCAATTTAGCAGGCCGTCCCTGTTGTCAAAGTGCAACATCGGTAAAACGAAAACAGCGGACCACTGCAGCCTGTCCATTCATCGAGCGTCATTTGCGGTAACAAAGGCGATAGAGAATAGGATCGGGACAACCGGATCGTAGCGCTCGACTCTTTGGTCTTCGTCTCCTTTGCTTTTTTCTACGTTGCCGGGTTACAGCGCCGGAAGGAGTCTCTTGTTTTCGATTTTCACAGGAAACCGACAACGAGCATATCGATTAGGCGAGAACGCCAATAACCAGCTCACAATAGAAACTACCAGGATAGAACGTTGTAACGTCGTTGAAATTCATACACGATCCTAACTTCCAATAGAATTTCACCGACAATAAGGGAATATCGACCTCGCCAACAAACGTACGATCTGTTGCGCTATGGAATTATTGGATTGGCAACTAAGTGATTGCGGTTTTTGTCAATACTACCTAATGCCAACATTCGTTGCCAACCTAATATAATAATATTCCGGTAACGTTCAGTTTCTCTAAAAAGATTTTTCTTCTCCACGCATGCGCTCACGCTTACTTCATACTTTATCATCTATTTTACGCTAATTTGCCAAATGTCCAGCTGGATAAATTGTAAAGTACAAATTAAATAAATAAAAGAAACATTTTACGCTATTTTTGCGAGCGATAGTAATACCGAGAAATACCATAAAAAAGATAAAAAGAAAGAAGATGACAATGGTACAGAAAATTGTTAAAAATTGCCAGAGAACGGAGAAATAAACGACAAGAGTTTATCGGAAGTTTGCAGGTGATGGAAATTTGCAGTTCGTCCAAGTTTAGGGCATTGGAGACGCATGGAGGGCGGACAGGAATTTCGCGTTAATTTCGCAAATAATTACGCGCGGCTGTGTATCGCTCATCCCGATTAGAGCCTCGTAACTGCGTTTTTTCTCCGCTGTTGGTTACGTAATCGTTTCGTAATGATGCGGTCGAGTTAATTCGCGCGCACGCTCACCTGCAAACCCATCGATCGTACGAAACAGCTGGAATACGTTCGTTCGGAATTCACGTAACAATAGAGAAGCGACGCGGAACGGGATGAGAAGTGGCTGGTTTGTCAAATAACGTGGCGATTGCATAAAGGTCCCTATAAACGTTGAATCTCGTCGCGACGCATCGACACCTATACGTTTCATCTCGAATCTGTCTCGGTTTACCTTCGCGTTGCCGATTCTTCTCAGTTTGCCGCACGTCTTTCAAAATATCTGATTATTTTTTAATTTCCCGTATTTATTCTCTGGTGTGTTGATTATAAAAAATGAAAAATCAAGCAGCAAATATAATGGGTTGGCAACTAAGTGATTGCGGATATTGTCAGTGCCACCTAATGACAAAATTCGCAATCACATAGTTGCCAACCCAATAAAAGGAGGAGAAGAAGGATGAAAAGTTTGAGAGATAAGATGTGGTCAAATCGAGGCAGATTTTCTAATTCCACGATTTATCAAAGAGAATACGAAGTACGGACAAAGTCAGTGATCGTAGAAAATATTTCTCTAGAGATTCTGCTTTTTAACACATTGTCGACCGCTCACGAGTTAACACTTTGACTTCCATGCCGAAATCACATGTTTCGCTCAGGACTCCATGGGAGTATTTTTATTATTCAAAGCATATAATGGCAAAATGATGATAAATTGATGATGTAAGACAACAGTCTTCCCCAATGGACCGTTTATCTTATTGGTGGTCACGGGTGACCACACTCGAAGATGGTAAACCGCTGGGAGTAGCCATCCTCATGTTATTTACCAATTGAGTTAGAAAAATTTACTAAATGTCCTGCTGGACAAATTGTAAAGTACAAATTAAATAATAAAACAAAAAATTTGTGTGCTACACTAGATTAGCCGTGTAGCAGTGACACATATATATGAGTACCAGTATGTGGGAGTATGTGGGTGCACAACGTCTCGTAAAACAGATAAATGCAACTATTCCGTTGGTAATGTGGTACAGAAGATGGTGAGACAAAGAGAGCGCTGAGACGCGTGCAAATTTATATCGACGAATATCTTGTACATCGCATATTAAATAAATCTGAAACTATTTTCATATCAATTCTAAATGTAATCTAAGTGTCCCTATACATTTATTTCGGCGATTAAAACACTTTGACTGCCACGCCGAAATTACATGTTTCGCCCAGAACTCCACGGGAGTATTTTTATTATTCAAAGCATATAATGGTAAAATAATAATAAATTGATGATGTAAGACAACATCCTTCCCCAATGGGCCGTTTATCTTGTTGGTGGTCACGGGTGACCACACTCAAAGATGGTATCTCGCTAGAGGTAGCCATTCACATGTCATTTAGCAATTGAGTTAGAAAAATTTACCGAATGTCCAGCTGAACAAAATTGTAAAGTACAAATTAAATAATTGAAACAATAGAAACCTTCCTAGTGATTGTCGGTAATAGTATTGAAATCCCCATGCTATAGTAATAAACAAATAAAATAATACAAAAAAGTAAATAGTAATAAAAATAGAAACAAATAGGAGCGTTTAATAAAGAAAAATTATTAAAAATAAAAAAAGAATTTCTTTCGAAGGAAGCAAATTATTTATTTCCTGCAAAATTCCTGTATCGATACAAGTCGCTTTTCGATGCCGACTCACCGATACAGATTTACGTACATCGTAACGCGTATCGTGAAAACTACCTGTCGATGCATACGTCGCAACGTGTCTCGGGTTTCAGGATACACGTTACAATGCATCGTGTTCATCGCGATCAAAAGCAACTTGTATCGACGCGGGAATCAGAATTGCGTCTTGGTCGGTGAACAAGGTCCGATCGGACGCAGCTTTCGACATATCGCGGAGAGTGGCAACGATACCGAACGTAATTTACGGTAGACTCTGATCGTTGTATTTTGTTTCTCGATGCTTGACCGAACTTTATCCGACAGACGTTGAAAAGCAGAATCACGTAGACGCGAATAATTTCTACGATCGTTCGGTTCGTTCGTTGCTAGTTGCTTCGATAACGGGGAATTAGAAAATCCGTCGCTCTCGATTAACCGTGTTTCTGGCCATTTCTTTTTAGTCTTCGATTTTGTATTCTTCGCGATCAACCTCCTAGTACCGACAACGACACTGGAATCGCGAAATGCTGGGACATTTTGAAATACGCGTTTCAAGTTCGGTATCGCGCCACGAACTGCAAGGAATCGATAACGCGGAGGCAAACCGAAGCAGATTACATGAAACTTAGGTGTCGATGCGTCGCAACGTGTTTCAACGCGCATAGGAGCCTTTACAACTTTTATATTCTTCCCGGTTTTTCTTCGTTTTCTTATTTGTTTGCTTCCCACCGTCTGTTGGATCGGAAAAGCGTTTCTTCAATGTACTTTTGTGCAGATAATCTATACAGCAGAGGTTCGTTCGTTCGAACTCGTCTCCATACTTATTTCGAATTATTGAAAGTTATTCGGAAAATGTTGGAATCGGCGAAGCTTTCGCTGTTCTCGAAACGAGACAGAAATAAAACGCTCGAATTAAACGGCAGCGGATCGTGAAAAGAACGTCTGTCTATAATTCGAACAAACTATGGACGTTGATGCGTTTGTAGAAAGTTGAAAAATGGAAGAACGCACGTACGTTAAACGATTTATCATAGACAGACTTGTCGAGTGCACGTTGTATGTATAAATATAAAAAAATATTCAAAATATAGTACTCGTTGGTAACATAAAATTTCTATTCCTCTGCTTGCGTTGACGAAGATGTAAATTTCGTATGGAACGATCGGTCAACGTATCAATACGTATCGATCGATGCATGCGTCGCGACACGTTTCAGCCGAAGCTTCAACGACGCACACGAGCTTCGAAGATCGCTGACGGGATAAACGCGAGAAAAATCGCACAGTCACATGGCCTCGCTGTTGTATAATCGAGCTACGCGATTAAAATGGTCCGCGTATGCGCGCGGGAAAACCTCCGCTGGATAATTGTACGAATTGGCCGGATGCTCGGTGAAGATGGCAGATGTTTGAAACGGTTGGACGAAGTGGCACAGTCTGCGAACAACAATGCCTGTAATTTTCTACCGCCAAGACTGAGATTTTTGTAGAGTACTGGCGGTTAAAAGGACGAAGAGATTGCCCGCGAAATTGGTACGGCAAGTGAAACGTCGAACCAGAGCGTACGATAGTCGACGAGCAGGACAATAGGTCGTGACATTAAATTCTTAGAAAGCAAAGTTAGGTGGAAAGCGTCGTTAGAACGGTCTAAGCAAATTTTCGGCTGTCATCGTGTCTAGTAATTGGGTAACTAGTGGGTTTTGGGTAATGTGGAATGACGTGGATTTGGGTGAACTGGCGTCGTCGAGAAAGAGTTGGATCCGTGGTGACGAGAGTTGCAAATTAATTATCCAGTTGTCTTAATTATGACACGTTATTGTAATTAGTTCACGTTAAACAACCACCGTTTTCTGTTTAATCGACATCTGTTTAATCCATTTATTGTAAATAAATTAATTGTGGTAAAGGCTTTTTTTTTTATTTAGAAGAATTTTACAATCAGTTCTCATTGAGAATTATAAGCAAATTATTCTGACGTGGTACTATAACGTGCATCGTATGTTTGATTCTAGCTGAATCTAATGATTGTAGTAAAGATCCTTCAGTATTGGTATTAATATAATTATTAATTGAATCCACCCGTCGTTTCTTCTCAATTTCAATTTTTTTTCTTATTCCACGGCAAATATCATCGGATCCGTTGACAAGCGAACATTCTTCTTTTGATCGTGCTATTAAATGGCTGGTAATTTTGGCTCGATCCATCGCCATATCGACGTTGATTCAATAGCATTCAGTCGTGCTACCGTTAAACGTCCAGCTCAAAGCTCGTGTCTCGCTCTGAATTCGTCTGAAATTCGACCCCGTTCTATTCATTGCCATAGGAAACCTAGCGTCTATGGCGCCACGATTCCCAAGTCTACAGGTTCTCGATATCCCGCAAGCAGAACCACCGACGCGACGTTCAACCGACAGAGCATCCTCCAGACGCCGAAACTAACACGAAAACACTTGCTCCTCTTAGAAATTTGTCTCACAAGTGGTTTCCAAAAGCCGACTCTGTCACACGAATGTCTGATTGCCTTTGGCGACGGTTGTCGAAAACGATAGGAAACAGAGAGCGAGGTGGCCGCGGCTGCACAATGGACCAAACGTTACGAACGACGTGCACGTTGCTGCACACATTGCGAGCCTCCGATGAAGAGAAACACGCACAGTCGCGGACAATCGGAGAATTTCCAGCGACCATCGATTGTAACACGTGTACTCGAGCACCGAGATTTCGGCTGTCGAGTATTTTATGGAGAAGCAACAGCGAGAACAATGCCTGGCCAACGAATGTCCCGCGGGGAGGTTTCCAGCAAAACCAGATTCGAGTCGCGGAAATTGCCAGCCAAAAGTCTTTCGAGGCCACCGACTCTCTTCTTCTTTATTCTCGTGGCCGAGAACAGCCACAGAACAGAGTTCTGCTAGTCGCGTTACTTCGTCTTCTTCGTTGTATTGGGCAACTTTTTTTTTTATTTGAAAGAATTTTACAATCAATTCTCATTGAGAATTGTAAGTAAATTATTCTGGTAGTATAACGTGAGTAATAAGTGATTATCGTATGTTTGATTCTAGCTGAATCTAATGTGTATTAGGCAACTAAGGTGGTTAGGTTAGGTTGGTAAGTTGAGGTTAGGTAAGCAACTAAGTGTTTGCGGATTTTGCCATTAGGTGGTATCGACAAACTCCGCAACCATTTAGTTGCCAAGCCAATATTACACATACGTGGCGTATTCAACGATTCTTACGGAACAACGAGAGCGGAGAAGAAGAAGAATTAAAAGAATCTTTTAATTGCAGCTGCTCGACGAGTTATTTCGGATGCTGTGGATCTGAGAGGCGGGTGATCGCCAGGCTCGTCGGAGCTGTCGTTTCTTTCTTTCAATAGCGAATTTTTTTTTATTATTTAATTTGTATTTTACAATTTGTCCAGCTGGACATTCGGTAAATTTTTCTAGCTTTATTGCTAATTAACGCGATTTCTCTTTAGCCTTGAAAATAGCGAATTTGGAGGAGGAAAAGAAGCAGAGTGAAACGAATGGCAGGATACAGCGGACATATTGAAAATATGGTGTTTTGTGATATTTAGTATAAGAAATCTGTCGTTCAGACTTCGTTTCGTTTTCCTTGTATTCATAAGAATATGAATTTTCTAATTTTCTTCTGACGATCGATCGTCGTGTTCGTAACAAGCACGGGACAGCAATGTTCGTGGACTGTAGATTTTTCGAACGTGTTACACGCGACGACTATTTAGTCACAGGGGCACTGACCTCTTTTCCCTTAAGACTGGTTCGGACAGGGCCACTAGTTTAGTCGAGCAACGAGTAAAGCCGAATTTACACCGTTGATTCGTCGAAAAACGTCGCTTTCATCCTCGTTTCATCCGCACCGGACCTCCGTAGCAAACTCGTTTAGCAAATTCGTTTTACTCGACTAAATTACTCGTCGTGTCCGAACCAACTTCTACGGCTTGTAGCCGTTTAATCGGCACGCGTGCTAATTCGAAAGATGTAATTTTCTTATTCCACTGGAAAATCTAGCGAAATCTCCTTCGCTAAATCGTTCTACCAAATTACTCGGCGAAAATTTTGTCACCTGTCCACACACGACAAGCTGCTAAATTACTCGCTGTCTGACTAAATTACTGCACGTGTCCCAGCGAATTGTCTGTAAATTGTTAAGTAAGAAAATGAATAAAACGCGTTAATTAATAAATTGTTAGATGGAAGAGTATCCGGTGAGAGTGGGGAAACGTAATATCGCAAAATATACAATTGCACGAAGTACATTTTAACAATTATCTTTATTAAGATATCTATTAATCTTTAACCAGCCTGGTATGGAAGAAAGTGCCGAGACGCGTGCAAGTGTGTATCGATGAATATCTTTGAAATCCTTTATCAAATAAATATATAACTATTCTAATATAAATTCTAAATGTAGATTTAGTATTCCTATACCAATATTTCGGCTATTAAGATCCAAAATTCTCAACAATCGTATATGTGCCATTGGATGAGAAGAAGCGAAAATCGCTGATGTAGACACTCACTGGCGTTGGACACTTACAGAGAAACTGGCGTTAAGAGTACTTTGGTCTTTCAAAAGTCTAATAGAATTGTTCGTGTCGCCGTCGTCAACTAATAACATCGAGAACGTTACGAGCCTTTATTAAACCGATCCACCCTTTGACGTTGCCTAGCGTAACACGCGGTGCAATAACGCGGTCGTTTGAGACAGATTACACCCGAGCGTTCTGGTTTCATATCCGCGAGTTGCAGCGCAGAGGGTGAGCCACCTAAAAGGGAACGTCTATTTCTGGTGCTGCTGCTAATAACGTAAATCGTGTCAAGGGCAAAGCCGCATCATCTCGGGTCATTTCAATTTTCTCTTTTGCCTGTGTTCATCTGCTATCGTCGCGAGTTTGATGACCACGATAAGGACAGATTTAAGTATGTATGGGCTCGTTTCCACGTAATCAACATCGAGTAACTTTTCCTTGATGTTGCTGTTTTCCTTGAGAAAGTCACAGCTCGACATGGAATGTTGCCTCAGTGTGCACATAAAAATGTTTCCTTAAATTTTTACGAGTTTCCATCAATCTTTATACGTTGCTGTTTGTTAAGTTTCTTTTAAGTTTCTATGTGTTTCTATAAGTTTGTATATGTTGCTGTTTGTTGCTCGTTAAGTTTCTGCAAGTTTTATAAGGTTCTATCAATCTTTATACGTCGCTGTTTGTTAAGTTTCTTGTAAGTTTCTATAAGTTTTTATAAGCTTCTATAAATCTTCATACTTCGCTGTTTGTTAAGTTTCTTTTAAGTTTCTACATGTTTCTATAAGTTTGTATATGTTGCTATTTGTTACTCGTTAAGTTTCTGTAAGTTTTATAAGTTTCTATAAATCTTTATACGTTGTTGCTTGCTAAGTTTCTCGTAAGATTCTATAGATTTATATAAGTTTATATGTGTTGCTACTTGTTGCTCGTTAAGTTTCTCTAAATTTTTACAAGTTTCTACATAAAGCTGCTGTTGGTTGGAAATGTTTTTTGGAACATGCAGCGAGAAAAGGCGACAAGAAGTTGTTTCACTCTGCTCCAGTGGAGCCTTAACGTTAAGCTGCATCCTCGCTGAAGCAACAACGAGAAACATTTCACAACGGAAACAAACGTCTGTTTGAAAGCGAAACAAAATCCAAACGTTCCTCCGACTATGTCGTTTCAGTGCAAATAAAATGTTTCTACAAGTTGATGCTCGTTGGATACTGTTTGAAACATGCGACAACTGAAACATTCTACTCATTCGCTTCGGTGAGAACGTAGCTTTAAACCGTGGGTTTCGATGCGACGATCGAAAGCACGTTAGAATCACGGAAGCTTCGACTAGAAGTCTTTAAGATTGCGTCAGTTGGCGAGCGATCTCGATTCTCCAGTGAAGCGACTGCAATTCACCTGTGAACGAAGAGCGGTGGTTATCTATGATCGATGAAGCGTGCTTTGCTCTTTCCCAAGGAGATAGCCTCGATACGAAGAAAACGAGGAAGTCGCGTCCCGAAAACTTCGTTTCTTCTTCTTTTCCAGTTTTTGCCTCGAACGATGTTTCCGCGAGGAAATTCGATCAACCGACTATTTTCCCTCGCTTTATGCCACCGATGTTCGTATATTTCGGGTTAAGCGAAGGAAAATGTGCCTCCCTGATTTCATTAAATATCTTTCCCCTCCACGCAACGTGTAACGTTATATACGAGTAGATATTTTTCTTGTCTTCGGAAGAAAAACAGTTCTATTCTATTATCGTATTTCGAGATCTAATTTCGGGTAACATATATATATATATATTATTATCCGAATTATTATCTTTTAAGCTCCTATAAGTTTGTATGTGTTGCTGTCTGTAGCTAGTTAAGTTTCTATAAGTTTTTATAAGTTTCTATAAATCTTTACACATTGCTATTTGTTAAGTTTCTTTTAAGTTTCTATAGGTTTCTATAAGTTTGCATATGTTGCTGTTTGTTACTCGTTAGATTCTCATAAGTTTTTATAAGTTTCTATCAATTTTTATACGTTGTTGTTTGTTAAGTTTCTTTTAAGTTTCTATAAGTTTGTATACGTTGCTATTTGTTACTCGTTAAGTTTCTGCAAGTTTTTATAAGTTTCTATAAATCTTTATACGTTGCTGTTTGTTAAGTTTCTTCTAAGTTTCTATAAGTTTGTATATGTTGCTATTTGTTACTCGTTAAGTTTCCGTAAGTTTTTATATGTTTCTATAAGTCTGTAAACATCGCTCTTTATTAAGTCTCTCGTAAGTTTCTATAGGTTTCTATGAGTTTGTATGTGTTGTTATTTGTTGCTCGTTACGTTTCTATAAGTTTTTATACGTTGCTGTTTGTTAAGTTTCTCGTACTAGACATAAACAATTGTTACGTATTATTTCACGTATTATCTAAAACATTTTACGATCGTCACGATCATGTTGGCCGAATTGAACACCAATTTTCCAAACGTATAATATTGTATGTATTATATATATTAAACGTAATATACAGGGTGTGGCGGAATAACGTGTACAAGCGGCTACGAGGTGATTCTTATGAAAATTGTAGAACGAGATGCGGAGCAAAGTTTTCTCATTCTAAGGTATAGTTCTGGAGAAAATCGAGTTTCACGATTTATCAAGTATACTGAAACATAACTAATTATCAACTAGATGTTATCGTAGAAACGAAAATAGGTAAAAGATATAAAGTAACATTTTTCAAATTTATCCTTTCGGAAACGAAGCTTCTCGAGAAACAATTTTATTCCGCGTTTTCCACTCATTTTCACCCGTACAACGACCGAAGTTCATATCCGTCCGATTTCCTATCTCACCAATGTAATCGCGATAGTCGAGTTTGTAAATGTTTTGCGCGATACGCGCGATATATATACACACAATGCTATAAAATACAATTTAAGACGCCGTCGTATAACGCGTACAATAAATAGATTTGCAAGTTGATTTCATATCTTCTTTTTCTATTATTATTATTTAATTTATACTTTACAATTAATGTCCAGCTGGACATTCGGTAAATTTGTCTAACTTAATTGCTAAATAACATGTGGATGGATACCATCTTCGAGTTTGACTATTTTATTTCTTTAATGAGGTCAGTGGAGTGTGATTTCATATTTGACCAATATAATCGTGACAGTGGCGTCTCGTTGGAGCTAATGAAATTTCGAAATGATTAATACAACACACGCGATATATTCCTAGAAGACTTTTACGATAAGCTTTTACGATAATGAAATACCTCGATGAGTCAGTGTGTATCGCATCTAGGAGAAACCTTGGTTTACCTGCAGAAAAGAGTCAGAATGGCAAGCCTGTGAGCGACACAGAGCCAACAGGCCCTGCAAGAGTCGCAGGAGATCCAGCTGACGTCGGTCATCGTCGATTTGGCAGCATAATCGTGGTCCTCTGGATAAACGAGGGATAAACCAGCTCCTTTGATAAGTAGAAGAGTGGCAACAGGTGAACGAACGCGTGAAAAAACACCGATGAACACACGGCCACGAAAAATTGTTGACACGACACACGGTCGGCGTGCAGCATGAGAACTGTGGCCTGGAATGTGCTTTATCGGGTCTCGGCACCTGATATCGAAAACTTATCTCTATACTCGTTCCTTCTGTGTGCATACGAGTAACGTTCCTATCTTTCGCTTAAGCCTATGTTTGTAGCTTTTTTTTCAAATTCTTCGGAAGAACAGAGCGTGTGGCTTGGTGACATGGCGCACGATGGTCCACGAACGAAATTTCAAAGCTACTTCAAGCTTTGACTAAGTAAAATTTTAAGCGTATAACGATTTACTATATCGCCAGACCTTGACGGTTATTGTCCGTGTTAATCTTACCTCGTTACGATTACTTCGATAATTTAAACGGCTATGTGACGTGAGCGTGCGAAATGGAAATTGAACGTTTCGAAGTTTCACTGCTTTTTCGAATTACGCGTTGCCTTCTTTTTCTTCTTCTTTTTTTTTTTTTTTTTGTATCATCGAAATGTGTTATCGGATTGCGAATTTTTCGCGGAAGACTCGACAATTTCATTTCGTAATCGCAAAGTCCATTAACGTTTATCGTATGCTCCAATTGTACGTATCTCGTGACGTACAAGTTGAGAGTAACGTGTTATACAGTGATACGCTGTACACGCGTGACAGTAACGTATATACAATGTGAGCTGAAAGTGAGTGTATCTCGCATACCACGAAGCCAGAAAATTCTTTCAACGACTCTCGTATAAATTAAGCTGTGAAGATACCAAGTACGTGGGAAGACGAATTACGATGCTATAAAGTACGAAACGTAATTAGGTGCGCACTAAGTCGATATTATGCGAACCTATTTCTGTTTCTTTTCTTCTTCTTAAGTATATTTCGCCAGGTGACCGTAAATAATATTCCAATTCCAAACAAAGATTCCTGGACAGAAGAATGGCATGGAAACGACACGTCGTAAATAAATCCAAACAATTAAAATTAAAATTAAAATTAAGAGAATTCTATTGGCTCATTGGCAGACGTTCCAACTTAAGGGGGTGTCCTGAATTAGAATGTTCTAAAACGGAGTCATTTTGTGATTTTTTTAAGAAGGGAAAGCAGGAAATGAAGTTATTGAATTTTGACGTGTGGTTTTATATATATTTAACGAATACAAAAAAATTTTTTTTTAAATAAAAAAAGACATTATAATAGAGCTCTAAGCGTATTTCATAGGCTGCAATTTTCAATCGGCGTGAAGGATCCGCCTCGTAATTCTTGATCGAAACAAAGAACCAAAAAGAGGATTAAATTATTATATATTTTTCTTCTCGATGAACTAAAAAAAAAGACAGAAAATAGTGTGAAACTAAAAATTTGGCGGGTTTAAAGAAAGAACGTGTTTTATAAAAAGAAAAAATAAACTTTAAGGTGCTATAACAATTATTTAAATAAACTTTTTGACGAACTTTTTTAGTTCATCGAGAAGAAAAATATATTACAATTTAATCAATTTTTGGTTTTTTTGTTTCGGCGAAGAATTACGAGGTGGATCCTTCACATCGATCGAAAACTGCAGCCCACGAAATAGGCTTAGAAATCTATAATAATTTTGTTTTTTATTTTAAAAAGAATTGTTTTGTAATCGTTAAATATATATAAAACCATACGTCAAATTTCAATAATTTCATTTCTTGCTTTCCCTTCTAAAAAAAATCACAAAATGACGCTGTTTTGGAACATTCCAATACAGGACACCCCCTTAAGCGTGCAGAGTAAAATGATGCCATTGTTGAGATATGTGTAATTTTGTGTGTTAAACTAGATCAGCCGCGTAGTAGTGACACACGTACGTGAATGTGAGTGTGTGCGAGTATGTGTGTGCGCGGCGTCTCGAAAAACAGATGAATGTAATTGTTTGGTTGGCAGTGTGGTATGGAAGATGGCGAGAAAAGAAAGTGCTGAGACGGGTGCGAGTGTGTATCGATGAATATCTTTGGAATCGTTTATCAAATAAATATATAACTATTTTAATATAAATTCTAAGTGTAAACTTAGTGTTCCTGTACTATTATTTCGGTAATTAAGATGCAAAATTCTCAACAGCTACATAAAGCCATATTAAAACCTGTTTGGACCTATGGGATCCAACTATGGGGAACAGCGAGTAATTCCAACATAGAAATTCTCTAACGATTCCAATCGAAAACTCTAAGATCCTTGATAGACGCACCTTGGTACGTTACCAACGAATCGCGACCTTAAGATATCCACAGTTAAAGAAGAAATGTCCAAATTCAGTAATAGATACGTTGAGATTTGTATAATTTTATGTGCTAGACTAGATTGACCGCGTAGTAGTGATATGTGTACGTGAATATGAGTGTGTGGAAGTATGTGTGTGCGCGATGTCTCGAAAACAAAGGAACGTAAACTGTTCGGTTAACAGTCTGGTACGGAAGAAGGTGAGACGGGCGCAAGTGTGTATCGATGAATATCTTTGGAATCGCTTATGAAATAAATATATAACTATTCTAATATGAATTCTGAATGTAAATTTAGCGTTCCTATAGCATTATTTCGGCAATTAATATGCAAAATTCTCAACAAGATATATCATAAGAATTAACAACCACCAAAACCCACTAGTTACTCAATTACTTGACACGATGGATCAGATTCACAGGCTAAAAAGACATTATTCTTTAGATTTAAACATTAGATTCAGCTAGAATCAAACATGCGATAAACACTTATTATTCACGTTATAGTACCACGCCAGAATAATTTACCTATAATTCTCATTGAGAATTATAAGTAAAATATTCACTTTCGACTGTCGATGTATCTACTCCTGGGAAAGACCGATGGGTCACTATGAATTTTTATTTGTCACCGGTGACTCACCGATGGGGTTGCGCGTCTATCGCGTGCTCGATTGATCAGGCTGTTTGTTCTGTCAGGTGCGGACGCACACGGCGTGTTCCCTGCAAACAGACTGTCCGATTGGCCACGTGCGTGCGCTAAGCGTCGCTCGATCCACGGGGGAATTGTTTGTCCTACTGTTAGCGCTTGAAAAAGGCAACTACCTGATACAAAAAATTTATCTTTCCTCTATGTTTCTCTGTCTATGCGGACGAGTAGCTTGAAATATTAAACAGGTCCAGGATCGTTCGGTTTCTCGTGCAGTTTCTCATGAAGATATGAGTGTTGAAATACGGTACGTTGAAAATGATACTACGACCAACGTACCACACCGAAATCCGAATTTTCAGGCTTGAGGAGACTTCGACCAGTTGGTTGTTGCCCCACCTCTTTCAACAGCGTATACGTAAAACGTGTGGTGGAAGACAAGCGACAACGAATATATTCGTCAAACACGAAATACGCGCGGCTGTTGTGAGATAGAGTTAAGTTGTAACGAAACGACCGTTTTATGTTTTAGGTTTATTACTCGTCGTAACGCGAAATATTGCCATTTCTTCGCGACGAGTATACTCGTGCAAAACAGCTGACTGGTTAAAATGGCTAAGAATTCTATAGCAACGAATCGTAAGGTATCTTTCTGTTCTTTTTTTTTTCTTTTTTGGAGAGCAATTTTCAAATTCACTGGATCGTTAATCAATCGCATATGAAAATTATTCTACGGTTATTTTCTTTATTAATTATTGCCATTCCATTTGCTTTATCACCTCCTTGAATATTTCAGAAATGTTAATGATATTAGATAAGCAGCCGGAGATTTCGTTAAATCGAGCTACGTGAAAACTAAAGTAGATAGTCGTCTTTTAGAAAATATTTACCATTTATGGATTTACCATTTATTCTGAGAATAAAGTGTGTTCGAATGTAATCAATTATCCTTCAACTATTGACTTGGAAACTAAGTGATTGCGGATTTTGTCATTAAGTGGCATTGACAAAATCCGCAATCACTTAGTTGCCACACAAAGGATATAACCTAACAAACACGAAGATGGTATCCCGCTGGGGGTAGCCACTCACATGATAATCAAATAGCTAAAAAATTCTATCAAATGTCCAAATTGAACAAATTGTGAATGTAAAAAATTAAATAAAAAAAAAACTTAGTTGCCAACCGAATAGTTCGTTCTATCCGCCAAAACGTAAAAATTGGACAACAAAATGGAAGCGTATCTTTTCCATAGAGTCTGTACGCGATTAAGTGTTTAATTACTCATTTTATTAGAAGTTAAGTCGAAAGTCTGCAAGTGATTCGTCACTTACAGAATGCGAATTACGCGGAACGAGTTTACAAACGGAAAAGGGACGCGTTGATATCTGAACGTGAGGAATCTTCGTGGAAGGTGACGTCAAGTTTCTTAGAAAGTGAAATTGATCGCGTGACGTTTTGCTATCGACGTGATTTCGATGTACGACTGGTCGAGGAATATCGTCTATTTAATATTTCCTTACATTTTCCGTTGATATTTATCGTTTCACGAAACACAGATTGGGAAATTCGTGTTTCGTTGTGGTCGAAAAACGAAAGTGAATTGGCTGTTGTAGGGGGACGATGGACTTCCGGTCGTCAGGTGACAGGAAACGCAGGTGTACACGAGGTTGATCCACCCTACCTGAAGCTTCGTCTAACGCAAACCGTCCGTAACCGTGACCTTAAGTCTGTTTCGTACTGTTCAAAGCGATCGTTTCGTCTTTTCTCGACGATTTCGACCGAATTTCACGTTCGTATTATGTACGACACGAATTTCGTGCCACCTTAAGCTTGGCCACGAAGGATATAACCTAACAAACACGAAAATGGTACCCCGCTGGGGGTAGCCACCCACATGATAATCAAATAGCTAAAAAATTCTACCAAATGTCCAAATTGGTCAAATTGTGAATGCAAAGTATTAAATAAAAAAAAAACCTTAAGCTCGGTTCGTCTCGTACAAATTTCTATTTACAGGCTGACTAGCACGAAAGCAAGAATTTAACTCAAAATTGGACTTTTTAAGTTCTTTGTCCGTGCTATGGTAGTAGTTCAATTTTTCGAATATTTTCGTGATTCTTGTGTTTGAACCTTAAGCTCGATTCGTCCTAAACAAATTTTTATTTTCATTGTTTTTATTTATGTAAAGACGAAAGCACTTAACCTAACTTGAGTTTTCCGTTCGCGCTGGGAGTTTGATTTTCCAGTTCAATATTTTTCAGCTACAGTTGTGAATTTCACGCTCCCATCGTCTTATCAGGAATATTAGTTTCATGATTTTTGTGTCTGAACCTTAAATTTGATTCGCCTCGAACAAACATTTATTTAGAGAATTATTAACGCAGACGAAAGCACTTAACGTAAATTTCTGTTCATGCTGGGAGTTCAATTTTCCAGTTCAATGTTTTCCAGCTACAGTCGTGAATTTCACACTCCCATCATCATGTCTGGAACTTTCGTTTCATTATCTTTGTGTCTGAACCTTAAGCTCGATTCGCCCCGAACAAATCTATTTTTCCACAAAATTATTAACGCAGAGGAAAACACTTAACTCAACTTAAGTTCTCGTTCATGCTGGGAGTTTGACTTTCCAGTTCAATCTTTTTCAGCCACAGTCGTGAATTTCACACTCCCATCATCTTATCTAGAACTTTAGTTTCCTAATTTTTACGTTTGTGCTTTAAACTTGATTCACCAATTGATTGACCAATACAAAGAAACAAGAATTTAACTAAAGATCGTGTCTAGTTAATTTTTTCAGCTCTATCATTCAACCTAGTTGCTTTATTCGCGTGAACCGCGTGAATTTTTCAGCTCGGCTAACGAAACACGTGTTCGTCTTAGAATAAAGTTGAAAAATAAGGCCAGATAATTCGTGAGATAATTGTCAAGTGCGGAGCAGGCTGAAGCTTAAGTTTCGCTGCACGTCCGACGGTCAAAAATTCGGGGGACTCTGGGTTAAGAGGGAACAAACATCACAACGGCGTCAGCTATGAGTAAACAGTCGCAGGTAAACCGGCTCGCCGGTTACCTTTCCTCCTAACGATTCCATTGAATAGGTTGCGACGAACGCCATACTAAGCGTGTAATAGGCTCATCCGAGTCGCCTTGAATCGCTTAAAAACAACGTGACCAAAGCTTCGCTTCACTTTTAGGATAGGCCGTTAAACACTGGCTATGAAAAGTATTTGCGTACAGCCTTATTTTCCAATAAAACCCTTTTTTATTTATTTATTTATTTATTTATATACAGGGCCCATCCCATCAGCATACATTAAGTATTTTTACAATGATAGACAGTTACTGGGTACTTAGAAGAGAAACAAAGAGAATAGAAATTCTTGGAAAATATAGAAAATAAAAAGCACAGTTAGTTTGCAATAAATTCAAGACAGAGATAACGTCTCGTAGATGTCTCGCTCGAACGACACGTCTCACTGGACTGAAGAAAAGATTTATGCGGCCAGAAAAACTGTCAGCTACAGAGCAAACACGATTTAGGATATCTAGATAGAAATATTTAGACTTGCAAACGTGAAATTTGAAGAGTAACGGTTTGCCTAAAGTCTAGCGAGAAGTCTAAGCGCATGAGTGTGGACGATGGACGAAAAAATACGCGGACTGCTCGTAAGGTCACCGATTGTTTCGTGCAGCGAAGAAAAAATCAGCGACGAGTGTACGTTCCTCCAGGGACCTTAGATCAAGTAAGGCCATTACCGGTGAATAATCATGACACGTTGTGCTCGTAGCGCGGTGCAAACCACGATGCATACGAAACACAGAAAATCTATGTTGAATTGTTTCGAGAAGCAGCGTGCGTCTGATCGGATGAGACCCGAGATGAGAGACGCGTGTTAATTGTCGAAGGCCGGGTGGAATCAGAGGAATGACGCGTAACAAGTCCTAAGGCTCTTGCCAATCTACGTTTCGGATATTTTCCAAGCGAAGAGAGAAGATTAGGTCAGGGCCATGAAGGTGCTCCAACGTGGCGAATGATCTCAACTGCGGAGATAGCGCAAAGACCATAACGAAAAGTAGCAGCGGAGAATAAGAATTGGGTTGAAAACTAAGTGATTGCGGATTTTGTCATTGCCACGTAGTTTATTAATGATAAATGGATTAAACAGATGTTAATTAAACGGAAAACAATGGCCATTAACATGAACTAATCGTAACAACGTATTATAATTAAGATAAGTAGATAATTAATTGACAAGTCTCGTCAACACGGATTCAACTCTCTCTCAGCAACGCTAACAATACTATCTCGACAACGCAATCCGCAGTCTCTGGCTTCTCAACTCATACCGTTCGGGATTTGGAGTGGCCGCCTGGTAATCATCGGGACGCTTTATAGGAACCAGATGCGATCCTCGAGCAGGACAACCGTCAAGAGTCGACGTGGACCTATCATAAACCGTGGGCCTATTGTACAGTTCAGCTACTTTAGGATCACACGGGAAAACCCCATATTAGCAGTTAGGAACAGATTTGAGACACACCCTCCATGAACTTTCCTCCACGACAGGAACATCACCGAAAGCCACTCTTGCACCGGTAGGCAGTTCATCTTCAACCATCGAACACTACAGACGTACCACGACAGTATTCCTCACTTGATTCGTTTAAGTGCTACAACTAGTACAAATAAAGTATCTAATAAAGCTAACTCGTGTTATTTCATCTCCTGCACCTTGAACGTTAAGTCATTCGAGGTACGCGAAATCCACCGATCGGTTTGACCTGACCGGTTGCTATTTAGTCGATAATTCGCAACACATATTGCTGTTAATTCGTTTATTGCCCCCTAGCAACCCCTTGTCTTTTGTCTTAGCCATGCTCAGCAAACGCTTGTTTATAATGCACACGACACCCCCCAGGCTCCTCGTCCATGATACTACAATATGTTAATATAATAACAAATGACAACGTTGACAGTACACACCCGATATCTGCAACACTACATTCCTAGATATCTGCAACTTCGAACTATGAATTTCCAGCTAAGAATATAAATAACGAGCGAAGAGTAAAGGTTGCCAGTCGAATCACTCGTTCGAACGGGCTACAAATTCGTAGTCAACTGGGATTCCACCGTAGATAAATCCAAACAACTGAAATCAAAACTGAAAAGATTCTGCTGGCTCATTGGCAGCCGCTGCAACTTAAACATGCAGGGTAAAACAGTGCTACATAAAGCCATATTAAAACCTGTTTGGACCTATGGGATCCAACTATGGGGAACAGCGAGTAATTCCAACATAGAAATTCTCTAACGATTCTAATCGAAAACTCTAAGATCCTTGATAGATGCACCTTGGTAGATATCCATCCAAGATATCCACAGTTAAGGAAGAAATGTCCAAATTCAGTAACAGATATGTTGAGATATGCATAATTTTATGTGCTAGACTAGATTGACCGCGTAGTAGTGATATATGTACGTACATAAGCATAGAAAGAAGACTGAAAAGGAAACACCCAGCAGATCTTACAAAGGATATAACCTAACAAACACAAAGATGGTACCCTGCTGAGGGTAGCCACCCACACGATAATCAAACAGCTAAAAAAATTCACCAAATGTCCAAATTGGACAAATTGTGAATTGAAATTATTAAATAAAAAAAAAAACATGTACGTGAATATGAGTGTGTGGAAGTATATGTGCGCGCGGTGTCTCGAAAACAGATGAATGCAACTGTTCCGTTGGTAATGTGGTACAGAAGATGGTGAGACAAAGAGAGCGCTGAGACGCGTGCAAATTTATATCGACGAATATCTTGTACATCGCATATTAAATAAATCTGAAACTATTTTCATATCAATTCTAAGTGTAATCTAAGTGTTCCTATAGCATTATTTCGGCAATTAAGATGCAAAATTCTCAACAAGATATAACATAAGAGTTAACAACCACCAAAACCCACTAGTTACCCAATTACTTGACACGACGGATCAGATCCGCAGACTAAAAGGACAATACCCTTTAGATTGAAGCATTAGATTGAACTAGAATCAAACGTACTATAGACTCTTATAATCCAAGTTACAGTAGCACGCCAAAATAATTTACTTATAATTCTCACTGAGAATTGATTGTAAATAGTCTACCAAATAAAAAAAAAAAACGAGTTTTCTTGCTTTTTTATGTATGGAATTTAAAGATTCCTTTCTCTCTCGATAAATACGATTGGAATATTGCGGCAATATCGCTGCGAGATTCTTAGAAAGAAATACGTACACATCGAGCGTACGATAGAACAACAGCCATAGAAGATGTAATATAGAAGATGCGAGAAACATAGAAAGCATGGGAATACGAACGTTCAAATAGAAAATACACAGATACACAAATTACGTGGTTAATTTTGGTAATCTTGTCGAAGCATTGCACAACTAACGATTTACTATTTTATCCTGGTAGTTCCGTAACGCGTAACCTTCCCCTCGAGATTCATCCATTTCCTGGAAAATTAACTTTCCACTTAAGGAACAGGGCCACGTCTATCCGTGAACGTTCCCAGTTTTCCTTAATTTTCGGTAAACTGATGGCCCGAGGGATTCACGTGGCGCCGATTCAACATCGTATAACGAACTTTCAATTAGCACGGCCATTGCAACCTTGACAATAGGTCAGTGGCTCTGACTTGAACGTGAGTAGCATCGAATCGTCGCTGGATTACGTTCGCTGCAAGTAGAATCGACGCGAATCGAATTGAAAAAAAGCAAGAAGAAGGCTTTGAACGCGCTCGACCTATTTTTCCCCACAATGAGATTCCTTTCGCAATCGGAAGATCGATCGCTCGAGAATCATCGCCTAACCGAGCTTCCGACAGGCGAAAGCCGAATGTGGATCCGCGTGATCGCTGGATCTCTGCCGTTGGATCCTCCGCACCAACGTTTCTCAATATTTTAATAAATCTAGGCAAGGCCAATCGAGTACAGTGGAACTCCGTTCGTCTGAACATGTCGCAGGGCAAACACTTTATACAGGGTGGTCCGTAAAATCAAGTTTCAATAGTCCAAATATAATGGAACCAAGCGTAGTCAAATTAATTGGCTAGGTACGAGCAAGCAATCGGTTGGACGTCTGTACACGTGCGAAGATAAGTGGAAATCGTGAAAAAATTGTAGAATAAAATTTGTCCGTTTAAGCCGTCGTTTTGAAGAAGATGAAATTGGCGTTTGTAAATTCATCTGTCTCAGAGAACAGGTATCTTACGAAAGAATGTTACTTTACTTTTGTCGAATGTTTTCACGCGTAGTTCAACCACCTGTCGATTATTCGCTCTCGTTCAGTTCGGAATAAGCCGGGTTTAACGTTAGAACTTTTACAATTTTATTTTAAAATTCCTACTTCATGTTATATTTTCTTCCGCAATGATGTAATGGCTTTCGCAACGATAACTAAAAGATAATATAATAAATTTTATTTTGTTTTTTACGTATTCAAATTCAAAGTAATTTAGTATCAAGGCTACTTATACCAATACCAGTGAAAATGACTGCTACTTGTCAAAGTGTAAAAGGGTGCTGCAATCTGTTTATCGAACCCCAGTTAACCAGTTTCCTCGTTTTGTGCAACTTGCCACACGTTTTTCAAATTTGTACCGCGTATCGTTCGATATGACGATATCAGCTATCAGGAAAATTGCGGATCGCTAGATCGCTAGATGCTAACGCTAGAAATACGTTCTGCAATTTTATAAATGCGTCGACCCTCGTTTAGGGATCATTTTAGGGATCATCGTTGATAACACTAAAAATGTACTACATAACATGGAATTCCTTCTGAAAGAAAGTAGTAAATCAATAAATATAAAAAAATATTCTATCATTACGTGCTTTTTAAAGACAAACCTTTTCACTGGTTTTGATAGTAATAACTGCGTGTTAACTATCGATAGTTCTAGCGTTAAGTATACTTGGCAAATTCTCAAACTCGATTATCTTCCCAATGAATTTCATTCCACGTTTACGTCCAATTTTTTCTCCTACAGTTTTCCTTATAATGCAATTGTAACACCAGTTACGGACCACTCTGTATAATTGGAGTTCGTATAATAGGAGCTTTCCAATTTTTCCCATTGATCTATTTATTATCTTTCGTGCAATTGGAGCTCACGTTCGCATCCAGAGAATTCGACCAACAACGAGTTCAATTGATCGGCTATTAACCGAAGTATCTTTCCGTTAAATGCAGTTGGAACGTAGCTGTGAAGAAAAAAATATGAACAGGTAGAACAGGTAGAGTAAGTATGTGAAGAGAGTAAGATTGAATTAAATACATAAAAATGTAAATATTCATTTCAATTATTCAGTAGATAAGCTATGTACGATAAAGATACAGAATATAGATAAAACTTACACGTGTAACGACACTACTAATTAGATTAAATTTCATCGATAGCTGCTTCCACTATCTGTTCGCTTATTTTCCAGCTCAACTGCGAGTGTTCTATTGGCTTCTATTGGCAACTAAGTGATTGCGGATTTTGTCATTAGATGGTATTGACAAAATCCGCAATCACTTAGTTGCCAAATCAATACGCTGTAAAGTACGCTACGTTCGAACGAAACGAAACGACGAAATCGGAGGAAATGGAATGACGTTGACGGTGAATAGAGTTTGCTGGTATCTTCGTGCCATGATTTCCATAACAGTCTGTGTTCGTGAAAAATGTTGCATCAAAGTGTACCTTGTATTCTGTTCACGATTCTCGTCGTAATGTGTATTACGTTTTTTCATGGCCAAGCTATCACCAGATAGCAGATTGATGGAGCTTCTCAGAAATCAGACCGATTCACTCCACCTTTTCTATGTTGCTTGATTTCCTCTTGCAAAACTTGCGATTAACGATCTTCCAACAATTTACTATAATACACAGTATGTGGTGGAATAATAAATTACGAAAGAATAACAGCAAAATGTGCAGTAAAATTGTTTCATTTAAGGTTCAGTTCTCGAGAAAATCGAGTTTGAAAATTTATCGAGCACGCTGCAACCTGCATATTCAAATCCTTATTGGCAACTAAGTGATTGCGGATTTTGTCATTACCGCCTAATGTAAATACCCGCAATCACTTAGTTGCCGAGCTAATATGAAATTATTTTTCTTCCTCTGCATTTCCAAAGCGATTAGTTTCGAATGAGATCGCGGGAATAAAATGACGAACCGTGGACGTGCTCGATTAATATTATTACAACATGGCAGAGACTCGAATAAATGCTCGATCGATTTCGCGTGCGAACGTAATTACGTGCGTTCTTTTGGTTTTTAATCGATACGAGGCTGAACCTTGAGTCATGCAGACGCGCCCATAGTCTAAGAGAATATACAGAGGACACCGGATTGCCGTCACGATTCAGTTGTAGGAAGAAAAGAGGAGAGGAAACGCGGATAAAATGCTCCATTTCGCAGGTGGCGCGTTGTTGCGGCTCATTATGGCCGAAGATTGGAAAGTATTGTGCAATGTACAGGCCGTTCAAGTACCGTTCTCTAAGCCGTGGAATTCAGCGACGGACGTGTTCCGTGACATTCGATTAATCGCTTTGATTAACGACCGTTCTGTCAACCTTCCACGCTCCATTATTCGATTCTGTCTCACGATCCGTCGCTCTTCCGTTGATCCACTTATTCCTCGTTCGCCTCTCGTTCCTTCTTTTCCTCTTTTTTTCCCTATAAAATCACGTCGCAAACAATCGGTAATCGTCGATAGAAAATCAAGCCTCTGTCATCTCTGTAAAACAATCGTCTTTACCTGAGGCTAGTTTCGTACGAAGGTACGTTACATACAGCGGCAGAGTATCCGACAATCTGAACATTTGCCTTGATAAATGTTACATTTTAACCATTGACTGCGTTTCTCTCGATAACGAGAATAAGTTTTATTCCGCGTTTCATACCCTTTTTCGCGTGTAGCCATTGCCAATTCATCGTAGATCTATTGGGTTGGCAACTATGTGATTACGGATTTTGTCACTAGGTGGTACTGACACACCTAACTCACAAGTGTCAAAATATCTGATTATTTTCCAATTCCCCATATTTATTCTCTGGTGTGTTGATTATAAAAAATGAAAAATCGAGGAGCAAATATAATGGGTTGGCAACTATGTGATTGTGGATTTTGTCAATACCACTTAATGATAAAATCCGCAATCACTTAGTTGCTAACCTAATAGTTCTTAACTGATCCAACTATTTTAACCCTTTCGCTTCGGCAGTTCAGTCCGCCGAAGTGCTGTCACTGAACGGAAGCGCGCGCCAGAAATGCGCACAGTGTGCGTGGTTGCTGTATATACGTCTTCCTAAGTCTTAAATAACAATAATTCTTGTAAGAACCGTATATGAAATATCGTTTTACTGTCAATGGATTTAACAGATTTTTTAGCACGAAACGGCATACGATCGTTTGGATGTTTGAAATATATTGCGTAAAAGGTTTTGATATTGTTTCAACAATGAGTAACTTTTAAGAAGTGATTAATCCAATATATTAATAAGATCAACAGAAAATGTTCTGCCGATAACGAAAAAATATTTACTGACTACAGATGGCACTGATGTATGCGCGAAATATGGGGTACCGAACACAGGTTATCTCGCGGGCGCCGCCTATAAGCGGCACTCCAAGCAAAAGGGTTAAGGAAAAGAGTATAATTAATCGACGCACGTATGTACGTCTCGTTGGTGATAATACGGTGGAAGTTGTACGCTCGGATAGCGAGAAATGTTCGGTTGTTTTAAGTCCAAACTCCACGCGATAATATTCAACTTCGTAAACTTTATTCTATCGGGATTCGATTTCCTCAGTTTACGAATTAATGCAGGTAGAACAGTGGAGAACTGCAACGACGAATTATCCATTCCTAGCTAATGGAGAATTAGTTAGGTACAAGAGTTTTCAAGCTGCAGTCTCTCGAGAATAAAGCGCAGTTTTGTTATTCTTGAAGCTCGTATCGTTTTCAGTCAGACAAGCTGCCTGAAACTCGCTCGTACCGTGAATTTAGGCGCACGATGTATATCACGTACTATACAGAGCGTTTCTAGTAACTGGAACAGGCTATGACCCTGTTGCAAGTGAAATTGGGAAAAGATCGTAGAGGAAAATTTTGCAAATCGGCGTTCTGCTGCGTCGATTTTTCTGGACCGTGAAAAACGAAAGGAAAACGAAGTTATCGTAGAAATGATAAGTAGCATCTAAGCTTATTCAAAGATATTGTAACTCTTACAATATCTTTATGTAGATGTACATAAAATAATCGGAAAGATCCTTTTATCGCGATTAAACGTGAAATATAATGAATATAACAAAGAAAAGAGAAAAGGAAAAATTTTCACTGTTTAACAGGCTCTATCGTAGTAATTTTCTCGCAGATGCACCAGTGAAACTGTATTCTTTTCTCAAATGAAACTTTATAATTATTCATAAAGCAGCCGATGCAAGTTTTTATCGTTTACAGAAAGATATTATGCTACTTGAACCAAAAAACGCCAAAACTGCTTTAAAAGTTATTTCGATTTTAATAGCGCTAAATTGAACGCATGGAAGGCAGAAGAATCAGAGGCACAAGTATTGCAGGTTGATTTTCTCCTTCTTTCTGATCCGCGAAGTTTTACAAAATTCCAACATCTTTCAAAGTAATCACTTTTTCCAACTATTTACCTTGATACATTTTTATATCACGTTGGAACGGTAAAGTACATCGAATGCTTTACAAGCGAATTATATAGTTTCGTTTAAATGAAAAAGTGCATCTGCACTCTGCAACTGTAGCGTACTGATGCATCCGCGCGAGTACGGTAATACGATAAATCGCGTTAAACAGTGGAAAGTTTTCCTCTACGTTTTTTCTCTAACTTTGTTCCAACTATTATAGCCTGTCCCAGATACTAGAGACACCCTATATAATATAATATATCTATAATATAATATAATATACATGATATAATATATCTTAACTTCACTTGCAACAAAGCCCTATAGCCTGTCCCAGTTACTAGAGACACCATGTATAATATAATATATCTATAACATAGTATAATATACATGATATAATAGAATATATCTGTGGTATGATATAATATAACTTAACTTCACTTGTAACAGAGTTCTATAATCTGTGCCAGTTACTAGAGACACCCTGTATAATATAATATATCTTAGCTTCACTTGCAAACAAAGCCCTATAGCCTGCCCCAGTTACTAGAGACACCCTATATAATATAATATATCTATAACATAATATAATATACATGATATAATAGAATGATATAATATATCTTAACTTCACTTGCAACAAAGCCCTATAGCCTGCCCCAGTTACTAGAGACACCCTGTATGATATAATATATCTTAACATAGTATAATATACATGATATAATAGAATATATCTATGGCATGATATAATATATCTTAACTTCACTTGTAACAGAGTTCTATAATCTGTGCCAGTTACTAGAGACACCCTGTATAATATAATACATCTTATCTCCACTTGCAACAAAGTCCTATAGCCTGTCCTAGTTATTATAGACACCCTTTATAATGAATATATCTTATGTAATATATCTATAGCATAGTATAATATATATGATATAATATAATACATCTATAGTATAATATATCTTAATTTCACTTGCAACATAGTTCTATATCCTATGCCAGTTACTAGAGGCACCCTGTATGATATAATACAATATATCTTAACTTCACTTGGAAAGTTTTATAGCCTGTCCCAATTACTAGAGACACCCTATATAATATAATATATCTATAGTATCATATAATGCATCTTAAAGCTCGGCGCCAATCTTTTGAGGCAGCCTGTAGGCGTATAGCCTACGGTTGATAAGAATGGAAGCGGAATCGCGATCCATTTGCGTTGTCCTCGGCGTGGCCCAACACTGCGTAGACAATTCCGTAAATAGACGGTGTACAGAGTGTTTCTACCGTATCTGTCGCGGTTCTGTCGTGCTCTGTGAATATACGTTGATCGATACGCAGCCACAGCACGTGCGCCATGTGCGTCACGTGCGCCTATAACCAGCCTGGCTAATTGAATCTCCAAGAACGCTGAAAGTTGTTGCATACATATAACTCGTCTCTCGTTAATCGTATTACGCGAAGTTTCAAACACTCGCCGACAGGATCATCCCAGCTTTTAGTTTACCTACCATGGTTTGCTTTAGGCTAGTTAGACACCAAGATACGCGTACGCGACACGAATTCAAGTGGAAAATACAAGAAGATACGTGGCGCGTTATACGCCTAATACCGTTTGCTTCTTATTTGATACAAATAGAACATTCTGATAAAGAGAAGATCAAAGAGAAAACACCCTACTGACCTCAGTAAAGAAATAAAATAGACAAACTCGAAGATGGTATCTCGCTGGGGATAGCCATCCACATGTTAATTTAGCAATTAAGCTTCTAACTCAGCCAATTGTAAGTACAAATTAAATAATAAAAAAAATTTATATGTCGGGGATGAAAGAACATCGGGACCTTTCTTTTGGCATTTTTGGGAAGATGCCCAATACTTTAGTCTACACTTTTTATTATAGTAGGCTTGGGCTCAAAGTGACACATTTGGTCGCTAAACGTAGCCACGGGATGAACGTTTTTACCTAACAGTGGTATGCGGTAGTTGTATAGCTCTCCTTAAAAAAATATATTTGACCCGAGAGGTACAGAGAGGTACAGAGAAGAGAATATAAGTGCAGTTCCACTTGGACTGGGACGAGTAAGTTGACTTCTACTTGTACCGTGGACAAGTAAGTTTAGCTACACTTGAATTGTGCACAAGTAAGTTGAGTTCGACTTAGACTTTGCAAGAAAGCGCATTTGTTATCCCGTTGATCGTGTATTCGTTATCGAACCTAAGATCATTGTCATTAGCATCTCGATTATCTAATCGCCACGGTTACTTGTCAAATTCTGTAATAATCATATTTGTTCCAGTAAGTATCGTCTATCCAAATGAAGATTCCAAATGAGAACTCGACATATATAAAACTGTACCATGCACGAGTATCTGGACACTGAAATCATTGGAAACGTGTAAGACAGGCTACGGATAAATCTCTTCAATCTCCGATTTTCATCTCTGAACTTATCTTCGATAATACAATCTCACATTCCTTCGTTTAATTATGCGATTTCTTCTCAGGCGCAGAGAACGACGCGAGGAAGATTAAGCAACGAAGATTACTCGTAGCAGGGAAAGATGGTGACAAACGGGCGAGATTAAGTTTCTGAAAGAGGGAAGGTACGAAAACACTGGATTGGAAGTTTCGTAGTTGGCCAGGCGCGGTGACTGGAGAGGCGCGGAACGAAAGCGCCGGTTTAACGGTTCAAACCACTTTCCTGGAGCCGGCGAGAGAGTGCAGTGAACGAGCACTCGTGCACTCTCGAGCACGAGTACTCGCCGCGTATAGGCGCAGGCCGGCTCGCGCGCGCATCAAAATACGCCGCTTTTTCTCCTTTCGCCGACGTTTAGCCCCTAAAATCGGCCCCTGACGAGCGCAACTACGCGGACGCCCGCGGCTTCGCTGCCAAAAGTCCCTCGTTCCCCGCTCTTTCCGCTCGACGATCGTTTTACAACGTGTTTCAAAGTTTCCGGAGTGAGAAAGTTTCGGTCGGAGAAAACGAGATACAACGAGCGAAATGATGTACCTCGGATCGTCGAGTCAGCTACGTCGGCATCCTCGAGCTGCGACAATTTTCCCCTTCGAACCACGTGGTTCGATGGTAAACTGTACTTGAAATTCTTTCTCGGTATTTCATTTCGCTATTTCGCCCGTATAGCACGTGAAATCGTTGGCCAGACTCTGCCAGGTCGAGCGATAAGTTCGTTCGCGTTTTCTCCATTAACTGTTAGACCGTGGACTTTCCTGCATTTCTTTCTAAAAGCGAGAAAATGTACGGAATTCGCGTGACACGTAAGAACGTAAGAAATATGGGAAAGAAGCATTTGTAACGTTTTAACCAGTTAACTGCGTTCGACGAGTATACACGTCAAACAGAAAGTGTATTTCGGTGTGTTTGACGCGTATAAAATACAAATTACCATTTACCATAAAGAATTCAAGTTTTAGTAAGAAGCAATAGAAATTTGGCACGTTCACCTTATTATTGCCAATAAAACTGCTATGTATTTTACGAGGAAAAATTTGATTATTCTCTGTGGTATATCGGTTATTCCCCGTGCAATGTTTAATTAACAATTTTTACAAACTGAGTTGATTATTTTCCCGTTATATCGAGAATGTTCCAATTGTTTGCGTAATCTTGTTTCTCTACAAAATGGATGGATATTTTCACGTGTATGTCGGTGTATATATGAAATATAATATAACGCATATAATGCGATTACATTTTTTGGTCGGACGTGTCGGACAAATTATCGAGAAACCTGCAATTCCACAAACACGAACTTGGAAAGTTGGTCGACCAACTACGAGTTGCAAGTGGAAAACTATGTCGTTGCACAGCAACCGCTGCAAAACCTACGCCTCTCATGGAGAACACTTTGTCCAAATTTATACCATCAGAAGGAGATTCATTTCGAAAATGTGCCGCCTGTTGGAAAAATGAAATTCCAAGGAATTCTGTTTCGTACCCTGTTTGGAAGAGTTCCACGCTGAAAAGACTCACTGAATCTCTTACATCGTTTGTCCATTTTTCTCGTCTATGAATTTTATAATTTTGCTGCAATTTTGAAACTTTGTGTAACCATAAAAATGCAAGCCATCGTCGTTTCGCTTTAATTTCGTTGCAAAATTTACAACACGAGCATTTCCCCAGTGTTTGACGCGTAAACTCATCATCGCCTGTTTTATTTGCGCAGCCCACGAGAGATTTGCAAAACTAAATTCCGCAGTTAATCAACTGGTTAATAGGAGAAATAACTTTCTACGTAGGTCGCATCACGCCAGTTACGTGGACGAAGTTGCGAAATTGCATAAAAATCCGCGGTCTATTTATTCGTTCGACGTGCTTCGTACGAGTGGAAAATCATGGCGTTTCACAACCACCGAAGATTGGAATTTGGTCTCAGGGTCGTAGCCATAGACCCATGATTCATCGCCTGTAACGACTTGTTTCAACTTTGCTTCTAATCGATTTCAAATTGTCCTGCACGACTTCCATATCTCTTCATCCACGTTCTTCGTTTCTCGGTCATCGTCAGATGTAACTTGCGATATTCCCGATTTTCCACTCGTACAAATTGAAGTACCGCTGCTGGATAACCATCCGGAGAGTCATACGCTCTGTAGGGTCGCTCATTAAGGTGTCCCATAAACGACGAAGCCATATTTTGTACGTCGGCTCTAATTACTGTATAATTGCTAATAACTAATTACTCTACAGCACTCGGTTACAGAGACAAACATATTTGGATCGTTTATGGGTCGGTTTCTTTGTGGACAGATCTCAACGGACAGATACAAACGAATCTTCAGATATTTTGCGTATGTAACAGGCAGATACAATGTCCAAGCTGAGTTACCCAAGACGAGCTACCTTGATGATTCTTTCAATTTTCTAGATAACGAAAAACGTTTAAGGAACGAACTTTTACATTTCAAATCGTTGGAGTCAACAGTTCTGTGAATAAAAGAAGAACAGAGTGTTTTGTCTGAGAAGCGTTAGCATGATTTCTCATGCATTATTATATATATAAAGTCTGTGACTTTCAGTGAATGTCGAATGATCATTGAGATTCTCTTGAGTACCGTAGGTGTTGAAAAAATACATGGTTCCATTAAAAGAGGAAAAGTGTACGTAATCTGCAAATCTTTTAAGTGCGTCCATCTGATAACAAGTTTGGACCTCCATGTAGCGGTTCGTTGTCGGAAACAAACAACTTCTGTTTCAGACACTTTTTCTTATCTCCAAAATTAAAAGAGATATTTCAGTGGCTCATCCTGCATGACTCGTCCCCTGTATACGTAATTACACAGGATATATAATACATTTTAATACAACAACATACACGATACGAACTACGAGTTTGTTACAATAGAATTGCTGATAATAAGAATCCTTTAACCAGTTAACTGATTGCGACCTCTTCGAAAAGCGTGTACCTACGATGTGTCGCAAAAAGTAAGCCACGACGAGTATACTTGTCGAACACAGAGTATGTGTGTTTGTTATAACACAGAATTAAGTTGTAATGAAATGATCGTTTTCCTTCTTTTTCCTTTTTCTTTTACTCACGACGAGTATAACAGAAAATATTGGCATTTCTTCACGACGAGTATACTCGTCGAAAATAGCTAACTGGTTAATGGTATCCACCTCTGCCATGGATATAACGTGTCGGGCGTACGTTCGTATGATCTTCTACGTGCCGTGAATCGTCGGGAGAAGCCGAGGACGGGTTTTCCCGCCTCGTACCTCGATTTTCTCTGCCCTCGCCGAGAGGCAATCGCTGCATCCGATAGCAGACACAGTGATTCTCGTCTGGCGCCAAGCGGATCGTGTGCCCACCGGTATACACACCCTTCGTAACAGGAAGACAACGAGTTTTTACGTTAAATTTTAACGAAATTATCGGCTCGTCCCGCGAGCAACGCCGCGAGCCAGCCATAAAGATAACGAGGCTTCTTATCGTCGCGCTACGTCTCGAGAGCTGCATCGCTTCAGAATTTTCTTTCGCGTCTATATATATATACGCACATTCGTTCGCCATTGACACTATTACGATAACACGCGACGAGAATGTAATTGGAAAAACATCTTGTTAACAAGTTCACCGCGCGTTCGATTTTCATTTTCTATAATGGTTTACTTTAACCGTCTCGCATTAGCTTGTACTTAAGGCATAGCCTTGTTAGACTGTACGTTCAGCTACATCGTTGAAACGCAATAGTTTCGAAGAACCGACACAGTCATACACATTATGCTTCTTTAATTTCCTTGGAATTTACAATTGTTTATCGCTATCTTCTTACGGCGGATAAGTTTATGAAAATAAGTATTTTTAATTCTAATTTTAACGCGTTTCACTATTTTTATCTTAGTCTACCAATGTAACGCAATGGAGCGGCGAGATAAATAATTAATTCTGAAAATTGATAAAACAATCCCGCATTGTCCGCGAAGAATAAAAAAACAGAAATAAATAAAAAGTCAGAAAGTTTCGGAAAGATTGTTCTATAAACGAACGAATAATAGAATCTTCTTTCGAAAGCGTGTCAAATTGACACAAGTGGCGGCTCGGAAATTCAATGCTAATTACAGTGGCTACAAAGAATATTTGTACACCATTCTACGATATTTACTTCAATGTTTACGTACTAATTAATCAAGCGCAAATATTACATTGAGTTTTATATCGTTACACGCTGCCTCTCCTACGACTACGAAACTTTCTTCTTACGACAATAAATTATGCAACCTGATAAAAAGACTGGTTCGTTACAGGCTAGCGATACGTATAAAAGCTTTTCGTAGCTGTACGTGCAGCTTTATGTATCTGGATAATGTGAAATCAAACGCTTTGTAAAAAATGAAGTGGATCAATTTGGCTTCTGAGAGCCTCGTATTCGTATAAACCGGAAAATCTATAGAACTATCGTTATAAAAAGTACTTCAAGAACGTACTTGTACATATGACAAAAAAAGAAAAGAAAAAGGAAGGAGTACCGTTATATAAAAAGAAGAGCGAATTCTGGGAGCGAGTGGGTGGTGAAAACGCGTTTCGTACGTTTCAAGGGGAAGCTCTTTTTATCGGCCAGCGCAGCTGCATATCGCGACCAGTAAAGGTCAACGAGTGCAAGGAATTAATCGAGCTTTCCAGAGCTGTGCAGGTCGGCCGAGTAATCCCACGCGGGCCGACGACGACGATGATTTAAAAACGAATATCCTGGATCGGTATTTGGCGAGTAAATGCGGATCTTCGCGCGGCGATGAACACAGACGAATAAAAGGCGTGGAGTGACGCGCATAATACGCCTGAGAACAATAGTCGCCCATTTCTCCTCCTTTCTTTCTTTCCTCCATTTTAACGTCTTTGCTTCTTCGTTTTTAGCGTAGAATTATACGTCTTTGTTCTTCGGTAATTTCGTCGAAAAATGGTGTTGCGAAATTTCGACACGCAGTGACACACAGTCACTGTGGCCAGGATGATACAACTTAGCATAAAAATAACTCTGCTTCACTCGACATTTTTCACCTAACTCTTGATTGTTCGCTATGGGATCCTCGCACGTTACGGACATTGTCATAATTTCGATCTAAAATCATAATAAACGAATGAAATAATAATCAAATTTCTCTGTACGATCTTTAATTCTGCTCAGACCCTGTGTCTTATAAATTGAGACTTTTCATAGACGTGACACGTAGGATCCTCAGAGCGCCGCTTCGACGTTCATTTCATTTTCCTTCGTCTTTCGTGTTTCATAGCCGAGTCGATGTACAAAACGTGTTCTTCTCTTACCGCTTGTATTACGTTAGCTCGATAGAAACACGTCGATGTAGATATTATCGGTTACGAAGATATAAAGCTTGAGGAAATGGATGGTAGAATAGGAACAAACTGGAAATTGAACAGTTGCAGATGAGTATCGAATACCGTGCGTGTCACGAAAGCCTGGACACAGAAGGAATTATATGCTTTGCTTAATGAACTTACTTTGCAGATTAAAACTAGACACCCTGTATGTGAGCTGTCGAAATACTCCACAGGTTGAGATAAATTTGAGCAGTTTTTTTTCTGTTGAACGCGAAGAACGGCGACTTTGTAAACGTCACCTCGATGCTGCTCGAGCGAAATGAAGTTCTAAGTAAAAGAACGAAAATGAAACGAACGATGATGAGTATAAAAGTTGCTGACTAAATTTAAATTACAAAATAAATCCAGGAAATAGAACCCAACCCCGGCGATCATTTTGTCTCTCCTCTTTCATATTCTTTCATTCTCTTTCGTGCTGTGTGTGGCTCGTATTTTGAAAGCGGGATACGTGGTCGGAACAGGAAACGCCATGGGAGAGTGAGCAATCGGTATTCCATGGCTGTGTCACGGAGAGCCTCCACGAGAACCGGACCTAGACTCACTCTGCGCTCGTCCCTTCTAGCTCTTGATTTTTCCTTCGATACGACTCTTTTCCTACGCCTATTTTATGCAACACGACTAATGACCACGTACACTGCGGATGATTATGCAATTTCGTGCGTTCATCGACGTAACTGACTCGTAAGAGTCAAAGGAACAGCGAAATAATACGTTCGTTAACGCGTACAAGGTGACAGATTTTCCACCGTTTTCTACGACTTTTTCAGTCGCTTTTAGTCGAAAAATGTCTAGAACGCTGTGCACGCTTTTACTTGAAAAATGTACAGAAACGAGAAATGAAAACGTTGCATCAACATAATTTCATTCTTTGACGAAGAAATGCAACGCGAATAAAAACTCCGCCCACGAATTATTAATACAACGAACGCGTTATTTCGCATATTCTCTACATTTTCGCGGACCACCTTTATACGTCGCATAAATGCACAAACGTCCGCGATCAACCAAACGACTAATTTCCTCAACTCCGATCGACGAGCTTCGTCCCTTAACACTAGAACTACCTATAGTTAACACGAAGTTATTTTTACCAGAAGCAGTGAAAATGACTGGTCATTAAGAAATACGTAATGATAGAATATTTTTATATTTATTGATCTGTTACTTTCTTTCAGAAAGAATTCCATGTTATGTAGTACATTTTTAGTATTATTAACGATGAGCCCTAAAATGATCCCTGAACGAGGGTCGGCACATTTATAAAATTGTAGAACCAGTCATTTTCACTGCTGTGGTATTTCTAGCGTTAGCATCTAGCGATCTAGCGATCGATTCGCAATTTTCCTGATAGCTGATATCGTCATATCGGACGATACGCGGTACAAATTTGAAAAACGTGTGGCAAGTTGTACAAAACGAGGAAACTGGTCGACTGGGCTTCGATAAACAGATTGCAGCAACCTTTTACACATTGACAAGTACCAGTCATTTTCACTGGTATTGGTATAAATAGCCTTGATACAAAATTATTTTCAATTTGAATACGTAGCAAGCAAAATAAAATTCGTTATATTATTCTTTTAGTTATCGTTGCGAGAGTCATTATATCATTAAAAAATAATATAACATGAAGTGGGAATTTTATAATAAAATTGTAAAACCAGTCGACTTGACTGGTGTGGTAGTTCTAGCGTTAAAGCAAGAACTTTCAACGAAATTCTCCTTCCAATTCAGTTTGCCGATTTTAATGAATTTAAATGAGATTCTTGCTGATCTGTGGCAATCTCGGTTATTCAGGGAAACGAAGGAAATCCATTTCGCAGAAGAATATTGATAAGCAGAGAAGAGAATAGCGATAAAAGTAGCAGACGATCCTCTTAAGGCGACTGGAGAATTTACGTCAAATGCAAATCCGGCGAGGACTGGAGACGTGAAAAAATGTTGTACGAGGCGGGACGTGGACGTCGATGTGTCGGACGTGGCACGATATCGATTTCGTGATCGCAAAACGATATCCGTGGCTCGGTTAACGGATACCAGACCGCGGATCGAAGACTCGGTCACGGGGTACTTGTCATCGAGAAAGTCTTTCTTCCTCTTCCTCTCGTATAAACGAGATTAGCGCAGAATGAAAGCAGCATCCACGTGTTTTTCGCGTTGCCATCACGGTGAAAGACGTTGTTGCGTCGGATAACATGTCGAAAGTTCTTCTAACGATGTTTTCCGATCGAATTAAACTCGAGCAAATGGAAGAGAGGGAGGAGGGGAATGGCAGAGTCAACTCTTTCGAGGATTTTTCTTCTCACGGCGAAGACAATGGTACAGTTGATATTTGGATATCTGGAACGAAGAGTCTATGAAATAATATTTCTCTTTAAGGAGAAACTATAAGCTATGATTTGAATACAGAGGATAAATAGAAGAAGAAAAGATACGGAGATGAAAGAAGAGATAGGCAGAGTGTAAGAGAAAAAATATTCCCTTTAGAGGAGAAAATGCAGTTGATATTTGAATATAAATGATATTTAAGTACTCGAGACGAGGAATATACGGAACAATATTCCTCCTCCTTCGAGGTTCCTTACGTTTCCCTTAGATTTAGATTCTTGGATCTCCTGCTTAGATTCTTTGTTGATCCTTCACATTCGAGTATCAATTATATCTTCTATTTTTAATATTTGAATATAAGACACTTGAATGTAAGAAGCATCGATGGAAAAATATAATTTATATTTCACTATAAACGATATCGAGGTACTTGAAACGGATAATCTACGGAAAAGTATTCCTTTCCAAGGAGCAAGTATAATTCATATTCAAATATAATATATATTTAGGTATTCCGAGTTAAGAACCTACACAAAAATATTCCACCAAAGAATGTAAGAGTATATATAGAGAAAATATTCCTTCGACGAAAGACTTCTTTTTGTTTAGGCACGATTATATATGAATACCAAAATTTGCTCACGTCTCTCAATTGTTTACTAAAATGGACGAAGAAGATATCGAGAATTTCGAGCGATTCTATTTCGATGATCAGGAGCAGTACTCTGGCGAACAGAAATTACTAACGCCACAACGTAATACGTAGATATTAATTAATTATTAGGTAAATTCTTATCTTGGTCTTCAGATACTTTATTTTTTTTTTTATTCCAATTAAACATATACCTACATTTTTTACGAATACGTATATGCATTTTGGTCTTCGGATACTTTGATCATCGTTGTAATCAATTATTATGTTAGGTTGGCAACTAAGTGATTGCGGGTTTTATCAATACCACCTATTGACAAAGTCCGCAACCACTTAGTTGCCAACCTAATATTTAGATTCTTATGGGTATACGCATGGCGGTATTCAAGCAAGCGGCAGCTTACTACGAACAATATAATGAGATACGAACAATCGTCGGAACGCTGTAGCAACACAATGGAACAGCTTAGAGAATTGTAACAGTCCACGGAGGGAAGTTCTGCTCGCGAATGAAAATTATTATTTTTCGTGCTAGTGGTTTGCTTGCAAGGTCGAAAGGAAGAGGAAGATCGCGTTCTCTTCGAAGCAAATTACCTTCCATTTATTCATAGACTTTATACGATACAGGTACAGGTGCGAATGAATGCGCCCATTGACATCACGGGCCACTTTTACACGAGAATACAGCGTGAATGGCTGGAAACCAGTGATTTCGTCTCTCTGGCTGAACGCGTCGACACGAGCCATCGGTTTTAAAGGTCGTCCCCGAGGACTGAGCTACTGAATCACAATTTTTTCTCTCCTCTCCCTTAGTCCGCGTTATATAAGCCCGATTTTCGATATACATCACGCCATTTAACTGTTCCTCTGTTCCAGTTCTTCTGTCGCGAACGGAAACTGGCTCGATCGCTCGTTTTCTCGGCTAAAACCCTACAGATGGCGACCCTTGTTTCCGCGCGACGAATTTCCTGTTTCGAAATCTCTCATTTATCAACCGGACGGATGTTGACGTCTCGCCGGTCGAATACGGCCCACCTTTTTCCTCGTTTTTCACAATAACCGACAGAGCCACTCGATTTTTTCATTATCGCTTTAAGCTTCAAGTTTCTGCTGCCCTCCTTGGATCAAACGACGTATCATAGCATCTCTTGCTATTATTCGACTTTCAAGTTGCCCGTGTGTTTTACCTTTTGAGCCGGGCGAACGTTTTACGGACTGTTACGGATCGACGATTGAACACCTTACATCGAATAGCACATAATGGGACCCGCTGACGCAATTACGAAATGACGTAATCCAGCATTTTTGGTATTTTTCAAATATCAAGTTTCTCGCGTCTTCTTTTCTTTCTTTGCCGTTTCAAGCAAACTTACGTTACACGGCGGCTGTTATGGGATAACGATTAAGCAGATTGAATCGAATTGCGCGAGATGGAGACTGCAATGTAATTTCGTTATTCTTGAGTCGAACCAGTCGATAATGGGAAAGAAAACAGCACCGTGCTACACCTTCTTAGCACTTTTCTCCATCTTTCAAGATATAGCGAAACGCGCCAAGTTACTCGTGTTTCTGTATCTCGCAGATTTATTAATTTCGTTTCAGCCTGGCGGACTTGAAACAAATTTTATGAATTTTTAACTTACAAATTTATAAAAATTGATTTATTAATTTTTGAACATTGCACGAAATTGCAATTATTACCACAAATATCCACGGTTATCGTCAACGACAGTGTCCCGAGATTTTGTCTGCGTTCTTGCTTCTTGTCTCTTCGGTTTTCTCTTTATCGCGACTATCTGGCTGTTATCGACTGTAAATAAACGCGTGAATGGGAACGATGAAAATTCGTGAATTAAGGAATCGTTCGTTATCTCGACCGTTATTTCGACCTTCTAATGGGAACTGTACTTGTGACATCATACTTTGCCGAGTACAACGTGGTCATAAGCAAAGAGCGGGGCGAACAGTTTCTTCGTGTTTGCGATGATGTGCCATTCGTTTCTACCGTTCGGTCGCAAGAAGACAACGACAGGAAGAAAAGGCGAGGGAAGAGACGACATAGGGAAGAGAAAAGGAACGAAGAAGGGAGGAATCCAAAGCCAACGAAGCAGCGTTTCCCAACGTTGCGCGTCTCAGTCGCCACTTCGTAAACTTCTCGAAGAAAAACTCGGCCTGCCGTTTGAAATATTATCAGCCACTGTACGATAATCGAAAACGGTATAAGAACGTCGAAACGTTAAACAGAAATTAGATAGAAAAAGGGGAAAAAATTCGACGACTATTCGAATCTAAACAAATTTAAACGTTCTACGATACGACGCTACTTCTTCGTCAAACTCGTTCAAACTTCTTCGAAACAATGCCTTGAGCGTAAAGACCCCATTTTACGCTCTCAACTTATTTTCGCACGTAGAATAACCTTCTGCCAGTTGTCCATTCCACTCTAATCGAGAATTAGTGGAACGAGCAGACGTGTAACCGACAACTTTTCAACGTCGATTCCCATCGAGCCAAGTCTCCAGCGCGATTTTGCTACTCTCGAGTCACAGAATCTGTCTGACCTCGTCCGTGCCACGAATTACGGCTCGCCCTTGTATTTGCAAAAGATAACGAAGGATTACGTCTCGAAAATGACAAAGATTCCATGGCGCAACGTGGACAGGTTGGGCAACGCTGAGATAGAACGAGGCGCTTGCATCGCGAGGTCTGGAAAACGCATTGTTTAGGCTGCACTTACACCAACCTAGCGGTGGGTGTGTCACGAGCGTGAAATACCGGCGAAGTGACTACGAGAAGAGAAAGAGAGAAAGAGAAAGGGAAAGAGAGATAGGAATCCACTTGGCCGATGCTCGAGCCACGTCGGAGATTACAGTGGACCTCGTCTATTCCGCTCAACGTGTGCTGCCTGGCCTCTACTCGGCTCCATTGGCCCCGCTTTCTACAAATTAATTACCTTCGTGCTCTACGGACCACAAAGTCGCAGAGATACGCGTTCAATTAAAAGTTGCGAGCTCGTTTCCGAAAAAACAACCCAGAAACGGACGTGCCACCTAAGTACAAACTGCCTCCAGCCGTCTCTCTCTTTAATCAGCGGAAATCGATTCTAAATTCGGTGGAGGCAACTGTTCCACAGTGAAATTGCAGGTTAAACCATTTAGGATTTGAATTGTCTTGATATTTCGATTTAGCAATGTGCCTTTCTTCTTCTTCTTTTTTTTTCTTCTTTTTTGTCAATTTATATCATTGAATTTTATCGGACAGGTGCAAAAGGTGGAATTTCGAGAACGAAAAGATCGATATCATTTACCTGCTCTTTCATCTGGATTTTAGAATTTTATGAAATTCGGAGAAAATTAAGCGCTTTGTATAGATACGATGAACTATCTTCTTGAAATTGTAGAAATTCTTCTTGTATCTCTGATCTATGCAAGAAACTTGTACAACGTATTTACCATTGTAATAAATTCTTTGCATTGCAATTACCAAGAGGGATATCAAGAATTTGCTCGGTATCTCTTCTTTTTCTCTTTTCTTTTTTACTATCTCTTCTCTCATCTAAACCTTACATGAAATTCGGAGAAAGTTAAGTGCGTTGTATAGATACGATGAACTAGCTTTTTGGAATCATAAAAATTCCTCTTGTATCTCTGATTTATGTAAACAGCTTCTATAACGTACTTATTACTCTGATATATTCTTTACATGGCGCAATTACGAGAAGAGATTTCAAGAATTTGATCAGCATTCTGTTCTTGTTGCTATCTCTTCTTTCATCTGGATCGTATGAAACTTAAAGAAAGTCAAATACTCTGCACCAACGGACAAACTACATTTTTCTTTCACATTATAAAAATTCTACTCGCGCCACTGACTCTCACGATCAGAGCAAAATGTATAAAATTCGCGCGATGCTCAACGTGTGTCAATGGATTGAACTGAATATTCATTCGCTCAACTATATAAGAACGTAGCGGGTTCTTTGATCTTTCAGAGCTTTGTAAATTCAACGCCAATGAAATGGGCGTCGATGTTGCATTATACGTTATTCCGCTAGCGCTATTAACTTTTACTGCATTATAATTGCAGAGTCGCTGAATGATTTGCACGGGTCAGAAAATGAATTCGTGTCTCCCTGTGAGCATTCGCTTCTACTTGTGATTCCACGCTTTCAAGATTCCATTAAAGCGAGCCGGATCACGGTAGAACGGCTCTACATTCTGCCTCGTGCAACTGGCGTCTGGTTTCTTCCGATAACAGAGATTCCTGGTGCTACGTTGCTCACGAACACGTTCACCGCGACATCTAACAGTCACCTGATGAATAACCGCGTGCTGGCAGGGTAACAGCTGCGTAGGTGCATTCGATTTCATGCGACTTGCAGGGAACTGCGAGAGACACTTTCGCTACAATAACATTTTATGCGATAAAACTTTAACGTATGTACATTGGCTCGCGAAATATATATATATAATATATTGTATTTACGTGTTCAATATATGTACAATTATATTATTATACATAATTCTATACGAGTACTTGTTGTATTATATTATACAGATACGATCGTTGTTCTCAAATAAACAATTTAATATAGTAATTCCATATAGTTATATCTATCTATACACATCAAATACTTTAATTTCTATAAACTTCGTAACATTGTTTTTGCTCCAAAATCGAAGTACGATGATTTTGTGATAATTTGTTTCACTTCTTGCCGTATACGATAAGAGAAATATATACTACAGATGTACTAACGATTTTATTAAAGAGCGGATGCAATTTAAAGTGCACGTTATAGATCAGATATCAAAGTGATATTAAAAATAGGACTGAGACTTTTGAACGCTATTATTGTATACGCCCACCAACGATTATTTCTTGCTCGCGCGAAACGTTCGCGGAAACTAAGGTGACCTATAAAATTAAAGGGCACCGAGAAACTCCGAACCAAATTCAATGGAGTCCGCTGACTGCAAATGTGTACGTACGTACTTGTTGTTAGCAGAATACGAACGGCATATTTAAGCACGTATCACGTTGTTAGATAGACATGAATCGCTATTGTAGTAACTGTGAATCGTGCATCTTCATAAACTTGGTCGAGCTCGTAGTTGCCTCATCCACGATTATACGACGAACATATATTTTTGACCTGCATAAGAGCGATAGTCTATGAACAGTACAATTATATCAACGATTATAAAAATTGACTATAGATTGGTCAGGCGACCAGATATTTCTACAACGAACTGTACATATTCGGTTTTCAATATTCTGATTAATTTATTATTTGTCGGAATTCCAGTGTGCCAGAGCCTACGACGTTACATGAACGCTTGTTAGCGCAGCTAATCGTTAGCATAGCAGAGATTACCGACTTCTGTGTAAATGTACCCTGTTCAAATAATTGTACATCGTAGAATATACAATTATAGCTACATCAACGAATACGCTATCTAGGAGCGCAAGGCTGATACGAAGTCATTTTAGGAGAAGACTGGTGCGATATCTCTGATTTCGGTTTTGCACACTGACAGATCCCTTCGTCGTGTTTCTACACCTATCTTGTTAATAGCATCAGATGCTCCGAATGTTTCAACATTCTGTTTGAATTTTGAATCGAAAGAGGACGACCATTTATAGAAAACTGATCCCTCTTCCGATGATTCGTAGGAAAATATAATATCCTTTAGATTGGGTGTCATTTCTTCAACATGTTTCATCTTACACGCATACGGTGTTGCTTCGTAACGCCACGCTTCGGGTGTTTCCAGGGTTTGCGATATTTACTGTTGGAATACGGATGTTTATGCGAATTTACATGGATATAATTAATTACATTATGGGTATAATTTAAAAAAGCGGAATCATACATACACAGAGATTCATTTCCAATTAAAATACATATTTAGATAGCTACTCTTATCTTTAATCTCTTAATCTTTTATCTTATAAATGGAACCGTTTTTATATTCTACAATTAATGACTATTACCAACATGATAGAAGATCTTTAATGTAAAAGTTACTAATACTCACATATGCAAAGAATTACCAATTTTAAGTAATTTTTTAAGTAAGTATCATACTCTCAGCATCTTATATACATATATATTTCTGTATATTATGCGTATTCTGTATTCTGTACAGTTTACAATTTTTCATAAAAGCATAAACATCCGCAGTCCATTCGTTATTAACGATGCGTCGATTAATTACGCAGGAACGACTTATTAAAAATGAGTCAGCGTATAAACATCTTACTTGATGCGATGTTTCGCTAACCAGCTGTGTAACAACGTACGACAGGCGTGAATATCTTTGACGTTGCACGATCGTTCAGGCTACAGATTCGATATAAACGAAAATGTATCGACTAGGGGGATGGCACACAGAGGATATATTTAAAAAGAAGCAAAAGCATGCACAGATCGATGCTCAATTTTAGTACTCGCCTGTAAATGGGCTTCTGATCGTCACGTTCATCCGGTGTATTGAGGAAATTGGCGTCGTTCACCGCCGAAGACGTGGATCCCCTCGGCGACCTTGGGCCGCCCTCCAGCTCCCCGATCAGGACTTCTGTCTGACCATTTTGGAAAGGACTGCTGGCACGTCGTTCACCGACTCTTCCGCCTTGCACCGGTGTCTGAAAATATGAATCATCGTCTCACCATGTCGAAATAACTCGCCGATGTGTTTAAACATTTATTACGCGAAGCTTCTATGTCCACGTTGTACGCGTTATATGGAAAACTTGGGAACGTTACGAGAAACTCTACTGTATTACTTTTTACATTCCTATCGTACATTTCATATAAAATGAATTTTGGCACATAAGCGAGGAACTATACCGTATTACTTTCAACGTCCACGCTGTATGCGTTATATGGAACGTTTTTAAACATTTTATTGGTAGCTCGACCGTGTTACCTTGTAATTTTATATTTCACAATTTTGTTCGTTCCAATACACGTCACCTTCCTATACATGCGCTCTTCCCAAATTTTCGATACACGTTTTGTCGTAATTAGCTTGTCATCAACGACTAAAATTATAATTACGTTTATCGTACATATAGAACCATCGTTGTATCAAATTCCTGATATATTCCCTGTAAAAGGAAATGGTTAGAATAATTTCAATAATTTATATATAATTTATATAATTTCACATAATAATATATAATTTGAATAAGAATGGAGAGTAGGAAAGCTTGCGTTCCATAGCAGAGAAACAAGGATACTTTGGTTAATTTTCACGGAATTCTTCAACAACGTTGCCCACGATTAATTATGCAGAAACGAATGGCGGATGGTGAATTACAATTCCGGGAAATGTTTACCTCACACTTAACCAATCGCACGGACGTGTTTACATAAGCATCATGAAGGAGAAATCATTTTTACCCGCGAGTTATAAAAATAGAAGCTAACTACCAGTTACTTTCAAGAATATTAAAAACATCGATCCTGTCGCAGCTGTCCTTCGTCACTTGCTATTTCCTGATAATCGCGACGATATTTCCTTCAACTTTCATTTTGTTCCACTCGCTAAAACTTTAATTTCTGTAAATACGTGAGATTGCGTCTATGTGATTCTAATATAAAATTTCTATTTCAAAAAGAAACGCGTATCTTCCACTCGCTGGAGCTTTGATTTCTTCCCAGTAAGAGTATCTACAAGCAGATCTGCATCTACTAATCCTGTCTCAACTCTACTTAGAAAATTTCTGTTCTAAAACATTTTTGTTTCTACTTCTAACAGAGGCTGAAAAGGAAATTGCAGTCGCCAAAAATTTGGTTTCTTCCAAATAGGAATATCTCTTCCACTCGTTGGAAATTTGATTTCTTCCCAGTAAGAGTATCTACAAGCAGATCTGCATCTACTAATTCTGTCTCAACTCTACTTAGAAAATTTCTGTTCTAAAACATTTTTGTTTCTACTTCTAACAGAGACTGAAAAGAAAGTTGCAGTCGCCAAAAATTTGGTTTCTTCCAAATAGGAATATCTCTTCCACTCGTTGGAAATTTGGTTTCTTCCCAGTAAGAGTATCTACAAGCAGATCTGCATCTACTAATCCTGTCTTAACTCTACTTAGAAAATTTCTGTTCTAAAACATTTTTGTTTCTATTTCTAACAGAGGCTGAAAAGGAAGTTGCAGTCGCCAAAAATTTGGTTTCTTCCAAATAGGAATATCTCTTCCACTCGCTGGAGCTTTGATATCTTCCCAGCAAAAGTATCTACAAGCAGATCTGCGTCTAGTAATCCTGTCTCAACTCTACTTAGAAAATTTCTGTTCTAAAACATTTTTGTTTCTATTTCTAGCAGAGACAGGAGGAAGTTGCAGTCGCCAAAAGTTTGGTTTCTTCCAAATAGGCATATCTCTTCCACTCGCTGGAGCTTTGATATCTTCCCAGCAAAAGTATCTACAAGCAGATCTGCATCTGGTAATCCTGTCTCAAATCTACCTACAAAATTTCTGTTCTAAAACATTTTTGTCTCTACTTCTAGAAGAGATTGAGAAGGAAGTTGCAGTCGCCAAAAATTTGGTTTCTCCCAAATAAGAATAAACATCTACAAGTAGAACCGTGTTTAATAACTCATCCATTCTAACTGTATCTAAAAACTTGTTATTCTAAAAGATTTCTATTTTTCTATATCCAGTAGAAATTGTAAAGAAGAACGTATCTTGTTCCACACGCTAAAAGTTTATTTTCTTCCAAATAAGAGTAAATATCCACGAATCCACCTGTAGATATTCCTGTACATCTGTAGATCCCTTTAGCAAGCTTACTTTGATTCTACGTAAGAAAGCTTCCTATTACAAAAACTTTCCCTTTCCATTTGTAAGAAAGGATCGGTCGAAGAAACCTTTTCTCGCTAAAAAGTTTGATCTCTTCCGAATAACAGCGAACGTCTACAAGTAGAATTGCGTTTAATAAACCCTAGCTTAACTCTGTCTAGAAAATTCCTATCCTAAAGCACTTCTATCTTTCTATTTCCCACAGAAATTGAAAGAAAAGAACGTATTTCATTGCACTCACTAAAAGCTTCGTTTCTTCTGGACAGGTCTGCTGTTTCTCGGCCGCGTCCTTCCCTTCCTTCGCTTCTTTCGTCTCTTTCACTATGCCCTTAGGTATGGTACCGTTGCTTAGTTTAGGAGTGAAGACGTTCGTGATCTGTTCCCTATGACAGAAACACCAAGACACATCAGATCGCGCGAGGAATCAACTTCCGACACACTAATGCCCCTCGCTAGGAGAACAGCGATGGTACGCGCGGTTGCATCGCAATGGGATATCAATCACGCCAATCGCAATTTCACGTATCCGGCTTGTAATTGTACTTCCCATCGCGGTGTGCCGCGAGTTTTCACATTTCGCGTTACATTGCACGTCGCCACGGTCGAGCGTATCAGCTGATAAAAAAGTTGAGCGTCTTTTTCGACCATCTGCTCGGTTATTTTGACAAATCAAAGCGCTAAAACACGGCTAACACGTTGACACCGTGACGGTCGTCATCGGTGAACCGCGTCGATGAATTCAATTTAACACGATTAAGAGAAGATAAATTGCGTGGATTAACAAACGCAAATGCGGTCGCAGAAAGAAGCGCGCAAATACTATACGGTACCTTGCGGAAGTTAAACGTTGTACCGTAGCGTGTTTCCATCTATCGCGGCTCGCAGAATATACAAAATTCACGTGGACGCGTATTCGGACGAACTGACGTTCTAACGAACGAGATATCCCAGAGAACTGTAATCCACAGGCTGATAAAAATTCGTACGTGTACATATTTGATTATATTGAGTTGGCAACTAAGTGATTGCGAATTCTGTCATTACATGATATTGACAAAATCCGCAATCACCTAGTTACACCACCCAATACAAGAAATATTTGGTACATATTCGCTTCAAGGCAAGTCGCTTATGGCTATTGTTTTGGCTATTGACAATCCCTTGTTTGACGATCTAAGGGAAAAGAGGTCAGTACGCCTGATCAAATAGTTGGTTCTTTTACACTTCGATTCTCAAATTCTTACATAAATGATACATTGTCGTGTCACGGATGACTACAGCGATCTGTGCTCGATTACTCAAATTTAGAATGTTCAATTTTATCGTGTATTTTTTTACATTAGCTGACAGAGATTTGACGGAGATTAGTGATAAAATTAAACGAAAAATTCTGCTTCAAAACTTCGAGAAACGTGTACGTAAAATGTGTGGCGAAAAATAAGCGACGACGAGTATACTCGTGAAACGCAGAGTATGCGCGACTGTTATAACGTAGAACTGTTTCATTTTCTGAATTTCATTAGCGACAGGGCCCGTCGTGACGCAAAATATCGCCATTTCTTCGCGACGAGTATACTCGTCAGAAACAGCTAACAGGTCGAATAACTTGATCGTAGATCGTCATGGTTCCTGCTGATTCAACGATACCAGTTGAGAGTTACAAATTTTTCCAGCACACCTGTGACCTGTCGCAGGACGCTGAGTGAAAATCGCCGCGCCGATGTGTGTGGCTCTTCACCGAGTTCGTCGGAACGTCGATATCGTTCGTTCGTTAAACGGTCGAATACGCGTTCACAGAAATCACAGACTAACACGTTGACTGGACGATGTTGCGCGGCCGTTCGTTGAAAGTTACACGGCCAGGCGAAAAGTTGCGTGGGCAACTGAAATTATCTTCTTCTTAACGCGTTGAGAAGGTCGATAGCGCCAGCCTGGCGACACCCATCTCCGGAAACAATCAGGATAACATCACCGTGGTGACATCCGCGCTAAACGAGTCGAACAAGATGGAAAATTAGTATTTTTGGCAAACTTTCAGGTTTAACGCTCGACCGTGCGTCCGCGGACTGTCGACCTCGTCGATTTCTCGTCCGATCGAAACCGTTAAGCTTCCGTCCCGAATAAAAACGCCGTTGTACGCTATTACGTCTCGATTGTCTACGCTGCGCGATGTTTTAGATGCTCGTGAAATGCACGCGTGCAAGAAAGAGAAAGAAAAAACGAAGAAGACGTTACAAGAGGCAGGGAGAACGATAGAAACGGGGAACAAAGAATGGATACGATTAACGATGGAATAACGGATGGAAGAGAAACGGCAAGAATGAAATGCCACTTACTTGTCGACAAGCGTCACGGTAATTTGGTTGCCCGTCACATTTTTGCTCGCGCTGTCCCCGCTCGTGGACGCGACTGCCTCGTTGATCTGCACACACAGCAAACATCGAACAATCAGCTGGTTTGCCTCTACCGGACGACCGCTGTTCCTCGCGAAAACAAAAGAATTCCCAACGACACTTCCCTATCGATGCATTCATTTTCCTCTACTCCCCCATTTCTCTCTCTCTCTCTCTCTCTCTCTCTCTCGTCACGCTTTTATTGGAACCAGAAACAATCCATTCGATGGCCACATTTTGTACAAATGTACAAGTGCAGCGTTTTGTAGGACGTCTGTGCAATTTCCAATTTTTTATGAATATTTATAAATGTCAATTGAATATAGAAATTTATATTCTTCTCGTGTATTAGATATTGTGTCTATGAGAACATGGCGTTTAATATTCTACACAACTTTACGTATCGCGTGAACAGCTGACGAGCTTAGATAACATCTATGTACCGTCCTGTTAATTCAAATAAGCGTAATCTGGTGAAACGGTGGTTTTGAGAGAAACGACTTTTAGTATTTGACAACCTCGACGTCAGTTTAATATACCATCCGAGACATCAACTATCATGTGTATCTTCAGTTTCGATGCAGACACGGTCTTCTCATTTAATATGCATAAAGATGAACAGCTAACTCTTGTGCCAACTGGCAGCAATGACTTGATTTAAGCGAAAGTTGCAGATACGCTGTTCTGGCTTGAACACGGCGGTACGAGCCTTTTGGTTGCGGCTAGAAACGCATAAACGTCCCAACATCGAACAGACCTACTTAATCCCAGGTAATTCATCGCGTCTCCATAGAACCAATTTTCATCCACCTGCAATTATTACTCTTTTATACCACTCATTTATACCAAAGGATCATAACATAATTATTCTTATTATTCCTTTCGTTTTATAAGGAAGTGGCAAATGCACAACATTTTTTCTTTTATATTATTTTATTGAATTACCTATGATCCATTTTATTCTATTTCTACAAAATGGATCCATAAATTAATCCATAAGAAAATCCATAAAATAATTTAAAATAGAAAATGTTGTGCATCTATCATTTCACTCATGAGACAAAAGAAACTTTTGGGACAACCTAATACATTTATCGATATCTACTGACTAAATTTCCCGAGACAAGGACCAAGGGCGTCAACTGAATCAAAGAATTTCATTCGAAAGCCTCACATTCACACAAGGTCTCTCTGCAAGTATTCGAATAGTTTCGTCAGCTTGTGCGGATACACAGGTAATTTAGAAACGAGGGGAAAAGAAGGAAAACTCTGACAACGGTTTCGGGGTCGCAACCTGTGGAACATACGCGGGTACAGCAACATACATACACGAGCTGCATCGAACCAAGGACGCGCATGATCGTGTGGCCACCGCTCACTGCGCTCGTTTACTTTTGCATTCCGCATATTACGATCAACCGCCGTGACGATTTTCCCTGTCAATCGACCCGTTCGTTTCAGAGTTATTTCAATGGATTATTTAAATCATAGTGAACGTCGTTGGTTCGCGAATACGTCCCTGATTAGAATGTCCGATAGATGCCAAAGGAACACGCGAATGGAATAGGAACTAATTGTTTGAATACAATGGAGACAACCAAGCGATCGGCCACTTTATCTCGGCGATGCTCATCGTGCATGGGCACAGGAATTGGCTCTAATCGAGCCGCCATCGATTAACCATTTATCCACGCGATCGCTTCTCCAACCCAACCCCCCATTATCTTTCGACCTATTTCTTTTGGTTTTATTGCAAGAAACAAGAGAGGAAGAGAGAGATGATTAATCCGTTAACCGGGATGGACGAATTAACGCGCCGCTGGGCTTCACGATCTCTCGAAATGTGGCTGACGAAAATATTCGAATATTCGTAGAAATATAATGTTTTACAAACATAATGTCAGACGCAGACTGCGGGTATTTATGCGCGTTTATGTTCTTGATATAATTATGAGAATGAAATATATGTATAGACAGATCTTTCTAATTTCCTTACAATGAATACTATTGAATATTATTAATTCTATCTATCTGTACATCTGTGTCTATGTAGATGTATCTAGATATACATCAGATTTGTCGCATTTCCACGAACGTAATTAAAAAAGAATATTATAAGCTAATCGAGACGCTTTGTACGATTATCTTCTTACGTCAGGCGCATGCTGAGTAATGAGTTTTTGCGCGCTGAAATTCGTCATGAATACGCAAATAAACATGCACAGTCTACTCTTCTAAATAAACTGCTTATTCCGCATTCATAATCGCGTTCATCCTTCGCTCTTTTTAATCTGCCTTCTTATTGGAACTTGTAGTCTCTATGCAAGCTCACGCTGGTTCCAAACTTTTCATCGCTCATCTACGTCCTGGAAGATCTAGAGACCGACGTGGAGTTTAATTTAAGAGCTAACGCGTTGACCGCGGAGCCAAAGTGTCGTGGCTGTTTAGTGCGAGCGGAACGTGGTTGAACGTCGACGACAGTCAACCTGGCGTCAACCACATCCGGAAGAACCACCGACCAAGCCACGATACCACCGTGGACTCATCCGCACTCAAAGTTCTATTAATACGTTAAAATGAGAGAAGTTGCTGTACCTCTTTGTCCAGAATATCGCACGGCTGGAACCTCCAGTGAGACGTGAGCCGCTTAAATCGTTCCTTTGCACGCCTGCAACAAAATCATTCACGTTCCATTATCGTCATCCAATACGTCATCTTCGTGAGCGCACGAACATTAAAGAACACATCGCAGATGAATAGCCTAAAATTAGAAGGTGGAACGTTCAGGTTGCAGGAAGTGCCACTGAACTTCGGTTAGGAGTAGCGCCAACATTCCGCTCTTCAAACAATGAACGTCAACCACGCGTTGTACGATGATGCAGAAGAGTATTTTAAGCTCGAACGTTAAGTCAAAGATTAGCGTTAAAGGTATTCAGTTGTGAAACGTGTAATTACATTGGCGCAGGAGAAAATCGCGCGGTGATCCACACAAGCTGGTTCTTCCACGCTGAATGAAGCTTCATCGAGAATTTCGTCAATATGTAAATGAAGTTATGATTAAAAAAAGAAGCATCGACTAATCGATGATATAGCACCACCTTTCCTTGGCAAATTTCTCTTAGTCGCTTCATTTTCAGAACTAATAATCATTAGATGGTATTGACACAATCCGCAACCACTTAGTTGTCAATCCAACAGTAATTATAGCAAAGTAATATAGCACCACCTTCCCTTGGCAAATTTCTCTTAGTCGCTTCGTCCTCAGAACTAATGCTGGCAACTAAGTGGTTGCGGATTTTGTCATTAGGTGGTATTGACAAAATCCGCAACCACTTAGTTGCCAACCCAATAGTAAGTAGCAAAGTAATTAATTACCTTTCGATGGCGATGACCCAAGCTTCTTGCACCAGACCAGAGCTGAACTCGTCCGGCACTACTGTCAACAATTTCAAAGCAATTAGTCCATCTTCCTCCCCTTCGCCTAATTCTACTTTCAAATAAACACACGAACAATAAACACGCGATTCAACTGAACCAAATTGCGCGTCGTTTATCGGACGACGATTAATTGTCGCAACAAATCAGAGACACAGAGAAAACAACACAGATATAATGTATAGTATATTTTTTCTTTCAGAAATCGAACAAAATGAAACGAAAACGATGAAACGTTTCATTGCTCGAACCGCAGATGTTCGTACATTTATATTGGGTTGGCAACTAAGCGATTGCGGATTTTGTCGTTAGGTGGTATTGACAAAACCCGCAATCACTTAGTTGCCAACCCAATAGAAAATGTGAAAATGCAAGCGCGCGTAATATTCTTCGAAATACGAATTTGCATAAACATACACAGTTTGTTTATTAACAATCCGAGGATGCGTCTAATACGCGAAATTTTATAAAACATCCAAAGTATAATATCTACTATAATTTGTAACAGCAGAAGGAAATGTTTGCTTAGGTTCCATGTCGTTTGTCGCGATCATAATAATATGAATTTGCATAAACACGCACAGTATGTTTATTACTCGTGGCGTCGTCACAATAATGTCACGATAATATCGAAATAATATTAAAGCAGTAGAAAAATACGATAAATGTTAGAATAAAATTTTCACACCGATCTGAAATTTCATTAGCGATAGTCTGTAAAGATTAACAACCATTGCAAAACTAAACCAACGAATTCCTATTTTCGCGAACGCGAACCACGCAAGTACCATTTTCAAAATCCACGTCGTCGTCTGTCTCCTCGTCGTCTATGAATTTGATGGTAGACAGGTCAAAGTGCGTCGCGACGTCCTCCGGTTGTTCGTCGCTCGTCACAAACTCGATGGACTTGGGTACATCGTCGACTATGGATTCGTCGACGATGAACGTTTGTCCATCGGCTCCCGAACGAGACGAGCATCCGCACAGGAGCATCCTGCGGAAGAACTTGGACATGTTCCTCAAGGGTCTACTCTGGAGGAATCGAAGCTACTTGCAGTGGATGTGCTCATATTTCTCCAGTTTCGGATAGAACGATTTTTGGTGACGTCAAAGCGCGAACAAAGTTTCAGGATCGTCTATAGCAAATTCTGGAATTTCTCCGAGCTTGGCGAATTTTCACATTTTTATCTTCGAATTTCTACGAAGGCGCGGCATTTTACGAAGACTTGAAGCTCCTCGCGATCGCCAAATGTTGCTGGATCGGCGAATTTTTCTACGGTCGTTGTATTTCCACGAAAACACAGGATACCACGGGAGCTTTAAATTTTACGAAATCGTCTCTTCCATGTCTGTCGAGTTCTTCGAAAGTCGCCACGTTTTTACAGAAGCGCGGAACCTCGCGAGCACTGCGAATCTCCTCAAATTCCTAAACTTCCAAATATCCGGAAATCGGCGAATTTGTCAAAATTTTCCGCGTTTCTCCGCACACTGGCAAAGTCACCGAAACATTACGAAATCTCCGACATTCTCGAAATTGCTCGCCATTGGTGAATTTTCCCGGATCACGAAATTTTTCCCGCAGCAAGAAAATTTCCCGAGATCTCCGTACTTGCGCGAGATAGCTCGATATTTCAGTGTCACCGTAATTTTCCAACATCGGCACCGGCTTCTTCTCTTCGAATCCCGGGAATTTGTTATCGCGAAATTGGATGGAACTGCAGAACGCGACGAGACAGACGGGAAGGAAAAGCGACGTGTCCCGAGCCGCACGTGTCGCCGAACCATAGAAAATAAACGCTCGGTCCAGGGCTGAGAATGGATGGCACCGCGAGCTTACCAACCAAGAGGTTTATATTTGGAGTCGTACATTGGCATCGGCGGTAAAAATGAAACGGCAGAGACGGCTTCTAGACGCTTTACGCCAATGCCAATGAATTCATTAACGTGTAATAAATCATCGGCAAATTAATCAGTTGGACGTAGCCTGTCGAATATTTCGCACGAAATTACCGAATAATGTGGAACGACGCGGATCAAACGACGCGCGCAAATGAAATACCGCGTTAATCTCTCCGGCGATAACGAGATGATTTGATCAACGTGTTTGATACGTTACTTCTTTAATCGCATTAGTAAGTCGAATAACGGTACGAGTAATTTAGAGATGGTGTTATTAATAATTTAAATGGAAGAAACGAGCGTCCTCAGCAGCGAGAGAAAAATTCGATCTTCGCAGAATTGTAATGGTCATTTTTTAACTTAATAACTTTTACTTTGCTTATATAGTAAAATAAATATCGTTAACTGTTAAGCTTCCTGATTAAAAAGTAAGTCGATGTGAAAGGTAAGTGAGTTAATGATAATATTCAATTAAATTGAATTTTTATATTAATACCTATCGTTATATTTCCTAATTTATATTGATTAATTCTATCGCGAATTATAATAATTTTTAAATCACTTATTGATTATTTGTTTAATGAATTTAAGATAATTGTAATAAATAAATATATTTCAAATGTTTATATATTTTTAAGAATTATAATTTATATTATAATATTAAATTTACCTAGATTAATGTCATATATTTTTACTTCAACTAAACATTTATTATTTAATCTATCAATAGCATTTTCTATATGATTGAGATTTATTATTTATACAGTTATTAATTTTCCTATAAAAACCCTTAGACATTTAGTTCCACTTAATTCACCAAAATTTTTAATAAATTCTATATTAATTATTCAATTAATTACACTTATTATTCGTTTATCTATTCGTGTATCAGCAAATTTAATTTCATATAATACGAGTCCAATGCGTTTCATTCTACGCGTTGCAAGTGTACGAACAAGGCTGAGCCATAACTATATATATGTAATATGTACCATCTGTGTTGTTATATCGTCGTTAAATCGATGGTGTTGATAATACGTGAAAACAAAAGCTCGTTCTTCGAACGTTTGAAAACGTAATTCTTCCTGGTCTTGCGTTCCTGCTCGTCGATTTCATCCTCTTTAGCATTTAACACTTTGACTGCCACGTTGACCGGCCACAATTTCTCATTGATAATCGGAGCGCTTTAACTTCTTACAATTGTAAAAATTGTATGAAAATTGACACTTAGGCCATTTTGAATATAACCGATAAATAGAAGATACTTTGAAAGAAAAAGTGCCCCATTGAACGATTAAACATTTTTATTACAACATCGATAAAAAAAATGAGAAGAAATCTTGCATTCAACGGTGCACTGTGTCAGCATCCATATCTTTGTAATCTACGAATATTATTATAAACACAGCTTAGAAAATAATGCTGCTTTAGAATGATATATATAATTGAAGTTAGAAGTCTGCACATACCTTACTATTACATATAGAATGAGCAAATATTATTTACAAATATGTGGCGGCACTGGACCACGGAGATTTCCAATGCCTTTGCGACACAAAGCGCTATAACTTCAAAGCATAAGCCAACATGCTTAATGTACCAACGATATTCCTACGGTTCTTTCGCCGAATATTCGGAAGATTGCATACGCGGCAACGTCGCGGACATCTAATAAACGCATGCGTAGTGGCGATATCGAGGGGCAACCAAGAAAAGAATCCGATTGGTTCCGAACCAAAGATTCATTCTGCCCCGAGCTGCAAAGTGCGAAAGGTTTAGCGTCATAGGAAAACAAACAATTAGAGGTACGTGATTATTAACTCTTGATAATTAATCGTTAATCGTTGATCGTAAATTGTTGACTGTTGATTGTTAATAGTGTAATAAACTTTTTTGTTGAACATCAAGAGTATTTCTTGTGGGCACCCTCACGAACAAACACCTCAAATATCTTGTACACGTTTCAACGATATATTCTGCACGTTTTGCTTACGACGAAGTAACGAATGCGAATGGTTTGTTGAAATAAACGAAGCCTTGTTACAATATGTCGCTATCGACTGTTACCAAAGCGCCACAGAGGTCACCCGTGACCACCACGAAGATGAACGGTCCATTGGGGAAGAATGTTGTCTTACATCATTAATTTATTATTATTCTGCCATTATATGCTTTGAATAATAAGAATACTCCCGTGGCGTCCTGAGCGAAACATGTGATTTCGGCGTGGCAGTCAAAGTGTTAACTATTTATTTTTAAAAAATGTAATCCGGTCTCTTTTTTATTTCGTTCGGCATCGTGAACAAAATGTAGTTTCCGAAGACTAAGGACGTTTGAAAAGATTTTACAGTCGACGTGGCGTTGCAAGCAGTTGAGGTGTTAACTCTTATTACAAAAAGGTAACATTGTAATCATTTTGTTCGCGAGACTAAAGATTTTATCGCAGCGCGACCCTTCGCGTTTTTAGATGTTGTATAGTTTCGCCCTTGGTGCAAGCTTATCGCATCGTAGAAACTAGTTTCAGAGGAACAGCCGGTGACCTGGAAACAAATTCCAGTCAGCAGAATTTTCATTACTTTCCAGGGATACGATGTTCACGAGCCAACGAGCCTGTCCTGGAATAATGGAATCGCTAGTATTAAATTCGCCACGATACACCGGCCAAATTACGTCCACCGTGTCTTATCTTGCAAACGATCGAGCTATACTTGCTATAGTTTCAAGATAAACTGAGAAACTAAATCCGCTTTCGATAATTAATTCGACCCTAGGATTAATCCACGTCACCAGAAATACATCGCTATAATCGTGCTATTATCATCTTTCGTCGGTTCTTCCTTTCAATCTTCCCATAATCTTGATGATCGTGGCAAGAGATGACGAAATAAAAACACCCATAATTCCTTTCCTTATCTTGTCTTGTGTCTTATCTTTCAAAAACGAACAAACACGCGCGATCTATCCTATCGTTTAACATCATGTTTTATTGATTCTGATCCATTTTCTTCCAATAGAACATGCATCGTATTATCTTATTAAATTATGACCCATTTTGTTCCCATAGAACACGCATCATATTATTTTATTAAATTATAGAACACGCATCATATTATTTTATTAAATTATAGAACACGCATCATATTATTTTATTAAATTATGATCCATTTTGTTTCCATAGAACACGCATCATATTATCTTATCTAATTATGATCCATTTTGTTCCCATATAACATGCATCATATTATTTTATTAAATTATGATCCCTCATGTTCCAACAGAACATGCATCATATTACTTTATCGAATTATGTATGATCCATTTTGTTCCCATAGAACACGCATCATGTTATTTTATTAAATTATGATCCATTTCGTTCGCATAAAACGTGCATCATATTAACTTATTAAATTATGATCCATTTTGTTCTCATAGAACACGCATCATATTATTTTAACGCATTATGTATGATCCACTTGTTTCTCATAGAACATGCATCGTACTATCTTATTAAATTATGATCCATTTTGTTCGCATAGAATATGCATCATTATTGTATCGAATTATGTATGATCCATTATGTTCCAACAGAACATGCATCATGCATAATTCGATAAGATAATATAAAACAAAAAATGGCATGCATCTGTAATTTCCTTATGAACCGAAAGAAACTCTTGCGAAGAAATGTGTGAGACAGTGTGCTCAAAGTAGCGGAATATCGCTAAGTTATGATATATGAAAATGCAATATACGAACCAATATATCAAATAACGTTCTTCATAAGAGTTACCAAGAAGAAATATATAGCCTAACCGGTACCAATGTAACTCGAGCTCGATGAAGTTGCCACGCCGAAATGCGAATTTGTAGAAGAAACAAACAGAACAGTATTGCTTGACCCGCGATTCGTCCACGTTTGTTCAAACAAAATTTTCATTTGTCTATCGTTCAAAGGCAAGTTATCAAAGGAGAATTAAACAAAATTTCCTATCGGCTTCTATTATCTTCCCATTAACTTTTCCATTAATTCTTAAGTGGAATATGATTGTTCACGATTTGTACACGTTCGTTCACCCAGAATTTTCGTTTGTCTACGCTTCAAAAAAAAATAAAAGGAAGAAGTTATCAACCTTTTAAAATTTTCATTTAGTCATAACGTTGTTTTGAAGGATGGACGAACGAGAAAATTTATCCATCCGGTTGAACGAACTTGAACGAACGAATACAGTTTTTTTTTTTACAAAAATTCGCATTTGGAGAAGCTAATTTCACCCGGCTTGCCACTGGGACTTCCTTATCACCAGGAAACAGTATTCAATTACGCTGATAGTATCGGCAAATACGAACCATCTATCCACTACGCATAAAACGAAGAAAGCCATATCAAATTTTGCAAGCTTTCTCGCCTAATAACTTTTGAACTGGAAGATTGCTAAAGTTCAACTGTATTCTACAAATATACTACTCTCAGTAAATACAAGATTCGATCAAAATAATTGCCGTCCCAGAGACAAGATTCACGTAGAAACGTAATTAAGTATTTTCATTAATTATCATTTTAATTATTATCGTTCAAATCGTAATAATTTACTATATATTGAATATCTAGGTACGTATCGTAAATAGGCAATTCTAGCGTTAAATCTGCCATTTAATTCGTGGCGGGCAGATGAGCTCGTTATTTTCAGGAATGAGTGCCTTCCAACAAGGCGGATGTTCCTGCACACGCGGAATCCACGTGCAATTTACACGTGAAGATTTGCAGGCGCGTACATTTAGAACAAAGAATGATGTCATCATTCGCGCGTCCAGAGACAAAGCCGTGCATACCATTGTCAACGTCGTAAATACACCATGAAATCGTGGAAAGAGCAGCACTTTCGTCAGAGTCGTTTACTCGTCGCTATACAGACGCTTTCATCATGCCATTTGATCGATAAAATAGAAGATCTGTCACGATATCCGGAAAAATCAGTCTTCGAAGACTCAACGTTGTGCAGTTTGCATAAAAGTCAATCTTAACGATTTACCGACCGCTAGCGATTCAACAGCATACGCACGTCCCTCCCTGATTCTCCGTGGCGCCGGCTCTGTTTCGGTTTAGACTCTCCAATATCATTCTTTTCGTTCGTCGTGAACGGTAAGTTTCTCAAATTGGCATAAAACTGTGGGACTTTACAAAGCAAGGCAACTGACGCAACTGAGCAAGGTACCTTAGTACTAAATAACAAATTACTGCTTAAATAATGAGAAAGATTATCGGTGACAAAAAGCCGATTAATAGGCTATCGGTCGGTAAAGTGTTAAGTTGATTAGAACAGACGCTACGCTTTGACGTTAGCTACAAAGCCGGGAAGCGATGTTATTGGTAATTTTACGAAAACGTTTCTTCAGAAAGCTGTCTTATGCTGACGCTAATACTTGACCTGTTATCATTCTATTAGGTGGTCCGAAAAGTTTCTTTCGTTTTATAAGGAAATAGTGGATGCGCAACATTTTCCGCTTTATATTATTTTATCCAAGATAAAGATTACAACGTTCGACAGGTTAGGTTTCATGTTTGTATAAAGGTGCGTTGTTGTAAAAGACGGGTCTGTAAAAGAAGGACACTTTTCGGACAACCTAATACTATTATCGCTAATTGATAAAATAATTTTGCCGCTGTTACCCCGAACATCAGTCTCGGGAGATTCGATGTTTCTAAATTCCCGTAAATGCCATTTGCCAAATTTTCTCGTAGATATCGTTCGTGAAATTCGCAGAAACGTGAAATTTTACAAAAAACTTTTTTCCTATACCGATGCTACTTGATCCATTACTATTCCACCATTGCTGTTAATCGATAAAATGGAATATATGTGCCATCGCAAAATACAGTCTCGAAAGGCTTTTAACACTGCCAAAGCTGCATAAATTTATCCGCCGAGAAACTTCAATATCCCGTGAAATTTCAAAGTTTCGGTCGATGTATAAAGCGAAAAGCAGAGAATCCTAGAATAGTCGCCATCTGTTTATGAACATTTTGCATCAACGTTGCTAGCGAACAGGCGACTTAATAGCAGGTAGATACATTTCAGGAAAAGTCTGGAGAACAGTTGCAAGTGTATACCTGTGTATGCATTATCAGTAGCCGCGTAGATGGCGCGACTCGCCCTTGAAAAATAGTCTCGACGAGACACGAGGCGAGAAGAGGTTACACTTTCTCCGAATCGTGGACCGGCGTTCGAGCACGTTCTGGCTCGGCGCCAACTTCACTCGAAAAGTGGAGGAGACACACCGCGCTTGCGATGGGCTCAAGTAAGTTATCCAATACGTCGCAACTAAGTTCGAAGATCAACCGACTAAATTTCAACTTTCTACGCGTATTTCGAGGAACAGAAGCGCTGCTTTCCAGTAGATTCTTTGGTTAAACGCGACAAAATCGAACCGTCTGTGAATATTTTGAGAAATGGAAAAGTTAGTCGCAAGCAGCCATGGAATTCTGGTCGAATAAGTTCGACTAAATTGTTTCCTTTTTTTCTTTTTTTTTTTTTTTTTTTTGTCATAGAAATCCAACTGTTTTATTGTAATTTTCGTGCATAATCTGATTCTACGCTGATAACAATCGATCACTCTGTCTCGTAAAGATACAAATAGAATATATAGTATTTATGTCACTGATTTATTTTAAAATCGAGGTACCTGTAAGTTGATTTTCGAAACTCGCGAGTACGTTTATTCCGATGTTGGAAAACAGCTTGGCAAGGCCGAAGATTTCTCTAGTGGGTTGGCAACTAAGTGATTGCAGATTTTGTCAATACCACCTAACGACAAAATCCGCAATCACTTAGTTGTCGACCCAATACAATGAACGAAACACGTTAGACAGCGAGCGGTCGGAAAACACGCACGCAAGATGATTTACGAAAAAATAAATACAGGAAAATTCTTTCGTTGGGGGTTTAGTTGTCGAGAAAATCGAGTTTGAAAATTTATCAACTGTACTTGAACGTGACTAACTGCAGATTGGACAAAGGTGAATGAGCGGCAGCAGGTTACTGTACGTCCAAAGAGAAACGACAAACGTAAAATGAAATGTTTTCGCAAGACTAGACTGATGTTTGAAATTTGGAAAATCCAACATACCTACGTACTATTTTTGATTTTTCAACACGTTCAAGCTTCATTTTCTCGAAAATGAAGATAAATTCTATCGCACATCTTTCACGCGTAAAATTTTACCGTAGAATTTTTAACTTGACGCAAAATTGTGGCGCGTAGAATCGCCAGCTGCTGACCGTCTGCTCGTAAACCTAAATTAACCAAGTTGCGATATACTTGACAAATTTGCAAACTCAGTTTCCTCGAAATTCGAAACTCAGAACGAACAAATTTTATTCCAAATCTTCTTCGTGCTTCTGCATAGGAAATTACCTCGCACCCACTTGTACGAGCAGCGTTCCAATTTTATGAAGTTAACTATCGCCATTGCATTTGATTCGGATTTATAGGCACGCGTTGAACTTGATCCCATCGCTACACGTTCAACGAAGCTGGGGAGCAACTGTGGCGAATTTTCTTGGCGAATGCATCGGCCTTGGGACGAGGGTTCGTGTGCACCGAGCGGATAAATTCGCGCGTTAACTCCACGAGCTTCTGTATCGTGAGCATGCGACCGCGATCTTCAGCTACTCAACTTGATTGCCTTCTGCCGCATAGAAAAGGATAATAGATTTTTCCATCGAGCTTCGTCGATGCTTCTTCCCAGATTATCCGACATTGGAATACATATACATACGCTCTTCTTTCTCCACGATAAACTAAGCTGCTCCGTGTCGCCTTAGATTACGAACATAATAGACCCGTTTGCTGACAAACGCAGCGCTCTCAGTACCTCGGAACAATCAAACACACAGAGCAGATTTTTAATATCAAAAGGTTATATGGTAGATTCTAAACATCGAAATAACGGAGAAATAATCGCGTACAAAAGTATCGATCGAGGCTTATTTTTCAATTTACATGGAAGAAATTCGTTGATCGAAAATGTCGATGAATTTGAACGAGCAAATGTTTAGGAATATCACAGTCAAATTGTTCGTCGTGGAATATAAAAGAAAAGGAATAAAATTATATTTAACGCTAAAACTACCACAATTTTAGTATAAAATTCCTACTTCGTGTTATATTTTTTTCCACAATGATGTAATGATTTTTCCAACGATAACTAAAAGAGTAATATAATGAATTTTATTTTGTTTTTTACGTATTCAAATTGAAAATAATTTTGTATCAAGGCTACTTATACCAATACCAGTCAAAATGGCTGGTACTTGTCAAAGTGTAAAAGGGTGCTGCAATCTGTTTGTCGCACCCCAATTAACCAGTTTCCTCGTTTCGTACAACTTGCCACACGTTTTTCAAATTTGTACCGCGTATCGTTCGATATGACGACATCAGCTATCAGGAAAATTGCCGATCGATCGCTAGATCGCTAGATGCTAACGCTAGAAGTACCACAGCAGTGAAAATGACTGGTTCTGCAATTTTATGTGTCGACCCTCGTTTAGGGACCATTTTAGGGATCATCGTTAATAATATTAAAAATGTACTACATAACATGGAATTGCTTCTGTGAGAAAGTAATAAATCAATAAATATAAAAAAATATTCTATTATTACGTATTTCTTAAAGACCAGTCATTTTCACTGCTTTTGGTAAAAATAACTTCGCGTTAACTATAGGTAGTTCTAGTGTTAAGATTACGAAAGATCAAGAGCAGATTTATTGGTAATAATACTGGGCGTGTCGAGCGTGAAAAAGTTGAACTATTTCTTCGTTCAATTACGTCTCCTTATTAGCGGTAATTCATTAAGCATTGCAAGACACGTCGAACGAGGTAACTCGAGCGTGTGTTTGAACTATAATTTATCATTTGACGAACATCAACAATAGTCAGGCGAAGCTTTGAAGCAAGTACCTACACTTGTCTATGTGTGTCACCGTGTTTGCAGGAACTTTGTCTCAGAGAACTACGTTTCACGAACATGTTCGCGAACATGCAAATAAATGGCAAACAGGAGACGAACAGTTCGCAAACACCACGGTGGAGGCGCATCGTGAAAACAACTTTCGAAACGTTGCCGATAAAGATCGTTTTCTTGGAAAATCCAGTTAACGATCCTTTCGTTATCGTCGATCAACGAAGAATTTGAAACGATGGAAAGTTATTCCCCGGCTCTTACAGACTATCGAGTAAATGAAATTTCATAGTCGCATGAATTTTGTTTCTAATATTCTCATCGAGTAAAAATGTTACGTTAGTTCAAGGTGGTTCAAGGTTCAATTTTTCTTGCGCTCCTGCGAATTTCAAAAATCATTGAATCAATTTTTGAGTGTTACGATGGTTAGAAGAAATTGTAATGTACAAAGAAAAATGAATATTTTTCATTCTTCTCTTTTTTTTTTTTTTTCTTTTCAAGCTTAACGCGTTGCATGTATTTTGAAATATGAGATGATACGAGGTCGCGACGTTATAGCATAGAAAATAAGAAAGATTAATTTTCTTCTTCTAAGAATTGCTGAAACTCGATATTCCCTGCTTCTCCCATGGGTCCTTCGTTTCTGATCATCGCGAACCATAAACAATTTCATACTTGGTTTAATAATCGTAATACCGAATAGCGGCAAAACATTTCAGTAATAGTACAGTACCTAATATGATCGCGGTAATGTTCAGCTGTGAATGGATAATTACAGCGCGGATTGTTACGCAATTTCCTATTTTTATGACGAGAGCTAAGAGAGATGGAACCTACGTAATTCGTTTTGCCCGGTAAAACTTATGACAGGTATTGCACTTTGGAATATTTTACTGTACATTTACATGATCCTGTACATTGCGTGTATTCTATGCATCTTTGCATTTTTAAATCTGTACGTTGTAACAATACCGTAATACGCATTAGTATCGTAGATGAGTAAGAATCCGCGGTCCAACGATAATGAAACGATTAACCGCGTCTGTTTCGCGTCACTCGTATCTGAAACAAAAACGAACGTATTAAACCGAAACGCCAGCCAGGACAGCAGAAATTTTCTAGTAATAACAGGCTTTTAAAGGTTAACGCGAAACAAACGAACGGAACGAAATAAACGCGTAATTTTGCGCCGAGATCGTTCGCACGCTGTTCAACGCTACACGTCTCCGTACGCTTGAGCTGGCATAATCAAAAAATTCGCTAAATCTGGGTCAAATAACACGCGACCTTTGCCATGTAGCGCTCGCCATGTTTGACAAAGCACCGTGGAAACGAGAGAAACGCGAAATTCTCAGGAGAAATTGTTGGAGGAGAGCCGCAAGCCCAGCCACGAAGGGACGAGTCGCAAGTTTGTTGTGGACTTTGAAAACTCCTGCCCGTTAGAGGAGATTAGAAAATGCAGATAACACGACGAGAGTAACCTGCTTAACGAGTGAAACGATTAACATTTTCTCCCACGATGAAGGCTCTCTAAAGTAAATCTCGCGGAAAATTACGTGCAGTCACGCTCGAACGTGCGTCGATGCCGATTTCGTCGAATTCGGGTCGAGCAAAACGGTGCCGTGACGAGCACGTTCTAATCGTAGCTACGATGATCGAAACAGTTCACCGGTATCCTTCGCTAATAAATTGGTATTACATATTACAGGTATTACTATTGCTTTAGGTATTGTAGCTATTAATATTAATACTTTGTATCTGTAACATCTAGAATATTAATGTTTCAAATAAATAGGTAAATATTAGTCTTGTAGGTATTGTAGGTATTGGTACTTTACAGCTATTAATATTTTAGGTATTGTAGCTGTTAATATTAATACTTTATATCTGCAATACCTAGAATATTAATGTTCCAAAAAAAAAAGATAAATATTAGTCTTGTACATATTGTAGGTATTGGTACTTTGCAGCTATTAATATTTTAGGTATTGTAGTTGTAATATTAATACTTTGTATCTGTAATATCTAGAATATTAATACTTTGTATCTGTAACATCTAGAATATTAATGTTTCAAATAAATAGATAAATATCAGTATTGTAGATATTGGTACTTTATGTGTTACAGCTATTAATATTTTAGATATTGTAGCTGTAATATTAATACTTTGTATCTGTAATATCTAGAATATTAATACTTTGTATCTGTAACATCTAGAATATTAATGTTTCAAATAAATAGGTAAATATTAATCTTGTACATATTGTAGGTATTGGTACTACAGCTATTAATATTTAAGGTATTACAGCTGTAATATTAATACTTTGTATCTGCAATACCTAGAATATTAATGTTCCAAAAAGAAAAAGATAAATATTAGTCTTGTAGATATTGTAGGTATTGGTACTTTACAGCTATTAATATTTTATTGTAGCTGTAATATTAATACTTTATATCTGTAATATCTAGAATATTAATGTTTCAAATAAATAGATAAATATCAGTATTGTAGATATTGGTACTTTATGTGTTACAGCTATTAATGTTTTAGATATTGTAGCTGTGATATTAATACTTTGTATCTGTAACATCTAGAATATTAATGTTTCAAATAAATAGGTAAATATTAATCTTGTACATATTGTAGATATTGGTACTACAGCTATTAATATTTAAGGTATTGCAGCTGTAATATTAATACTTTGTATCTGTAATACCTAGAATATTAATATTTCAAATAAATAGATAAATATTAGCATTGTAGATATTGTAGGCATTGGTACTTTACAGCTATTAATATTGTAGGTATTGCATGTGGCTATTAATATTGATATTTTATATCTATAATACCTGAAATATTGATATTTTAAATAAATCGAGAAATATTAATATGTTAGATGCTATGGATATTAGCATTTTAGATATCGTAGGTATTAGTAATTTTAGTAGCTAGGTCCTTCGCTAATTTGAGGTACAGAAAAATTTTAGATGGAAAAGGTAAACGTAATCGAAGGAGTGTGTTGATTTCTATGGAAATGTAATTACAGGGCGATTCGAAAATCCAGCGAAAGGAAATATGAAGCAAAAATGATGGAAAAAGTTTGTTAATTTTCTATTCCTCGCAAATAAATTGTAACGGATCATTTGGCAATTCTGTAATTCTACCAGAGAAGAATTCGAGCTACAGAAATTCGAAACCACCGACAAACTAAAGAGTTCGTTAGCTTTGTTTTCTTCGTTGATAATAAAATGCGATAATGAAGAATTTTACATTCTTTTCCTATAATCCTCGTATTCTGTGCATCCTGCGTCTTCGAATCGCGCATAAATACACAGAAATCCGCGATCTACAGAAAAGCCATGATACGCCCATTAATATCGCAACGATATCGATATCGTAACACGATGTGAGAAAATAACTAACGCGTAATGTGGGTGTCACGCGAATGCTTATGAGATTGTCGTGCAATGAGTGATTTGTGCTATTTGATTGTAAACGCTATACACACACACACACATACATATGCAATGACTATGGTATCGCGTATACAGTTAGAAAACTGGTTTTCGCCTAACCGTGCGTCAAGCACGGTATATGAATCGACCATCATCGAAGCCTTGCCATTCTCGTGTACCGTACGTACAGCATCTGCTGCATTCACGCGAGATACGCGCGTGTGTCAGCATCGTGACGACCCTCGGACTTCTGCTTACGTGGCTCGATGTCTTGAGCAATAGATTTTACGAAAGTCTTTAACCGCCACGCGAATTTTATACACTTTGCCTTGGGAGCCGCAACGAATTGAAATACACTAAACCGTAATTCGCAAATTTACTTAATTTCTGCAAATGGTATCGTATGGTATTTTACGCTCTTTTCTCCGATAATGTTACCCGAGTTGTTCGTATCTTTCCAGTCCGTGAAATCGATATTATTTTAGTCATTCTGAGAAACTTGATGGATCGTAGTAAACGACAGTGATTGGCGTGACAATCTGCGCGACAAAGAAAATATCTACTACGACCTTTTATTCTTAGGATAAGGAAAGCAGCAAGCGTTTGAGAATGTTGAAGCTCGAAAGGTCTTGCAATTTCCAATGTAACTACTTTAGCCTAATATTTTTGCGAGACAAATATATTTTAATTTCGTAAATTCCTTTGAAGAACGCGTTAATAACACTTGCGTCATTTTAGAAAGTATAAATAAGTGAAATATAGAAGCTTCGATAGATACAGATTACTGCCACTGACTGCGTGTATTTTTCAATTGGTTTCAAACCAGCCTGATGGTTACAATAGTTTGATTACGATGAACAAGTAAAATTGATAGTGTTTAGATATCCTAACGATAAATAATAATAATAAATAATATCTTGCAGCTTCTACATACATTTTCGAGTTGGTTCCAAATTCAATAATTACGATCATAGCAATTGGTGTCTAGTTAAAACGCCGATAAATTTTTGGAATGTTTTACGTAACGTGGGAATAACGTGGGAATAACGTATAACAGAGGAATAATTGACTGTTTAAATACTACGATGATCTTTGGCTCTGGTATACTTTCAATAAATATCCTCCAACTACTATTACAATTGCTGTCAAATTTAACCATTATAATCATGGCAATCCTGTCTCGTTGCAACGCCAAAATTCCAAAATGTTTTGTATACCGCGTACGATATATACACATCATACACAATTCATTTTAATGCGTCAATAGATACTAATACATTTTGTGTAATACGTAGAATATATCCATGATCAGATGGGTATTCAATTTTACCATTATAATCACATCGATCCCATGTCGTTACAACGCCAATGAAACTTCAAAATATTTTGTATAGCTTGTATAATAAATGAATAATTGATCGTTCAGATATTACGATGATCTCTGGCAAGAATATACTTCCAATAAATATGCTGCAACTTCTATATGCATTTTCGAATCGATTTCAAAGTTTGCCATTACAATCACGCCAGTACCATTTCGTTACAACGCCAATGCAACTTCAAAATGTTTTATATAACCCGTACAATAGACGAATAATTGACCATCCAAATATTGCGACGATCTCTGGCAAGATTATGCTTCCAATAAATTCTTTTGCAACTTCTACATGCATTTTCAAATCGGTTTCAAAGTTTGCCATTACAATCACGCCAGTCCCATCCCGTTACAACGCCAATGCAACTTCAAAATGTTTTATATAACCCGTACAATAGACGAATAATTGACCATCCAAATATTGCGACGATCTCTGGCAAGAGTATGCTTCCAATAAATTCTTTTGCAACTTCTACATGCATTTTCAAATCGGTTTCAAAGT